>NC_080386.1:40950166-41550166 GCF_014773155.1 Arachis stenosperma
AAATTATCAGGATTGATTGTAAAAGCAAAAGAACATGTAATGGTTACTTGTATTGCAGTAATGGAGAATGGGTTGAGGTTTGGAGATGCCCCATCTTCCGAATCTTGCTTTCCTACTGTCTTCTTCATCAAACACGCAAGCCTCCTTCCATGGCAAGCTCATGTAGGGTTTCACGTTGTCAATGGCTACCTCCATCCTCGCAGTGAAAGCTAAGCACGCACTCTGTCACAGTACGCCAATCACCGGTTGGTTCCCTCCCCTACCGGAATAGAATCCCTCTTTTGCGTCTGTCACTAACGCCCAGGTTACAGGTTTGAAGCACGTCACAGTCATTCAATCATTGAATCCTACTCAGAATACCACAGACAAGGTTTAGACCTTCCGGATTCTCTTGAATGCTGCCATCAGGTCCTGCCTATACCACGAAGATTTGATTAAAGAACCCAAGAGATAACTACTCAATCTAAGATAGAACAGAGGTGGTTGTCAAGCACGTGTTCATAGTTGGAATGATGATGATTGTCACGGATCATCACATTCATCCGGATTAAGAACAAGTGTTATCTTAGAATCGAAGCAAGCATGATTGAATAAGAAACAGTATTGCATTAATCCATCAGACACAGCAGAGCTCCTCACCCCAACCATGGGGTTTAGAGGCTCATACTGTGGAAAGAAACGTGTACAAAATGTTAGGGGTCATAAGGTACGGATACAATGTCAAAAGATCCTATAAGTAGTAAACTAGTGTCCTAAGGTTTACAGAATTGAGTAAATGACAGAAAAATCCACTTCGGGCCCACTTGGTGTGTGCTTGGGCTGAGCAATGAAGGAATTTCGTGTAGAGACCTTTTCTGGAGTTAAACGCCAGCTTTCATGCCAGTTTGGGCGTTTAACTCCAAATTTTATGCCAGTTCCGGCGTTTAACGCTGGAATTTCTGTAGGTGACTTTGAGCGCCGGTTTGGGCCATCAAATCTTGGGCAAAGTATGGACTATTATATATTGCTGGAAAGCCCAGGATGTCTACTTTCCAATGCCGTTGAGAGCGCGCCAATTGGGCTTCTGTAGCTCCAGAAAATCCACTTCGAGTGCAGGGAGGTCAGAATCCAACAGCATCTGCAGTCCTTTTCAGTCTCTGGATCAGATTTTTGCTCAGGACCCTCAATTTCAGTCAGAAAATATCTGAAATCACAGAAAAACACACAAACTCATAGTAAAGTCCAGAAAAGTGAATTTTAATTAAAAACTAATAAAAATATACTAAAAACTAACTAAAAACATACTAAAAACAATGCCAAAAAGCATACAAATTATCCGCTCATCACAACACCAAACTTAAATTGTTGCTTGTCCCCAAGCAACTGAAAATCAAAATAGGATAAAAAGAAGAGAACATACTATGGACTCCAAAATATCAAAGAAACATAGCTCCAATTAGATGAGCGGGACTAGTAGCTTTTTGCCTCCGAACAGTTTTGGCATCTCACTCTATCCTTTGAAGTTCAGAATGATTGGCATCTATAAGAACTCAGAACTCAGATAGTGTTATTGATTCTCCTAGTTAAGTATATTGATTCTTGAACATAGCCAGTGTATGAGTCTTGGCTGTGGCCCAAAGCACTCTGTCTTCCAGTATTACCACCGAATACATACATGCCACAGACACATAATTGGGTGAACCTTTTTAGATTGTGACTCAGCTTTGCTAAAGTCCCCAATTAGAGGTGTCCAGGATTCTTAAGCACACTCTTGTTGCCTTGGATCACAACTTTATTTCCTTCTCTCTTTTTTTTTTCTTTTCTTTTTCTTTTTCTTTTTCTTTCTTTTTTTCTTTTCGAAAATTTTTTTTTTCACTGCTTTTCTTGCTTCAAGAATCAATTTGATGATTTTTCAGATCCTCAATAACAGTTCTCTTTCTCCTCATTCTTTCAAGAGCCAACAATTTTAACATTCTTAAAACAACAAATTCAAAAGACATATGCACTCTTCAAGCATTCATTCAGAAAACAAAAAGTATTGTCACCACATCAAATTAATTCAACTAGTTTCAGAGATAAATTTCGAAATCCTGTACTTCTTGTTCTTTTGTGATTAAAGCATTTTTCTTTTAAGAGAGGTGATGGATTCATAGGACATTCATAGCTTTAAGGCATGAACTTTATTAATTTTATTAATTAAGAACAAGACTCAAGTATAGATATAAGATGAGACTAAAAATAGAAAAATAAGAACAAAAACGTAAAAAATAGGCTCCTAATGATAGAGGTGTTCACAGAGTTAGGACTCAACAACCTTGATTTTGAGAAGTGGATGCTCCTTCAGCTTGAGAGGAGAGCTTTTGGCGTTTCATCTCTTGAATTTCACGCCCCTGCTTCTCTTGTTCCTTCAGCAATTTGCAGAGCATGCAGTTCTGATTCTGCTGTTCTTCCTTCAGTTGCTCCATAGTCTCTTGCAACTTGTTAATAGATGCTTCTAAGTTGGACCAGTAGTCAATTCTTGGAAATTCAGGAAGGAATTCCTGCGCCCTCCTCTTGATGGAGTTGTCCTGCACTTGTCCTTCCATTGACTTCTTGGTGATTGGGTGTTCAATGGGTATGAACTCATCTACTCCCATCTTCACCCCAGCCTCTTTACAGAGCAAGGAAATCAAGCTTGGATAAGCCAATTTGGCTTCAGTGGAATTCTTATTTGCAATTGTGTAGATCTCACAAGCAATCACATGATGGACCTCCACCTCTTTTCCAAGCATAATGCAATGAATCATCACTGCTCTCTTGATGGTGACCTCAGAACGGTTGCTAGTGGGCAATATGGAACGCCCAATAAAATCTAGCCAACCTCTTGCAATTGGTTTGAGGTCTCCCCTCTTGAGTTGGTTTGGGACACCCTTAGAATTGGTTATCCACTTAGTTCCAGGGAGGCATATGTCCTCTAGAACCTGATCCAACCCCTTATCTACTCTCACCATCCTCCTATTAAAGGAATCAGGATCATCTTGCAGTTGAGGCAACTTGAATATTTCTCTTATTTTGTCCAGATGGAAGTATATAACTTTCCCTCTGACCATGGTTCTATGGGTATGGTAAGCAGTTCCAGTCATTCTCTGCTTATCTGTTAGCCACAGATTTGAGTAGAATTCCTGAACCATGTTCCTTCCAACCTTTGTCTCGGGATTGGTTAGAACTTCCCATCCTCTGTTTCGAATTTGCTCTTGGATCCCGGATATTCATCTTCTTTCAGATCAAATTTAACTTCCGGGATCACTGACCTCAGACCCATTATTTATGATAATGGTCTTCATGTTCTTTGGTTAAGAACTTCTCTTCATTCCAAAGATTCTTTGGATTATTCTCTTTCTTGCCTCTTAAATGGTTTGTTTTCCCTTAGGAGCCATGATATGATGAATCTTGGCTTAGTGATCACGGAAAAGCACACCAAACTTAGAGGTTGCTTGTCCTCAAGCAAAAGGAAAGAGAGAAGAGAGGGGGAGAAAGAGAAAATTCGAATGGTGTGGGTAAAAGGGGGTCCCAAACGTGAATTTATAAGGGAGGGGAGAAGAGATTTCGAAAAAAATAAAAATTTGAAAGGAGATTTGAGAAGATATGAAAAGAAATTGAGAAAAGGGTGAGTTTTTGAAGAAGATTTGGGATTAATTTGAAATAGATTTGAAGAATGGTTTTGATTTGTGAAGATTTGAAAGTGAATAATGAAAGGTTGAAGTGCATTTATGTAGAAGAGTATGGTTAAAAAGAGGAAAGTTTGAAAAAAAATTGAGTTGAAAACAAAAATGTGGTCCCCCCACCTTTCTGGCGTTAAACGCCCAGAATGGCACCCATTCTGGCGTTTAACGCCCATTTGCTACCCCTTTTGGGCGTTTAACGCCCAGCCAGGTGCCCTGGCTGGCGTTAAACGCCAGAAATCCTTTATCACTGGGCGTTTTTCCAAAACGCCCAGGATGCTGCACACCTGGCGTTAAACGCCCAGAATGGTGCCCATTCTGGCGTTTAACGCCCAAAATGGTACCATTACTGGCGTTAAACGCCCAGAATGGTGCCCATTCTGGCGTTTAACGCCCAAAATGCCCCTTACTGGCGTTTTTTCGCCAGTAAGCTCATTTTCTCTGCTTTTTGAGCTGAATCCTTCTGTAACTCTGTGAATTCCTTCATTTTTGATACTTGCCTCTGTAAGAACTAATCATACACCTTCCTAATGACTGGGTTGCCTCCCAGCAAGCGCTTCTTTACTGTCTTTAGCTGGACTTTCACTGAGAATCACTCAAGTCTCAGTTTTGAGCATTCCTGCTCAAAATTTCCTTCAAGATAGTGTTTGATCCTCTGTCCATTAACAATGAACTTCTTGTCAGAATCAATATCCTGAAGCTCAACATATCCATATGGTGATACTCCTGTAATCACATACGGACCCCTCCACCGGGACTTGAGTTTTCCTAGAAACAATTTGAGCCTGGAGTTGAAGAGCAGAACTTTCTGTCCTGGCTCAAAGACTCTGGTTGACAATCTCTTGTCATGCCACTTCTTTGCCTTTTCCTTATAAATTTTTGCATTTTCAAAGGCATTGAGTCTGAACTCCTCTAGCTCATTTAGCTGGAGCAGTCTTTTCTCACCAGCTAACTGTGCATCCATGTTGAGGAATCTGGTTGCCCAGTAGGCTTTATGTTCCAGTTCCACAGGCAAATGACAGGCCTTCCCATACACCAATTGGTATGGAGAGGTTCCTATAGGAGTCTTGAATGCTGTTCTGTATGCCCACAGAGCATCATCCAAGCTCTTTGCCCAATCCTTTCTTCGGGTTATTACAGTCCGTTCTAGGATTCTTTTTAGCTCTCTGTTAGAGACTTCAGCTTGCCCATTTGTCTGTGGATGATACGGAGTTGCCACTTTATGGTTGATTCCATATCTAACCATAGCAGAGTATAGCTGTTTATTGCAGAAATGAGTGCCCCCATCACTGATTAGCACTCTGGGGACGCCAAACCTGCTGAAAATATTTTTCTGGAGGAATTTCAGCACAGTCTTGGTATCATTAGTGGGTGTAGCAATTGCTTCTACCCACTTAGATACATAGTCCACTGCCACCAGAATGTAAATGTTTGAGTATGATGGTGGGAATGGTCCCATGAAATCAATTCCCCATACATCAAACAATTCTATCTCTAATATTCCTTGTTGAGGCATGGCATATCCGTGAGGCAGGTTACCAGCTCTTTGGCAACTGTCACAGTTACGCACAAACTCTCGGGAATCTTTATAGAGAGTAGGCCAGTAGAAGCCGCACTGGAGAACTTTAGTGGCTGTTCGCTCACTTCCAAAATGTCCTCCATACTGTGATCCATGGCAGTGCCATAGGATCCTTCGTGCTTCCTCTCTGGGTACACACCTGCGGATCACTCCGTCAGCACATCTCTTAAAGAGATATGGTTCATCCCAAAGGTAGTATTTGGCATCTGAAATTAGTTTCTTTCTCTGCACATAACTGTACTCTTTGGGTATGAACCTCACAGCTTTATAGTTTGCAATATCTGCAAACCATGGAGCTTCCTGAATGGCAAAGAGTTGCTCATCTGGGAAAGTCTCAGAGATCTCAGTAGAAGGGAGGGACGTCCCAGCTACTGGTTCTATCCGGGACAGATGATCCGCCACTTGGTTCTCTGTCCCTTTTCTGTCTCTTATTTCTATATCAAACTCTTGTAGAAGCAACACCCATCTTATAAGTCTGGGTTTTGAATCCTGCTTTGTGAGTAAGTATTTAAGAGCAGCATGGTCAGTGTACACAATCACCTTTGATCCCACTAGGTAGGATCTAAACTTGTCAATGGCATAAACCACTGCAAGTAACTCTTTCTCTGTGGTTGTGTAGTTCTTTTGTGCGTCATTTAGAACACGGCTAGCATAATAAATGACGTGCAAAAGCTTGTTATGCCTCTGTCCCAACACTGCACCAATGGCATGATCACTGGCATCACACATTAATTCAAATGGTAATGCCCAATCTGGTGCAGAGATGACTGGTGCTGTGACCAGCTTAGCTTTTAGGGTCTCAAATGCCTGCAGACACTGTGTGTCAAACACAAATGGTGTGTCAGCAGCTAACAGGTTACTCAGAGGTTTAGCAATTTTCGAAAAATCCTTGATAAACCTTCTGTAGAATCCTGCATGCCCCAGAAAGCTTCTGATTGCTTTAACATTGGCAGGTGGTGGTAATTTTTCAATTACCTCCACCTTTGCCTTATCCACCTCTATTCCCCTGCTTGAAATTTTGTGCCCAAGGACAATTCCTTCAGTCACCATAAAGTGACATTTCTCCCAGTTTAAAACCAGGTTAGTCTCTTGGCATCTTTTCAGGACAAGTGATAGGTGGTTAAGACAGGAGCTGAATGAGTCTCCATATACTGAAAAGTCATCCATGAAGACTTCCAGAAATTTCTCTACCATATCTGAGAAGATAGAGAGCATGCACCTCTGAAAGGTTGCAGGTGCATTGCACAGACCAAAAGGCATTCTCCTATAGGCAAACACGCCAGAAGGGCATGTGAATGCTGTTTTCTCTTGGTCTTGAGGATCTACTGCAATTTGGTTGTAGCCTGAGTAGCCATCCAAAAAGCAGTAGTAATCATGGCCAGCTAGTCTTTCTAGCATTTGGTCTATGAATGGTAAAGGAAAATGATCCTTTCTGGTGGCTGTATTGAGTCTTCTGTAGTCAATACACATGCGCCACCCTGTGACTGTTCTTGTAGGAACCAGTTCATTTTTTTCATTATGAACCACTGTCATGCCTCCCTTTTTGGGAACAACTTGGACAGGGCTCACCCAGGGGCTATCAGAAATAGGATAAATAATCCCAGCCTCCAGTAATTTAGTGACCTCTTTCTGCACCACCTCCTTCATGGCAGGATTTAGCTTCCTCTGTGGTTGGACCACTGGTTTGGCATTATCCTCCAACAGGATTTTGTGCATGCATCTAGCTGGGCTAATACCCTTGAGATCACTTATGGACCACCCAAGAGCTGTCTTGTGTGTCCTTAGCACTTTAATCAGTGCTTCCTCTTCCTGTGGATTTAAATCTGAGCTTATAATCACTGGAAAAGTGTCACCCTCTCCCAAAAATGCATATTTCAGGGATGATGGTAGTGGTTTGAGTTCAGGCTTAGGAGGCTTATCCTCATCCTGAGGAATTTTCGAAAATTCCTTTGCCTCCTCTGGCTCTTCCTGATCAGTTTGAGCATCTTTGAAGATGTCCTCAAGCTCTGATTCTAGGCTTTCAGCCATATTGATCTCTTCTACCAGAGAGTCAATAATGTCAGCGCCCATGCAGTCCTCTGGTGTGTCTGGATGCTGCATTGCTTTTACAGCATTCAACTTGAACTCATCCTCATTGACTCTCAAGGTTACTTCCCCTTTTTGTACATCAATGAGAGTTCGTCCAGTTGCTAGGAATGGTCTTCCTAGAATGAGGGTTGCACTCTTGTGCTCCTCCATTTCCAGTACCACAAAGTCAGTTGGGAAGGCAAATGGCCCAACCTTGACAATCATGTCCTCTATTATGCCTGATGGGTGTTTAATGGAGCCATCAGCAAGTTGGAGGCATATCCTGGTTGGTTTGACTTCTCCAATCAACCCAAGCTTTCTGATAGTGGATGCAGGTATTAAATTGATACTTGCTCCAAGATCACATAAGGCTGTCTTGGTGTAAGTGCCTTCCAATGTGCATGGTATCAGAAAGCTTCCAGGATCTTGAAGCTTTTCTGGTAAGCTTTTTAGAATGACTGCACTGCATTCTTCAGTGAGAAACACTTTTTCAGTTTCTCTCCAATCCTTCTTATGACTTAAGATCTCTTTCATGAACTTAGCATAAGAAGGTATTTGCTCAAGTGCCTCTGCAAAAGGAATCTTTATTTCAAGAGTCCTTAAATAGTCTGCAAAGCGGGCAAATTGCTTATCCTGTTCCGCTTTGCGGAGTTTCTGAGGATAAGGCATCTTGGCTTGATATTCTTCAACCTTAGATGCTGCAGGTTTATTCCTTACAGAAGTGGTTGAAGAAGCCTTGTTAGGGGGATTACTGTCAGCACTCTCAGGTGTCTGATCCTCCCTTGGCGTTTGGACGCCAGAATTGGGTGGAAAATGGGCGTTTAACGCCAACTTTTCCCCCTTTTCTGGCGTTTGAACGCCAGAACTGGGCAAGGAATGGGCGTTTAACGCCAACTTTCCTTCCCTTTCTGGCGTTTGAACGCCAATATTCCTCTCTGGGCTCTTACTGTCCTCAGAGGGATTTTGAACAGTGGTTTGGTTGTCCTCTGTCATTTGTTCCTTATTTGGCTTTTTGTTCTTTTGAGCAGTGTTATTCAAGGTCTTCCCATTCCTCAATTGAACTGCTTGACACTCCTCTGTTATCTGTTTAGATATTTGCTGTTTTGCTTGATTCAACTGTAGTTCTATGCTTTTATTAGCAACTTTAGTTTCATTGAGCATCTCTTTAAATTCTGCTAACTGTTCTGTCATCAGGAGTAGTTGTTGATTAAGCTCCATTATCTGTTCTTGAGGATTAGAGTCAGTGACTACTGTCATGACTTCCTCTTCTGGAGAGAACTCATTGCTAGAGTACAGATATTGGTTTCTAGCAACAGTGTCTATAAGCTCTTGAGCTTCTTCAATTGTCTTCCTCATGTGTATAGATCCACCAGCTGAGTGGTCTAAAGACATCTGAGCTTTTTCTGTAAGCCCATAGTAGAAAATGTCTAACTGTACCCACTCTGAAAACATTTCAGAGGGACATTTTCTTAGCATACCTCTATACCTCTCCCAGGCATTATAAAGGGATTCATGATCCTCTTGTTTAAAGCCTTGGATGTCCAGCCTTAGCTGTGTCATCCTCTTTGGAGGGTAAAAATGATTCAGGAATTTGTCTGATAACTGTTTCCATGTCTTTATGCTTGCTGTAGGTTGGTTATTTAACCACCTTTTAGCTTGATCTTTTACAGCAAATGGAAACAGTAATAGTCTGTAGACATCCTGATCTACCTCTTTATCATGTACTGTGTCAGCAATTTGTAAGAACTGTGCCAGAAACTCAGTAGGTTCTTCCTGTGGAAGACCGGAATACTGGCAATTTTGCTGCACTATGATAATGAGTTGAGGATTTAGCTCAAAGCTGCTTGCTTTGATGGGAGGTATACAGATGCTACTCCCATATGCAGCTGTAATGGGGTTAGCATAAGACCCCAGAGTCCTCTTGGACTGATTAATTCCACTTAAGTCCATAATGGACAAAAGGGAAATGAGAATGATTGCAAAGAGATAAATTTTGTTTTTTTTTATTTTTTTATTTTTTTATTTTTATTTTTTTTTTTGAAATAACCGAAAAAAATAAAATACAATAAAATAAAATAAAAGGAAAATAAAATAAAATTCGAAAATTAAAAATAAAATAAGATCAAAGCAAATTGAGAACTGAATCAATTAGTGAAAAAAAAAGATTTTGAAAACAGCAATTAAGAAGATATGATTGAAAAATTTTTATGAAAAAGATTTGATTTTTAAAAAGAGGAAAGAGAAAAACAGCAAAAAGACACCAAACTTAAAATTTTTAGAAATCAAACACTAATTTTTTTCGAAAATTTTAAGAGAAAAACACAAAGAGGACACCAAACTTAGAATTTTTATGAATCAAAAAGGGACTAAGACTATGCAAAAACGAAAATTTTAAAAGAAAAATAAAAGCATGCAATTGACACCAAACTTAGAATATGAAACTAGACTCAACTAAAAGACTCTAAACCAACAAAAATAAAACAGTCCTAATCTAAGCAACAAGATAAGCCGTCAGTTGTCCAAACTCGAACAATCCCCGGCAACGGCGCCAAAAACTTGGTGCACGAAATTGCAATAACACTTTTGCAATCCCGCACAACTAACCAGCAAGTGCACTGGGTCGTCCAAGTAATACCTTGCGTGAGCAAGGGTCGATCCCACGGAGATTGTCGGCTTGAAGCAAGCTATGGTTATCTTGTAAATCTTAGTCAGGATATCAGAAATTATCAGGATTGATTGTAAAAAGCAAAAGAACATGTAATGGTTACTTGTATTGCAGTAATGGAGAATGGGTTGAGGTTTGGAGATGCCCCATCTTCCGAATCTCTACTTTCCTACTGTCTTCTTCATCAAACACGCAAGCCTCCTTCCATGGCAAGCTCATGTAGGGTTTCACCGTTGTCAATGGCTACCTCCCATCCTCGCAGTGAAAGCTAATGCACGCACTCTGTCACAGTACTGCCAATCACCGGTTTGGTTCCCTCCCCTACCGGAATAGAATCCCTCTTTTGCGTCTGTCACTAACGCCCAGTAGGTTACAGGTTTGAAGCACGTCACAGTCATTCAATCATTGAATCCTACTCAGAATACCACAGACAAGGTTTAGACCTTCCGGATTCTTTTGAATGCTGCCATCAGGTCCTGCCTATACCACGAAGATTCCGATTAAAGAACCCAAGAGATAACTACTCAATCTAAGATAGAACAGAGGTGGTTGTCAGGCACGTGTTCATAGTTGAGAATGATGATGATTGTCACGGATCATCACATTCATCCGGATTAAGAACAAGTGTTATCTTAGAATCGAAGCAAGCATGATTGAATAAGAAACAGTAGTAATTGCATTAATCCATCAAGACACAGCAGAGCTCCTCACCCCCAACCATGGGGTTTAGAGGCTCATACTGTGGAAAGAAACGTGTACAAAATGTTATGGGGTCATAAGGTACGGATACAATGTCAAAAGATCCTATAAGTAGTAAACTAGTGTCCTAAGGTTTACAGAATTGAGTAAATGACAGAAAAATCCACTTACGGGCCCACTTGGTGTGTGCTTGGGCTGAGCAATGAAGGAATTTCGTGTAGAGACCTTTTCTGGAGTTAAACGCCAGCTTTCATGCCAGTTTGGGCGTTTAACTCCAAATTTTATGCCAGTTCCGGCGTTTAACGCTGGAATTTCTGTAGGTGACTTTGAGCGCCGGTTTGGGCCATCAAATCTTGGGCAAAGTATGGACTATTATATATTGCTGGAAAGCCCAGGATGTCTACTTTCCAATGCCGTTGAGAGCGCGCCAATTGGGCTTCTGTAGCTCCAGAAAATCCACTTCGAGTGCAGGGAGGTCAGAATCCAACAGCATCTGCAGTCCTTTTCAGTCTCTGGATCAGATTTTTGCTCAGGACCCTCAATTTCAGTCAGAAAATACCTGAAATCACAGAAAAACACACAAACTCATAGTAAAGTCCAGAAAAGTGAATTTTAATTAAAAACTAATAAAAATATACTAAAAACTAACTAAAAGATACTAAAAACATACTAAAAACAATGCCAAAAAGCATACAAATTATCCGCTCATCAGGTGCCCAGAGTTCTTAAGCACACTCTTTTACTTTGGATCACGACTTTAACCACTCAGTCTCAAACTTTTCACTTGGACCTTCATGACACAAGCACATGGTTAGGGACAGGTTGATTTAGCCGCTTAGGCCAGGATTTTATTCCTTTGGGCCCTCCTTTCCATTAATGCTCAAAGCCTTTGATCCTTTTTACCCTTGTCTTTTAGTTTAAAGGGTTACTGGCTTTTTGCTATTGCCTTTTGGTTTAAAGAGCTATTGGCTTTTTCTGCTTGCTTTTTCTTTTTCTTTCTTTTTCTTTATTTTTTGCCATTTTTTTTCGCAAGCTTTGTGTTTTTCACTGCTTTTTCTTGCTTCAAAAATCAATTTTATGATTTTTCAGATTATCAATAACATTTCTCTTATTTCATTATTCTTTCAAGAGCCAATAATTTTAACATTCATAAACTTCACTATAAAAAATATGCACTGTTTAAGCATTCATTCAGAAAACAAAAAGTATTGCCACCACATCAAAATAATTAAACTATTTTCAAGATAGAATTTGAAATTCATGTATTTTTTTTTCTTTTTCAGAAAACATTTTTCATTTAAAAAAGGTGAAAGATTCATGGAACATTCATAGCTTTAAGATATAAACACTAAACACTAATGATCATGTAATGAAGACACAAACATAGTCAAAACATAAACATAAAAACCAAAAACAGAAAAGAAAATAATCAAGGAGATTAAAGAATGGGTCCACCTTCGTGATGGTGGCTTCTTCTTCCTCTTGAAGAACCTATGGAGTGCTTAAGCTCCTCAATATCTCTTCCTTGCCTTTGTTGCTCCTCCCTCATGGCTCTTTGGTCCTCTTTGATTTCATGGAGGATAATGGAGTGCTCTTGGTGCTCCATCCTCAGTTGCTCCATGTTAGAACTCAATTCTCCTAAAGAGGTGTTGAGTTGCTCCCAATAGTTGTGTGGAGGGAAATGCATCCCTTGAGGCATCTCAGGGATTTCTTGATGCGGGACTTCCTCATGCTCTTGTTGAGGTCCATGAGTGGGCTCTCTTGTTTGCTCCATCATCTTTCTAGTGATGGGCTTTTGAGATGAATCTCTCCATCTTCCATGACTCAGAATTGGAAGCAACTGCCTTCTCTTTCCTCTTTCTAGAGGTTTCTCCAGCCTTAGGTGCCATTAATGGTTATGGAAAAACAAAAAACAGAGCTTTTTCCCACACCAAACTTAAAAGGTTTGCTCGTCCTCGAGCAAAAGAAGAAAGAAGGGATTAGAGAAAGAAGATATGGAGGAGATGGAGGTGTGTTTATGGTTCGGCCAAGGGGGTTTTAGGTGGTTATGATGTGTGAAAATGAAGGAGTGAGGAGGGGTATTTATAGGGTAAGAGAGAGAGGGCATCTGTGTGAAAAGGGGTGGGTTTAGGAGAGAAATGTTTTGAATTTGAATGGTGAGGTAGATGGGGTTTTACGATGGATTTTTCAGGAATAGTGGATGGATGGGAGTGGTGAAGAGATTATGGGGAAGAGGGTAGGATTTGATAGGTGAATGGTGTTTGGGGAAGAGTGTTATGGAAGGGTGTGAAGATGAGAGAGAGGGAGTTGGGGTAGGTAGGGATCGTGGGATCCACAGATCCTGAGGTGTCAATGATTTCTCATCCCTGCACCTTTCTGGCATTTAAACACCCTATGTGTGCCATTTCTGGTGTTTAAACACCCTCTATGTGCCATTTCTGGCGTTTAACGCCAGTTCTGCTGCCCATTCTGGCGTTAAACGCCAAGCTGATGCCTCTTTCTGGCGTTTAACGCCAGCCAGACACCAGACACCCTTTTCTGGCATTAAACACCAGTATGTCTACCCATTCTGGTGTTTAACACCCAGAATGCTGCCAGACTAGGCGTTAAACGCCCATTCTGCTATCCTTGCTGGCGTTTAAATGCTAGTAAGCCCGTCCTCCAAGGTGTGCTATTTTTTATGCTGTTTTTTATTCTGATTTAATTCTGCAGCTATTTTTTGACTCCACATGATCATCATCCTAAAGAAAACATGAACTAACAATGGAAAATGCAATGAAAATGTAATTAACATAGATAAATAAGATTGGGTTGCCTCCTAATAAGCACTTCTTTAATGTCAATAGCTTGACAGTAAGCTTTTACAAAGCTTCACAGATACTCAGAGCATGATTATGGCCTCCCAACACCAAACTTAGAGTTTGAATGTGGGGGCTCTGCTTGACTCTGTATGGAGAGAATTGGATGAAGCTTTTCATACTTTTTCTCCATGTTTACAGAAGAAGATCCTTGAGTCTTAAACACAAGGTAGTCCTCATTCAATTGAAGGACTAACTCTCCTCTATCCACATCAATCACAGACCTTGCTGTGTGATGAGAGGCCTAGAGCGGGTTCGAAATTTATCTCAAAATAAGATTGGCGTTGTAAGTATAGTTCCAAGCCCAACAATTGACCAATATCAAATTCAATTCTAAGGATGTCACAATTCAAAGCAAATGTAAACCGAGAGTATTTCGACTCTCGAGTCGTTCTCCCTAGGAACTAGTGACTATGAGCGCATACAATTTTGGTTGTGGAAAGCAAGGGGTGTTTTCAATGAAGAAGTAAGCAATAAAAGGATAAAAGAACAAGACAAAATTACAATTAATAAACTAATAAAGGAATAAAAGAACTATGTATGCAATATAAACAAGTAGGACTATAAAGTGATGAAAATGTGATTTAAAACATAAATGAAACCTTGACTTGGGATGAGTTATGGAATCCGTTCCTTGCCATAACCACAACTATGATAATTATGATGGATTAATCTCACTAAGTCAACCCTTAACATCAAAGGATAAGTCAAGTGAGCATAGTTGTTATTAATCCACAAATCCTAGCTAACTTACTAATTACCTTAGTAAAAAGCTAGCGTTAGTGGAAACAATAACAAGTAACAACCCAATAATTATCACTAAATGTTGGACATTATGGCTCTAGTAATCCATAGACTCATTTTCCCCAAGCCAAGGGGTGAAAATTACCCCATAATCAAAATTGGCATTTCATCAAACACATAGAGGGCATAAACATGAAACATGGCAAAATTGGGAAAATGGTAAAAGCTATGAACCATAAATGATCAAAATCAATAAAAGCAACTCAACAAACATATAAAAGCCATCAACCATCAAATTAAACAACTAGGAATCCAAAATTCCAAGACTATGTAAATATTGACACGAGAAATGGAAATATAAGAAAGTGTAGAACAAGTAACGTAATTGAAAGAGACAATTAAAGAAATACTTACAATGTAAATTGCAAAATCCAAAAGCAAGACTTGAAGTATAAAATGATACAAACCCTAATTAAACCTAAGAGAGAATTTTCTATACTACCCTACAACTACTCCTAAAATGTGTTTTTTTATTCTAAGATGGCTCTCTTCATATGGCATGAAGTTTCCTTCATATAGCACTTGATTTCAGCATCCAAGCCTTCCAAAATTGGGCCAATTGCCCCCAAAATCGAGCAGCACATGTTTCATTAATGAATCCACGTGCAGGGACCTGTGCGGACGCACAGATGTGTGCAGATGTGTGCGTCTGCACACTTAGCTAAAAATCCTCCTATGCGTACGCACGCACACATTGCTGTATGTGCTTTTTCTTGTTTTTTTTCATGTGTTCTCCCTTGTACATGCTTCCTTCCACTTTTGGCCATCCATTCTTGCCTCTAAGGTCTGAAATCACTCAACAAATATGTCATGGCATCAAATAGAATAAAAGTGGAATTAAATTGCTCCATTTAAGCACAAAAATGCATGTTTTCATATTTGGGTTCTATTTAGGGATCAAACACAAAAGTATGCTATTTTGGTGCTTAAGTGTAGGTTGATGTGATGAAATCCACTCAAATCAAGCCAAAATATCTCATCAAATATGGACTCATCACTATGGCTAGGAAGGGTCTTCCAAGGATAATGGATTCATCCTCATCCTTCCCAGTGTCTAGGATTATGAAGTCAACAGGGATGTAAAGGCCTTCAACTTTCACCAAGACATCCTCTACAAGTCCATAAGCCTGTTTCACTAATTTGTCTGCCATCTCTAGTGAGATTCTTGCAGCTTGTACCTCAAAGATCCCTAGTTTCTCCATTACAAAGAGTGTCATGAGGTTTATACCTGACCCCAGGTCACATAGAGCCTTCTCAAAGGTCATGGTACCTATGGTACAAGGTATTAAGAACCTTCCAGGATTCGGTTTCTTTTGAGGTAATGTCTGCTGAACCCAGGCATTCAATTCACTTATGAGCAATGGAGATTCATCCTCCCAAGTCTCATTACCAAATAACTTGGCATTTAGCTTCATGATTGCTCCTAGGTATTGAGCAACATGCTCTTCAACAATATCTTCATCTTCTTCAGAGGAAGAATACTCATCAGAGCTCATGAATGGTAATAGGAAGTTCAGTGGAATCTCTATGGTCTCTATATGAGCCTCAGATTCCTTTGGTTCCTTATTAAGGACTTCCTTATTGGCTAGTGGGCATCCATTGAGGTCTTCTTCACTGAAAATCACTGCCTCTTCCTCCTCTATAGGTTCGGCCATTTTGGTTATATTGATGGCCTTGCACTCTCTCTTTGGATTCTCTTCTGTATTGCTTAGGAGAGTACTAGGAGGGGTTTCAGTAACTCTTTTACTCAGCTGACCCACTTGTGCCTCCGAATTTCTGATGGAGGACCTTATTTCAGTCATAAAAATGAGAGTGGCCTTAGATATATCAGAGATTATGTTTGCTAAGCCAGAGGGGCTCTGCTCAGAATTCTCTGTCTGTTGCTGGGAAGATGATGGAAAAGGCTTGCTATTGCCAAATCTATTTCTCCCACCATTATTATTATTGAAGCCTTGTTGAGGCTTCTGTTGATCCTTCCATGAGAAATTTGGATGATTTCTCCATGAAGAATTATAGGTGTTTCCATAGGATTCTCCCATGTAATTCACCTCTTCCATTGCAAGATTCTCAGGGTCATAAGCTTCTCCTTCAGAGGAAGCTTCTTTAGTACTGCCGGGTACAGCTAGCAATCCAGTCAGATTCTGAGAAATCATATTGACTTGATGAGTCAATATTTTGTTCTGAGCCAATATGTCATTCAGAGTATCAATCTCAAAAACTCCTTTCTTCTGAGTCATTCCATTATTCACATGATTTCTTTCAGAAGTGTACATAAACTGATTATTTGCAACCACATCAATGAGTTCCTGAGCTTCAGCAAGGGTTTTTTTCAAATGAAGAGATCCACCAGAAGAGTGGTCCAATGACATCTTGGACAATTCAGACAGACCATCATAGAATATATCCAAGATGTTCCATTCTGAAAGCATGTCAGAAGGACATCTTCTGATCAATTGCTTGTATCTTTCCCAAGCTTCATAGAGGAACTCACCTTCTTTCTGTCTGAAGGTTTGGACGTCCACTCTAACCTTGCTCAGCTTTTGAGGTGGAAAGAACTTGGCTAAGAAAGCAGTGACCAACTTATCCCAAGAGTTCAGGCTTTCTCTAGGTTGTGAGTCCAACTATATCCTAGCTTTTGTCTCTTACAGCAAAGAGGAAAAGCATAAGTCTGTAGACCTCAGGATCAACCCCATTAGTCTTAACAGTATCACATATCTGCAAGAATTTAGCTAAGAACTAATAAGGATCTTCCGATGAAAGTCCATGAAACTTGCAATTCTGCTGTATTAGAGAAACTAATTGAGGCTTAAGCTCAAAGTTGTTTACTCCAATGGCAGGAATTGAGATGCTTCTTCCATAGAAGTTGGAAGTTGGTGCAGTATAGTCACCGAGCATCTTCCTTACATCTCTAGCATTATTGTTGGGTTCGGCTGCCATGTCTGCTTTTTTTTTCAAGATTTTCTGTAAGGTCCTCTCTTGAGTGTTGTGCTTTAACTTCTCTTAGCTTCCTCTTCAGAGTCCTTTCAGGTTCAGGATCAGCTTCAACAAGAATGTCCTTATCCTTGTTTCTACTCATATGAAAAAGAAGAGAACAAAGAGAGTAGTGGAATCCTCTATGTCACAGTATAGAGATTCCTTTATGTGAGTATAAGAATAGAAGAATAGAAGAAAGAGGAGATGAGTAATTCAAACAGAGAGAAGAGAGAGGGGTTTGAATTATGAGTAGAAGAGAAGTGTTAGCAAATAAATAGAAAGAGATGAGAGAGAGAGTATTCGAATTTTAAAAGAGGGAAAAGAAAAATATTTTATTTTTATTTAATTAATTAAGTTGGTTTCGAAAATATTAAAAGAAATAAAATAAAATTAGAATTTAAAACAATTAGTTAATTAAAAAAATTTCGAAAAAGTGGTGGGTGATTTTTGAAAATTAGAAGTGGAAGAATTAGTTAGGTGGTTTTGAAAAAGATAAGAAATAGTAAGCTCCTTTGAAATTAAAACAAACAAGTCAAATAGTTAGTTGAAAATGATTTGAAAATAATTTTGAAAAGATAAGAAGTTAGAAAAAGATTTTGAAATTAAAATTTTAAAAAGATATGATTGAGATTTATTTTGAAAAAGAATTGAAAAAGAATTTAAAAATATTTGAATTTTTAAAATTAAAGTTGATGACTTGACTAACAAGAAACTAAAAGATATGATTCTAGAATTTAAAGATTGAACATTTCTTAATAAGAAAGTAACAAACTTGAAATTTTTGAATCAAAATATTAATTGTTAGCAAGGATTTTCGAAAATATGAAATAAAATTAAGAAAAGGGATTTTTGAAAAATTAGTTTTAAAATTTTCGAAAACATTAAAAGAAAAATGAAAAAGATAAGATAGAAAGATATGATTGATGAAAGATGATATGAAAAAGATAAGATTTTAAAATTTAAAAGGGATGAAAAAGATAGCCATCCAAAATTATGAATTAAAACATGAAAATTTGAAAAAAATTGAATTGGAAACAAAATTACCTCCCTTGTGTCATCCTGGCGTTAAACGCCCACTTGACTGCCTCTTTGGGCGTTTACCGCCCAGCCAGATACCCTGGCTGGCGTTAAACGCCAAGAATCCTTCTTTACAGGGCATTTTTCTAAACGCCCAGAATGCTGTCATTTCTGGCGTTAAACGCCCAGAATGCTGCCCATTCTGGTGTTTAACGCCCAGAATGATACCTTTGCTGGCGTTAAACGCCTAGAATGATAGCCATTCTGGCGTTTAACTCCCAAAATTCCTCTTTACTGGCGTGTCAGTAAACTCTTTTTCTCTGTGATTCCTCTACTTTATATTCTGATCCTTCATTTCTTTGTATTATTTACTGAAAAGATATAAAAAATTTTTATATTTATTTTTTTTAATTTGAAATTTTGACTTAACTAACAAGAAACAACTAAATTTTAAAAATTTTTGACCAACTCAACTCAAAATTTCGAAAATTATGAGACAAAAAAGGAAAAGATATTTTTTTACTTTTGAATTTTTAATGAGGAGAGAGAAAAAAACAAAATGAAACAAAACATAAAATTTTAAGATCAAAACAAATAATGCATGCAAGAACACTTTGAATGTCAAGATGAACACCAAGAACACTTTGAAGATCATGATGAACATTAAGATTATATTTTTGAAAATTTTTTAAGAAAAGAAAGACATGCAAGATATCAAACTTAGAAATTTTGTACTAGGGACACTAACAATTCAAAAATGCACAAGAAAAATAAGAAAATTTAAAGATCAAACAAGGAAAATCATCAAGAACAACTTGAAGATCAAGATGAACACAATGCATATATCTTCGAAAATTAAGAAAAATTAAAGCATGCAATTGACACCAAACTTAAAATTTGACACAAGACTCAAACAAGAAACACAAATTTTTTTTTTGGTTTTCATGATTTTATTAAATACTTTTTTTCAAAAACTTTTTGAAAAGAAAATAAAGGTTGAAACAAGAAAAAAGGTTACCTAATCTAAGCAACAAAATGAACCGTCAGTTGTCCAAACTCGAACAATCCCCGGTAACGACACCAAAAACTTGGTGCACGAAATTGTGATTCACACTTTTTACAACTCCGGTAAAACTAACCGGCAAGTGCATTGGGTCGTCCAAGTAATAAAACCTTACGTGAGTAAGGGTCGATCCCACGGAGATTGTCGGCTTGAAGCAAGTTATGGTCATCCTGTAAATCTTAGTCAGGTGGATTCAATTGGTTATGAGTTTTGATAATTGAAAGATAAATAAAACGCAAATTAAAATAAAGATACTTATGTAATTCATTGGTGGGAATTTCAGATAAGCGTTTGGAGATGCTTTGTTGCTTCTGAACCTCTACTTTCCTATTATCTTCATCCAATCATGCGTGCTTCCTTCCATAGCAAGCTGTATGTTGGTGGATCACCGTTGTCAATGGCTACCATCCATCCTCTCAGTGAAAATGGTCCAGCTACAGTTTCTGTACGGCTAATCAACTGTCGGATTTCTCGTCTCGGATGAAAAATACCAGGCACAGCTACCGCACGGCTAATCATCTGTCGGTTCTTACTTATGTCAGAATAGGATCTCTTTATCCTTTTGCACACTGTCATTGCGCCCAACAGTCATGATTTTGAAGCTCGTCACAATCATCCCGTCCCAGATCCTACTCGGAATACCACAGACAAGGTTTAGACTTTTTGGATCTCAGGAATGCTGCCAATTGGTTCTAGCCTATAATACGAAGGTTCTAACCTCATGGACTCGGTCCGTGGATCAGAGACCCAAAAGACTATACTCCGGCTGTCGTCCAATGACTACGTTTAACATCATGTAGACTACTTGTGGTTGTCAGGCACGCGGATCTTAGCTAAGCGAGTAACGAAGATAGTGGGTGATTGTCACAGATCACCCATTCATTCTGACTTAACTGAATTAAGTACGAGAGTATATCTTGGAGAAGAAGTAAGCATGAATTGAAAGAGAAACAATAGTACTTGCATTAATTCATGAAAAATAGCAGAGCTCCGCACCTTAATCTATGAGGTGTAGAAACTCCACCGTTGGAAAATACATAAGAGAAAATAGCCTAGGCATGGCCGTGAGGCCAGCCAAGCATAAAGTTGATCAAAAGATCAAAAGATGATCCAAAGATGAAATACAATAGTAAAAAGTTCTATTTATACTAAACTAGTTACTAAGTATTACAGAAAATAAGTAACTAAGTGCAGATAGTGCAGAAATCCACTTACGGGGCCCACTTGGAGTGTGCTTGGGCTGAGCATTGAGCTTTACACGTGCATAGGCCTTTTCTGGAGTTAAACGCCAGCTCGGATACCAATTTGGGCGTTTAACTCTAGTTCTGGTGCCAGTTCTAACGTTTTACGCCAGAAAAGATTTTCTGATGGGCATTTTAACACCAGTTTGGGCCATCAAATCTCGAGCAAAGTATGAACTATTATACATTGATGGAAAGTCCAAGATGTCTACTTTCCAACGCAATTAAGAGCGTGCCAATTGGGCTTCTGTAACTCCAGAAAATTTACTTCGAGTTCAGGAGGGTCAGAATCCAACAGCATCTGCAGTCCTTTCTCAACCTCTGAATCAGACTTTTGCTCAGGTCCCTCAATTTCAGCCAGAAAATACCTGAAATTATAGAAAAACACACAAACTCATAGTAAAGTCCAGAAATGTGATTTTTTCATAAGAACTAATGAAAATATAATAAAAAATGAATAAAACATGCTAAAAACTACCTAAAAATAATGACAAAAAGTGCATAAATTATCCGCTCATCAAAAAAGTTGGTCATTCATACTATCTAGGAAAACTTTTAAGATTTTATAAGAAAGGAAAAGGCTTTAGACTTTGAAGAAATAACTGATTTCTCTTTTAAAAAAGATTTTGAATGTAAACCTTTGGCTTTGGAAAGGATATATAAGACGAGCAACAATCATTGTACCTTGAACACATTTTTATTTTACGTATCTTATTATAACAATTCTCTAACTCTATAGTGAGAACCAGTAAGAACGATGTTCTCATTCCTCTATGGCTCTATCTATTCAGGATATGGACGAAGAAGTCATGAAGAGTTTATTTCATTTTCTGTTTACACGATATTTTGTATTGTTTTAGATATTATGTTTCTCTCACCTTTATTATTATAATCTTGTAACAGGGATAGGAATTGTGATATGCAATGGTTGTAAATTAATATTATGTATATATATGATTTGTAAGTATTGTTTATGGTATGTATGTGCATATTTATGTTTTCAACTAAAAAGTCCCTTTTGGAAAGATTATACGGTTTTAAGTTTTAATAAGCTTCTATCTTAGTATTAAATATGTTTAAAGTTGACGTAGTATCCAAGCTATCAGAGTGACGCAGCCGGAAGCATGATATTCTGATAATGAGGGTGTTATACGTAGCATCACCACGTTGAGAATATGTATATTTATTAGTAGCCAAATCTTCAAGAACTGAAATTGTTGTTCTGAACATACGTAAAAGGCTATAAATTGAGTTGAAGTGAGAGCTCCACCTGGTATATCTAGACCTTTTGAATGTGCCAATTTGGTTAGCTCCCCTTCCTGTTTCAATTTGATTAGTTGTAAATAAGTGAGAAATTTCAATTGGATAAACAGATTGTAATTCATCATTGCATTTACAAGAAGAACACATAACATTGACAATATTACTCAAACTTTGGAAAAAAGTATGAATATCAACAATTTTTTTAGCCGCAGCAACAAGAGCTAGTTGTAACTGATGAGCAAAGCAATGAACATAATATGCATAAGGACATTCTTGAATAATTAAAGCTTGTAACCCTTTCCATTCTCCATGCAAATTACTAGCCCCATCGTATCTTTGTTCTCAAACATTTTGAATGTTGATATCGTGATGAGATAATGCAGAACAAATGTATATTAGCCTTTCCTTGACAAATTCATGCTTATCATAAATCTGATGACAAGTGCCATTTATTCTCTTTTAGATTCATCTTTAACTCTATCAACCATCAAACAAAACTTTGCATCACTAATCTTATTGTGAATTTCATTTTGTATCTTTCTAGCAAAAACATGTTAGAATTTCCTTTTGAATAGAAGACAATGTGTACATTGCATTTTGAAGAGCAGTCTTCAAGATAACAACATCCACTTCTTTATTGTAAGAAGCCAAAAATTTCAACATTTCAAAAAAAAATTTTCGATTGTGAGACTCATGCCCCTCATCATGTCTCCTAAAAGCATAAGCTTAAAATATTAACCATCTGACGGTATCAATAGAGGCTTTAAGATGCAATCTATTGCTTAAAACCAATGTTTTGAAAATTGGACCGAACTGGCCGGTTCAAGTGTTCAACTGGGTTAACCGGAAATCAATCATCTGGCCGGTCTAGTTGACCTCCAAAACCAGCTTACAAAAAATCGGTCAAATCGGTAAACTGGCCAAATCGGTCGGGTTTTTTCAAAGACCGATTTTTTGTTATTGGCCTGAAACGGCGTCATTTTGACGTAAAAAAACAAACAAACTTAACGGGCCCACTCAACCCAGTACCCGACCCGGTAACCCCAACCCCTTATGCGAAGACCTCATCCCAAATCCCCAATATACTCACTAGCCACTACACAGCACCTGAACCTTAATTTTTGCCTCTAAATTCCAGTCTTCATCGAAGTCCATCAAAGGCCACCATCCTTACCAGTCAACCACAATTGACGCCGACTCAGAGCTGCTATCACCAGGCAGAAGGATCTCCAATGGGCGAAAGGAAATCACCCTTGCGGATCGAAGCTGCTGTCAGCGGTGTTGTCGGTTGGTCGTCTGAACTCCGAAGCTTCCTGGTCGGCATCGTCTGCTCGTCTGATCGTCAGAAGCTTCTCTATCAACATCGATGGGGATTTGTTCTACCGCTGTAAACTAGACGCATTCTCTGCATCTGTTCTACCTCTTTGCCGCCGTGAGTTTCAGTTATTTTTTTATTTTATTAATTAACTATATGAATTGATGCAGAGTTCTCTATTTGGGTAATTATATGAATTAATGCAGAGTTCTTTATTTGGTTGATTTAGTTCTTCTATTTCTTATGTAATTCAATTTTGGATTTTGAATTTTGCTGTAATTGTTGTAAACTTGTTATGACTGATGTATGCCTGTATGTAATTCAATTTTGGATTCTGAATTTTGCTGTACTTGTTGTAAACTTGTAATGGTTGCTGTATTCCTGTATGTAATTCAATTTTGGAGTCTGAATTTTGTTGTAATTGTTTAATTCAATAATTTGTAATGGCTTGTCGGCCTGGTCGTGGGCTTCTGTCAACGGGCATCTTGAGTTCTTGGGTTTTTGTATTTTTTCAATTAATTTTTTATTCAATGAGAAATTTAGTCCATATTTGAGTTTAGATGCAGTTCTTCTTCTGATTTTTAATTTTTTTTATTTTATTAATTATATAAATTAATCATTCTGTAATTCTGAATTTTATTGAATATAAATTTGATATAAGTTTAATTTTGGGACTCTAGATTTTGAATTTTGCTATATTGAATTTTTTTTATATAAGTTTAATTTTGCTATATTGAATTCTGTTGTATTGAATTTTGGTGAATTAGGGGTATGAATTGCTGAATTTAATTATATTGAATGCTGTATGAATTTGGTGTCATTCTGAAGTTTGTTATAGTTGTTGTAATGGCTGAGTTTTTATTTTGTTGTCAATCTGAATTTTGAATTTTGCTATAGTTGTTATTTTGAGATTATATATTATATATTGAATTTTTTTATAATTTTATTCTATATTTAATTAAACCGGTTTAACCACGGTTCGACTCTGGTTGAACGATTGAACCATTAAACCAGTCACTCGACTGGTTCGATGACCGGTCCGATTCTCGCAACCTTGCTTAAAACTTGTTGTGAGCTTGACTTAGCCAATACTTTGTCAATGTGGCATAATTGGTTAAGTAAATCTTTGTAAGACTTAACAACAATATTATGAAGATAATTAAGAGATTTATCCACATGAGAAAAAAATGCAGAATCCTTTCTATTATTCACTTTTTTCCAATTGTAAAATCCTCATGTGAATAGACTTGATTTTTTAGAAAATAAATAACTTGGAAGACAAAATGTAGCATCTACTTCTGACGAATATTCTAGTCAAGAAAAACTCTTAAACTAATGAGTTTTGAAACGACGAGGATGACTTTCAAGGTCAGAAAGAGGGTACTCATCCATGATAAATTGATATGGTCTAAATTTTATATATGCCTTGCCGATTTCATCCTGTTGATTGATAGGATAATTCCAAATTTGTAGACGCTTTCCAGGATCATGCATCAATGTATCAATATTTATTTGTTTTATTTCAGTTCTTGTTATTTTGGACACGTGATTGAATATCTTACTCAATAAATTGTGTCACGGGTTGTATTGTAAGCTATGATGCACGGACACTAACACGGATACCGGACACGACACGCACGGGACACGCAGACACACGAATTTTAAAATCTTATAAGACACGGGGACACTGCATATATATATAAAGTAGTTTTTAGATAAATTACAATGAATTTTTGATATTTTATTACTGTTAAAATATAAAATAATTTTTTAACTATTTGTAATGTCTTTTTTTAACTATATAAAAGTATCTAAAATATTTTTTGTTTTAATAAATAATAATATATATTATTTCTAAACTCATTTTAACAATACATGTTAAGAATAAGGCTGGACACGCGAACACGTGATGGTATTTAGGTGTGTCCAAGTGTGTCTGGAGAAGAATTTTTTATCTTTTATTAAGACACGGTTGGACACGGCAGACACGCGTGTCGGACGAGCGAGTGTCGATGAGTGTTATGTCCGAAATGTGTCCGACACGCGGATACGGCAACTCAACGAAATGTCCGTGCTTCATAAATTGTAAGTTGTTCAATAACATTTTGGACATTACTCAAAGAATTTGAAACAGAATTTTGTTCATTATCTATTCGCTCTTTTTTCTTAAAAAATGAGTGAATTGTTTTTGTCTTGACATTTTTACCTTAACTTGAGCTATCTAACAAAAAAAATTGTATGTGTTATTTTTTTAAAAAAATTAAACCTATTGAGAAATAACAAATAAATTTAAAAACACAAATAAATAATAACCAAGAGTAATAAGATTAAAAAGTAAAAGAAAAAAATTATTGACTTGTCTTATTATTTTTTGTTCGAAGTCTCACCTAAAAATAATTTTGTTGAGTCTTTCTCTCATCGAAGTCTTACTGTCTTTTGAACGGTTTTCTTTATTATTTGGGTATAGTGTAGATACTAAAAAGAGAATTGAATAGTTACCCAAAAAAAAGAGAGAGAATTGAATCGGAAGTTAAAAAGTCTACTAATTCATAGTGATAAAGAAGAAGGTATGCTCTGATGGATTAATGGGATAGAAAATAGGATTTTAATTAAAATTTTAATTAAAACATAGACAAATGAATTTTTTTTTGGACAGTACTAGGCCCACAAAAGGCCCAAAACACAACAAGCGGTTGAACCACCCGAGACCTACCCGACTCGGAGATCAATCCCCATTAGTTCCCTTGTGCGCCATTCTTTCTAGTTCTTCCTAAGGTGGCCAATGAAGCCCAAATCCTCTCTACTGTCACCTACAGAATCCAGACGCTTGAACCCCGTTCCACATCGGCGCATCTCCGCCGAAGGGACTACGAAAGTTGTGTGCCATTAGCTTCAACTCAGATTCTAGAGATTTCAACTTCAAATCATCAGTTTGAGAGCTCCAAGTGTCTTCATGCATATCCACCACTCCAGAGGTCTTGTTCGAAGCCATCATTAGTTGAGTAGAAATCACAGGACTAGAGCTAGAAAAAGAGTGAACTATTGAAGAGGATGACAGAGCTGGGTCACATGGACATCGATGTTCGAGACTCTTGTGCCCCATTTGCTTCAACTAAGATTGCAGGGATACCAACTCCAGATAATCAATTTGAAAATGTTGTCCTATGCTTTATCATAGTACTGATTAAGCTTCCTTTCTTTTTTTTTGGGGGGATGGGACCACAGCTGTACTTCATTTGCCACCCCCTCAACACATCCTTCCGATTACATACATTCTCTTCAGAATAGTTGCCCGCACATGCACCCGCTACAGCCCTCCAAACTATTAACTCACCTAAAAACCGTAGATCAATGAGAAGTAGCCCACCCTAGCTAACTCCTCCAGTAATGCAACAACTATCCTAACCTTCTCTACTTCAGCTCTAATCTCTACCACTGATGTCCGTACTGACACTTGGAGCGTCGAGTTGTCCGCCAAAGAAGTCTCATTAGACCTTCTGTCCTTCCAAAAAAGCTCATGTCTTTAGTCATGATCTTTTTTCCAAACTTGACACAGCTAAATTATCCTTACGGAGGATGTTCTTGATGGAAATTGGCTTATGCATGATCCAATTTTGGTGGAGAGTTTCCTAGCGTGTGAGTTTCATCACTTCATGCGCTAATGAATTTACTTTCCTGGGCACCCAGGTAAAACTACAATTTAGAATGCCTTTTGCTAACTGTACTATGTTATCTAGTACAACTTAAATTTCTGCAATTGATGCATGTGACTTTAATGCCTAAATGAGTATCTGATTGTCTGATTCTATGATAACCTTCTACATTAGAAAATTTTGTGACATAATTAAAGTTGTCTTAACCGCTAATGCCTCCGCAGCAAATGACGAAACCGCAACTATGGTGGAGTTACTTCCTGAAAGCCCAAATGGATTACTTACTATTTTAATTGAGATAAAAATAGACTAGTATTATTTTTAATGGGCTCCTCTAGCGATGTAAACCCCGGTTAAATTAGTAGATAATTAGTCAATAAATTAATTTTTAATAAGGAAGATTAAAAATGTTAATATTATATTAAATTAGGATAGAGCTCATCGAAACGAAAATTTTGACACCAATTTCGAAGAAATCGGTCCAAGATTGGACCGAACGGGCCGAACCGGTTAAACCGGGCCCAAACCGGGCCGTGGGCCCAACCGGACCAGCCCTTTAAGTGAACCCATGTTCTTCTTCTCCCCATTTTTGGCAGCGTCGAAGAGCATCAGGGAGAAGAAAGGAAGAACGTCAAAATTGTTACGTTAACTTCCGATCCCCGTAACTTCTCCGTCCGAACTCCAATCGCCGCACCATTTGCGGCCACGCGTTCACCGCGTCGAGCTCTACATTTCTACCGGAACAATTTCATAGGTAACTCATTATTTTACACTCAGCCTTCATTTTCCCCAATTTTCGAATTTTAAGTGGGAATGCTGAATTTCTTTGATTTCTGATGTTTTAGGATCCAATTAGCTTGAGAAAAATGTTTACTCTTGCTTATGTGAAGCTTGGGTAAGGTGAGGATACGATAATTTTATTTTAATTTTATTAAATTTGAGCTTTGAGTATTAAATTGGATATATATGTGTTATAAATGTGTATTAGGTTGTGAATAAATAATTAGAGCTTGAAATTGTGAATATTGGAACTTGGAGGAAGCTGATTAGTTGAATTTTGAGGGGCTGCCTTGGTTTTAAATAATTTGCTTTGGTCGTTACGTGGAAATCGGCCAAGGTATGGTTTAGGTTTCTTGCATTTAATATATAATGTTCTGTGAAAACTTAGGCTAGATGACCATAGGATAAGTTGGAATGCAGGTGTATGTTTAATGTTTAGTAATTTGTCGATGAATATATTTAGTTGAAGTTTATTGAATAATTAGTTATTAATTTTGGATGGTGAATGTTGTTATGTTAATTTGGAGAGAATTATGGTTGAATGTTATGGTTGATGAACATGGTTGGTTAGGTACTTGTTGATTAACTAATAATTTGGTGAATTATTGATTTGAGGCATTTTGTGTTAGAAGCCTAGGATTTGTGAACTATGATCCTTAGTTAAATTTTGGTTGTTGGATTTGAATATTGTATGAGTATAATTGTTGATCTGAGGTAGATTTATTGTGGTGACTGATATGATGATGAGGAAGGGTATGTTGAATTGAAAAGAAAGCAGGTTTGGATCCGAAAAGGGTGGCAAAGTCCGAGTTTTAGAGGAGATGCTGCCGAAATTTTATTAAAATTAGAGATGTTGTTTATATAATTATTTAAAAAGATTTAGATTCAAGGGTTATATGATTTGATTTAGAGTTATTAGGAAAATGAGCATGTTTTAAGTTTGATTTGTTTAGAAAAGAATAAATTATGTTTTGAATTGGAGCTATTGATGGACGGAATGAGAGGTGTGATAATGAAGGATAAGGATTGATTATGTTTAATGTATGATGATGAATGAGATGCAATTGAGAATGATGTGGATGTTGATGAATTATAATTGAATTATTTATATGGCTTATGAATTTGAATGATCTGAGATACGAGATTCCCTGGATAAAGTGCCGTGGCTTGCCACCACGTGTACCAGGTAGAAAACTCGATACTCTGTTGACCCTACGACGTAAGTGTGACCGGGCACTATATAAATTCCCGGGAATGTTACCCCCATTGAGCAATATTGATTATTTGAGAAAAAATATATGCATAGACTCTTGGGGATGCACGTCGGGGGACAGTCTAAGGACAATTCAGACTTGTCGGGTTGGCTGGATAACCGACAGATGAGCCTCATCAGCCATAGGATAGGCATGCATCATATGCATATCACTTGAATTACTTGCTTGTGTATTAACTGGGTGTGCCTAAATGTACTTGCCATGTTAAATGTATATTTGTTATCTGCAGTACTTGTAACCTTCTTGTGCTTGCCTTTGTCTGTTTAGTTGTCTATGAAAATGCATGATGGAGTCGGAGGTATGGAGGAATGGCAGAATGGGATTTAGATTTAAGGTTAAGTTAAGTTAGGTTTAAATATCCTTAGTAAACCACCTTTTATGGTTTCTGTTTAATACTTTAAGCTCTACAATCTGAGTGTCGACGTTCTAGGATTGCCTCTGGCATTCCCAGGACCTTATATATTATGTGTGTGGCACCTTTACCATACTGAGAACCTCCGGTTCTCATACCATACTATGTTGTTGTTTTTCAGATGCAGGTCGAGAGGCATCTCGTTAGGCGTCTGGACCCTTGAAGCGGAGTGGTTACAGGGTTATTTTGTTATGCTATGATGTGTATATATGTACTTGGTTTTCTCTCCGCATAACTTGTTCTTTTGATCCTCCTAGAGGTTTATGGAGAGGCAGGATTGTGTATATGTACTTTTGGGTTTTGGATATGTATGTATATATATGTAAATATTCTCCGGCCAGTCTTGACTTCGCAGGCTGAGTTAGGAGCTTGTTATTTTGTATCTTTGGCACTCTATTCCTACTTCTGTTATCATATGTTTAATAGCTATGGTTTCCTTAGCACGCAAGTTAACCCGTTCCTTGAGCGTTGCGCTTTTATTTTGCGATTTTGTTTCCTCTTTTCTTCACAGTTCCTAGCATATTATAATTCTTCTGCTATTATATGTACTTATTTTATTTTAGAGGTCGTAATACCACACCACCTCTGTTTTACGGCTTAAGCGTAAAGCTTAGCGTGGTAGGGTGTTACAATTACCAATAATCCAAAAATTATCTTCTTTTTTAATGGGCTAGTATTATTATAAAGTTACCGTAACATATTTTTTTTTTTAATCTAACTAATATACCAAAAACATATAAATTGATATTATATTGCTAATTTAAAAAAAATGGAGAGAGCATGGCCACTTTAAGAAATTTTTTATTTTAATAAATAAAATAAATGTACAAAAAATTAATTTAAAAAGATAAATATAATATTTATCAAAATATACAATTTAAAAATAATTTATTAATTTAAAATTTTTTCTCTTATTTTCTTTACACTGCAAATAAGATGGTTTTTTATGTATCTCGTTTATACTGTAAACAAAATATGACACGGCAGCTTGCCACAATCAAATATGATAGTCACTCTAAATTTATAAATGTGTTCATTTTAAAATTTAGATTCAAGTGTTTTTTTATCACATATTTTTTCGGTTTTGTATTTTGGTGTAATTTTTAAAAGTACTAAAATAAACTCTTTTTCGTCTTATCTATAACTAAGACTGTGTTTGGTCTTGAGAACAGCATAAGATAAGATACTGAGAACAAGATATAAAAATTAGAAATATAAAAATTAGAATCTTTATATTTTGTTTGGTGATAAATTATAACAAATTATGAAAGTCAATTTTATTTTCATTTTTTTTTCATTCAAAATATTTTTGAAAAAAATATAATAATAGAAAATATTATTATAAAAATTAACAAGAATAATAAAAAAATCAAAAAATAAATTGTGTCTCTTGTTAGTGTTTTCGTGTCTTCCTGTCAGAATAGATACAAAATACTCTAATTTAATGTCTATAAACATAATATCTCTATTCATATTTTATCTGTCAAATATAATTTTATATCTCTTTATTTCTATTTTAATATTCTATTCCTATAAACAAACACGGTCTAAGAGTCTAACACTAAATCCTAAAAATAAAAGGTGAGTTCTATGGTGCCTTTTACTATGGTGCCTAAATTGTCTAACTTGTTTTTAAAGGTAAAAAATAAAATATTTAAAATAAAAAGTAAAATATTTAAAATTTATTAAATATTATGTATTTGCCTTTTTTGATAAGTTAGGCATAATGTTAAAAGCACCATAGCATTTACCAAAATAAAAAGAGTGCGACTTGTCTCTTAAGTATTTTCGAAACCGTTCAAAATATTAATTAAATATCATGTCCCCAAGCCCCATTATTAAGATGTTCAAATCTATGATAAATGACCCAAATATTTTTTATTAAAATTAAAGAAAAATACCAGGTCCAAAAAAGCAAAATTAAAAATAAATTTAGTTGGTTGAATGGTTAATTTATTTGTTTGTTTAAATAAATGTTAAAGGTTCGAATCACACCTTATACATGCAACAATTTATTGACTAACAACGGACACTTAAATAGAGCTCAAATTTGCGAAAGAAGTCGGATTAGAAAATATCGCCAACCAAAAAAGAAAAAAAATTAAAGAAAAAACAAACCGAGAAAAAAAAATCGAAAGATCATCATGATCCAAAATAAAAGCACCTAAAAATCTTGTTGGTAATATTATTTTCTAGCAGAGTAGCAGTAGTAGTTTTGATACTTCACTCTTCTGATAATTTGCAAACAAATAACCTCTTTACAAATAAAAATATAGATAGATAAGTATGCATTAACTCATTATAGTTAAATTGTGCTTTCAAATAGTCAAATACAATGAATGCCTCTTGACCCCAAAACAATAAACTGTACATTGATGTGGATCCTCTACAAGAGTTAACAAACGACAAGAACCCTTCAAAGTATAGAGCAGTCAACTGGGGCAACTTTCGAATTGAAAGAATGAGAAGTAATTTTACCAAGTCCAATGTTGAAAACCTCCAAATTTATCACTTCAAATTGTCCCAGTAACTTGGTTTCAAGTTCATATTTCATTACAACAATACAGCAGTAGAAGCATATACTAGTGGTGAGTAATAATATCAAAGAGATGGAAGTTGTTGTAATTTGATGCACATGTGATGATGTAAGACTATAAATAATGAGGTTAAAAATAAGCTTAAAGGTATACAACCTTTCACAAAAATAACAAGTATGGGTGGTAAAAAAATTTCAATTTATCGGAACGGTTGAGACACCATGATCTACCATTTTAACTAAATTTTCAACTGCAGAAAAATTTACACCCTCTTAAAATGAGGGTTTAGGTTAGGCGGGCATGCCACCAGAGCAAACCGTTGATCGCTGTCAATATAGTATTTTAGCTTTTTAAGATGATATATACTTATAAAAGAAAAATTCAAAGTCCATCAAATTTATTGTTTTTAGTTATTAGTACAATTTTTTTAATTTAATAATTTAATAATATATTTTTAGTTTATATTTTTAAATATTGTTAATAGTCAAAGACAATAATTTTTGTTTACTTTCTAATATTATTTGTGTTATTTTTTATATATTTTAAGTCGAAGTGTATGTATATAATATTTTTTAGTTTTTCACAGTATCTTCAATTTGATAAGCCAATGATTAATTTATGATGAATCACAACTCTATTAAGAGTTTGCTATTTGCTAATAAATTATTGCATACACAAAATAAAATTCAAATCACGGATAATTACTTAACCAAACTAGTCATATTTTGTAGGAATGAAAAAAAGTTAAAATCCAAAAGACGAAAGCTTTGTATTTTTTTGTCAAAAGAAAAAATCCTTTCAACTTTTTTTTTATACTTAAACCCAAAAGGAAATAAAATGTAATCTTTTTAAAAAAGACTTCAAACAAATAAAAAAGAACCGGTTTGACTGCCACGAAAGAGACAGACTTATATTTTCAGTTCTTATAACAAAACTTGCGAAAATTTTGAAACAATTTTAACAGTCAAACATAATAAAGAAAATAAAAATAAATTTAAATATTTATTAATATATAAAATTATATTAAATTTTTAAATTTTAAAAAATAAAAAATAATTTTTAAAAATGAAAATTATAAGTTTATAATATTTTTAATTGATCAAATACAATAATATATTTAATTATTTACGCTTTCGAAAATATAAACATCTTTTCATTCAACTTTGCCAATTTTACTAGAAACAAGACCGAGTCCATCCTTTATCTGGGAGACAGAGTATCCGCTACTCCACTCCTAAATTTTCAATTAAGGATAATCATAATCTATTCCGATGCGACACTCTATTTACTACATAATTTACAGAGACTAATTCATGTTGACAGCTGGAAAAAAATGCACTTTTTATTTTTTATATTGGGTTGATATAATATATTTTTAAATTATAAATAATTAGATGTTAATTTTAAATTTGACACCATTTGATTTAGGATAAAAAAAATTTAGATTATTCAATTTTTATTTTAAAAAAATTAAAAATTTTGAAATAGAAAAATTAAACCTTTCAATTTATATATTTTCAATATTTTTTAAAGATACTAAAAATTAGAATATCTAAATATATCACACGTTTCACTTCAATACAAAAAAATAATAATAATAACCAGAAAAAATACTCATTGAATCATTCAACCTCAAGAAAAAAAATATCATTTTCACGATTACCCGATCCCAACACCTTGCAATGGCCCACTGTTTTTTTTTTTTTTTAAATCTCTCTAGAATCTTATTGCTGCTGCTTAAAAGACTCCTTTCCCTTTGTAACGGAAGTACCAAATAACCACTGAAATAAATATTTTTTATAAGTTGAATTAATGGAACATGTAAAGAAGAAGCATCACCAAACACTAGTTTTCATCTTGTTCTTGATTATCCTATCGTCTTTAACAAGTAAGTCAGGATCATCATCACCGGAGTCATCACAAAATAGAAAGCATCACTTTGTTCTAGTGCATGGAGCGTGCCACGGAGCATGATCATGGTACAAGGTTATTACACTTCTCAAATCATGGGGTCACAATGTGACTGCCTTAGACTTGGCAGCTTCAGGGATCAACCAAAAGCAGGTTTTGGAGCTTAGATCAATTTCTGAGTACTTTGAGCCTCTGACTGAGTTCATGACTTCATCAGTGGGTGAAGATAAAAGAGTGGTTCTTGTTGGTCATAGCCTTGGTGGCTTGGCCATATCCCATGCCATGGAACATTTTCCTCACAAGATTTCTGTGGCAGTCTTTGTCACTGCTTTCATGCCTGGTCCAACAACCAACATATCCGCCATGTATCAAATGGTAAAGCTATTCTTCTTCGTCTTTGTTATTCAAATAGTTCAATTCTTTCGTGTCGATAACTTTCGTGACTAATTTTTTTTTACATGAGATAGACATGTGAGTTATGCTGAATTATGGAGTATTGAAAAGATATATACAGTTGTGACGGCGTTCAATTTTTTGTTTTAGTGAAAAAAAATCCGACCATCCGATTTCATTACAGATGAGAGAGAGAGGGATATAAATCGGACGATCCGATTTGTGTGGAGCAGAATTTCGTGAATACTAAAATTGGATCTAAGATTTTCTGTCAGTACACAAATTGGACTTAGAGTTCTCTGTCAATACACAAATCAGATCCAGGATTTTTAATACCTCTAATCAGACAGTCCGATTTGTCTTGCACAGTTTTCATACCCTGGTGAAACATCATATACTTTTATAACTCTATTATACACTAACCCTCTCTCCATATTAAAATTAAAAAGTTCAACTTTCGTTCTGAATTTGCCTAATTTTTTTTAGGATCAATTTTAATATTTTGAAATTAGATATTTTTATATTATTTAGATTAAATATTAATTTTTAGTTTTTTTAATAAATTAAACACTAAAATTTTAGACACTATAATCATGATCGTACAAATAAATTGCGTGAAAAGAAAATATTGATATTAAAAATTAGAGTTGGGAGCAGGAGTGAATTCACAGTTCCATTCATAATAAATAAGAAGTAAGTTATATGGTGGCGTTATTTTATATTCAATTTTTATTTAATTTATTTTTTATAATAAATTTTAAATATTTAATAATTATTTATTTATATATTTAAAAAATTAAATATTAATTTTAAATTTTTTTTAATAATAACTTAAGTAAATATTTTTAAACACCGTAACAATACCTAAATAAAATTGGCACGAAATGAATGACATAATAGTTGAAACGTTTAATTAAAAAGCTGTTTACTATCTCACACTTACAAAGATTATAGGAACCATATATTGATACATGAGGGACATATAATATACTTTGATTCATAAATCACATTAAGTAATTTAGATTTAAGAAGATGCCTAGCTATTTCTTCAAAAATAGAAGCTACGTATATAGATTTAAGTTGAAGGCTAAATCTCTATAACTTCGTGTGATTTATATGTATAAGTATTATCAAGAATTTTTTTTTAATTTATATTATTGCTATTTATGAGAAAATTTTAAAAATTTTGCAACTTTGTTAGGATTTATCCGTAAATAAAAAAGACACATTTTAAATATTTATAGAAGAAGCAATGCGTAAATATGCATTTTGTTTTCATGTTAAATATGTGATAAAAAAAATTCTAAATGTAAAGTTCACCTAAAATATATAAATCAATGTTTTTATTCCTAATCTTTGTTCTAAATCTCATATTTGTCTTTAATTTTTTTATTCATTCTATTTACCCTTCTAGTATCCAATTTTCCTCTTACTATATCTTTATGTTAAAATTGCTTCCGCTCCACTTCTACTCAAAAGAAATATTCATGTGGAGAGAAAAAAAAATGAAGATAATGATTTATGATAGGAAGGGTAATATTGAGAGAAAAATTAAATGAGTAAATAGTTATTTTTGAATAAAATTGATCAAAAAATTAAAACTAAAGTTATACTCATATAAGATAAATTTTATTCGATAACAATGATTAGTTGTTAAATTTTTGTTATTAATTTTGTAAATATTTTTTTTTCTTTTTTTCTTTATTCCTCATTTTTCTTTTATAACCATCACCATCTCCGCTGTAAAATTTACTATCCCACTAGATCTATTTCTCTACTCCCACCTCTCTTAGATAGCTACATCTTGTCACAACCACCACAAATTTAAATTACAACAACAATTCCCAATTTGTAATTAGAACTTTAGAAACCAACCTATCTAAATGCCAGAACACATGCTCTGGTGGGAGGCTCTACGGAGCCACGCCCTACTACAAGTAATGCGCTTAATACTGTCGAATTTACTGTCAGATTTAGTGACAGATGTTATCGGTAGATTTTTCAACGATTACGAGTGAAAATTCGTCCCTCAAATAAATTACTGTCGGATTTAAAATTCCATTGCTAAATCCGACGGTAAATATAGAAGCGTGAAAATTAATTTTAACAGCACCAAATTTAGTGTGAGATTTTTCGTCGAAATTTTTTTACGGTAACACAATTTAGTGAAACACAGCGTTTAGGCAACGACGAACACCTTACCGTTGGAATTTTTCGCTAGTAAATTCCACAGTAAATTTGGGGTAAATTTCAAACGCAAAAACTCCTCCTCCTCACTTTTGCAAACTCTCTCTCTCTCTCTCTCTCCCCTTCTTCTCTCTCTTTTTTAGTCTCTCTCTCTCTTCCTCTCTTCCATTGAAGAAGGTCGTTGCGCCAACCCACGAAGCTGCCGTCGCTATCGCTTAGCCCATTGTCATTGCAGATCAACACGACATCATCACTATTGCTGGAGCCTTCGTGAAAAGCCTCCAGTGCCGCTATTGGTGTCCCTTACCATCAGAGGTCGTTATCACGTCGCCGTCGTCACGGCTGAGGCCCACCTCACCAAAGTTAAAGTTGTTGTTCATTTTTCTATTTGGTTGTTTGTTATATTACTAAACCTAGCTCCACCACCGTAGATTTCACTACTGCCTCTTGTCACCACCACGCTTCTACCATCCTGTAGCCACCATCAGAGATAATGTTTCTATAATTTTTGTATTTTTTCATATTTTTATGTTTGTTTAGGATTTTATTAAGAATTTTATTAAATTCTTGATTAAATTTTTTCATGATATGTGCGATTAGGGTTTATTTGTTATATTAATTTAGTGTAATTAGAAATTAAATAATATTAGGTTAGGTAGGATGTAATTTAGGGTTTGTTTTGAGTTGATGGTATTTTGATTGATTGTTAATTTTTTGAGTTAATTATTGATTTATTTTTTATTGTTGTTAATTTTCTAAGTTTATTGTTGTCTGAGTTAATTTTTTGAGTTGATTAGTGTTAATCATTGTTAATTCTCTGAATTAATATTAGCTTGTTAAATTTTTTGAGTTAATTATTGACTTATTGTTGATTGTTGTAAATTTCTAATTTAATTAGTGTTGATTGTTGATAATTCTCTGAGTTAATCTTAGCACTACAAGAAATGAGATGAGTACCGTCAGAATTATCGGCAAATTGAATTTGACGGTATAAATAGCGCTATAAAATTTTTACCGGCAAATTATTTCGTGAGACGCTAATTATTGGCGGATTTTGCGTCAATTTTTTCAATTAATATGACGAAACTAAGTTGATTATTACTGTCGGATTATTCCAACGGTAACTTTGACGCCATATTATGTTTTGTGGCGCTCAATTACTGTCAAATATTTTCGCCAGTAAATCCTACGGCAGTTGTGTTCTTTTTTTTCACAATTAGAAGTCAAATTAAAATTTTTGTTTACCAAATTAGGGCAGAAATTTAAAATTACCAGAAATCAACTAATGATTTTATTAAATCCGATGGTATCTGGTAATTTTTTTTGTAGTGCACCTAACCTACTACTCGTAGCCACACCACCGAAGGAGTCGCCGTGGCTGCTGTTGTTGCTTTTGCTTCATGATGATCCTCATCGTCCTCATCCTCTTCCTTCTAATCGGTATCGATAGTGTTGTCATTTATGTCCTCTACCGTTCTCACTATCCTGACTTCACCGTCACGTCTTTTACACTCTCATACTTCAACCTTATTGCTTCTTTCACACAGCTTAAAATTCATGATTAGCGTAATCACCACAAATCCTAAAAAAAACATCTCATTCTCCTACATTTTATCTCCATCTTGATCCTCTTTGGTGATATCGACGTCCTAGACGACATTCTCCCCACCTTTGGCCACGGAAAAAAGAATATGATAATGTTGAAAATAATGATTTTGAGCTCCGACGAAATGCTACAGAACGACGATATGACGAAGTTAAAGAGCAGCACAAAGTGAAAGAGCGGGTTGCCATTGAAGGTGAAGCTGGAGATGAAGGTGAAGGCCATGATGGAGAATTTGAAGACACCAAAGGTCAGAGTCAGCGTTTCTTGTGAAGGTATCAAGACCACACTTCCCTCTGAGAAGAAATCATTGACGGCGTCTACATCGAATACCAAGTGCAATGTCGATGTCATGTTTAAAATCTGAAAATGGACCATTGGATAAATAATATCACTATGGTTGTGGCAAGATGCATCTGTTTGAAAAAGGTGGGAGTAGAGGAGTAGATTTAATGGAATGGTGGATTTTGCAATGGAGGTGGTCGTGGTTATGACGGAAGATGAGGAAGAAAGAGGAAGAAGAGGGGTATTTATGGAATCATCAACAAAAAATTAACAATTGATCATTTTTGTCGAATAAAATTTATCTTGTATGGGTATAACTTGAATTTTAATTTTTCATAGTTAGTTTTTTGTCAACGTATGAATCTTTCAAAATCAGAAATGACTATTTAATCAAAATTAAATTGGAACTAAAAAACTTAAATTAGACAAAAAAAAATTTTTGTTTCTATCGTATCTCCTAACATAATAAATCAATGACTAATTTATCGCGGATCAAAATTCTATTTAAAGATTTGCTACTGACTAATAAATTACTGCATTCACAAATCAATATTTAAAAAAAATATATTGATTAAGTGTGATTTTATCCCTAATATTTGGTCACACTTTCAAATTTGTCCCGTACATTTTTTCATCATATTTTTATCTCTAACAATAGATGTTGGGATCTATAAAAAAAAACATTTGTTGTAACTAACTTGAATTAATTTAGTGGTTAATTAACTCACTAGTTTGGTTAAATAAATATCAGAAATTTATATCGATTATGTAAGAATTTGATTCTACTGTTTTTTTTTTTTAATGATTGATACTTTTTTTTTTAAAGGCATTTAGCAACTCAGGATCATTGTTGGATAATCACTACACTTACGATGAAGGGCACAATAAACCAGCCACAACATTTGCATTTGGACCACACTACCTTGCATCAAGATTGTATCAGCTCAGTTCAAAACAGGTTATTTACCAAATTTTAAATTCTTCTATTATTTGTTAGAGATATGATTATTCATATGTCTCTTTCTATGAGTTTAAATTTTAAGATAAGTGATTTAATAATGGAATTTATTTTTAATGCACTAACACAAAAAAATTTTATATAGTCGTACAGTCATATTAGTTCTTTTGTTTGACCATTCATACAGTCAATTTAAAAAATGACTATTTTTATTAATATAACATTATGTAATTTGATACACGAGTAAAATTACTTTACACTGATAATGCACTAAAATTAAATTCTTAATAATATAATATCAAAATATATTTGATCCAATATTATTAGGTCACTCACCCCAAAGACATTTATGTTCTAAATGATCATTCTTAGACATTTTATACTTCTTGAGTAACTTTTAAGATTGTGTTATATTCACTTAATTCTAATATATATATATATATATATATATATTAGTTGAATTTAATTTTAATACACTATTTTATATTAAATATATATTTAATTATGTATTGTTACGTTATTAAAATTAATTATCTTTTATTTTAATAATATAAATAATCTTTTAAAAAGTAAATATAATTAAATAATTGTATATATACAATTAAAATCATATTATTAAGGACTCCAAAAGAAAGGCCTTACTATTTTTAGACCAAAAATATGTCGTATTACTCTCTTTGTTTCTATCATTTTCTCAAGAAGAGAGCAGACTAAAAGAAATTTAACTATAATTAAGGTCGGCACAAATGGTTATTAAGATTTTAGTACTTAGTTTGTAGCTACTTATAGCTACTGCTTTTATTTCTTTTAAAGCCATGAAAAATCTAACTTAATTGGTAGGCAACCATTTGTAAAGAAATCTCGTACCGTCAAAGGACAATGTCAATTGGACAAAACCCAATAAATGGCTCATATCTCTGCTATTTGAATCTTTGATCTAGGGCATCAGAGTTTAACTGCAAGTATTGGAGGTGTCTCGATTACTAGCATAAACGATAAAATAAAAATAGTTATATAAAGACAAGATAATGGCATCACTTTTTATATATACAGTTTTTGAACACTCATTTTATTGTATAAAAAATAAACTTTTTTTTTTTCACTTTTTAACAGTCACTTTTAGTATCAAAAGCAAGACTACTATACTAAGCGTTATTATCAACAACTCGTCATGAGGCAGGAAATTTAATTATAAAAAATATACACAAAAGTGGTATATATAACACTTTTTTAAATATAAATATTTATTGGAGTAGTGGAGTACAAATAGATTTTGTCAAGATAAGAGAAGATAAATCTATCTTTAATAGGTTGTTGAAATACATCTATCTTTTAAGGTATATGATAAAATAATATCTTAAGGCTCATTCTTAAACGCTCCTTATTAAGTATGGAGTGCTGCACACCTTGTGAATTCATTAAATCTAAACTCTTCATTTATTATATTTTATTTGAATGGTCTGAATTTAAAAAGGTAACCTGTTAATCAGGTTAATCATTTTTTACAAGTTTTAGAATTTTTTTATAAGTCTCAGATATTAGGCTGAAATTTAAAATAAAAAAATAATATATAAATATTAAAAATATGTCTGTAAAAAAATTATTGGACTTTAGAATTAAAATAAATAATACATAAAAAATAAGTTAAAAATTCATGTATTAAATCTAGAAAAAAATTTAAATAATATTAAAATTTAAATAAATTTTGTTTTGTGTGAAATAAAATTATAATATTGAATATAAACCTAATGATAAAAAATTGTGTTATATATATATTTTATGTATATAATATTAAAATTTAAATAAATTTTGTTTTATGTGAAATAAAATTATAATATTAAATATAAACACAATGATAAAAATTTTTATGTTATATATATATATATATATATATATATATATAATTTTATTTTGTGAAAAATAAAATTAAAACATTAAATATGAATAGAATAATAAAAGATTTTGTATTATATTAATTTAATTAAAAAAACGATATATATAACATAAAAAGCAAACAAACATATAATAATTTTATTTTGTGTGAAACAAAAATTCATATAATTTTTTATTAACAATTTTTTTATTGAAATATGTCATTTTACTATATTTATAATATATTATTTGGGATAATTATATTATTTTAATTAATATATATTATTTAAAAAAATATTTAAAATTTATTATTTTGTATTAAGAATATTATTAAAAATATATTATTAGTTTTTCTTAAAATAATACTTTCTTTTCTTTGGTTCAAATACTATGACAATAAATTTTTTTACGTAACTGTGTCTACTCAATAAATATTATATTCATTTATTTCTATATAATATGTAAAATAAATAATTAATGTTTAAAAAAGTTAATAAAAAAAAGAAGTATTCTTTTTTTTTTACCAACTTTTAGGTGAATATAGAGACTATGTCATTTGAATTATAACTCATTGACAAAGAAAGAAACACTCTTAATTATATTTAAATAGAATAATTATTTATTAGGATCATTTTTATACAAATAAAAAATTTTCTTAGTTTTATATCTGTAATATTTTATACTAATTAGCTTCAAAATTTAATTATTTTTTGAATAAATTAATAAAAATAATACAAATAATTGTTTAAATAAAATTATATTTTAATTTTTCATTCTATTACGTACAAGTTGAGGATAATTTGAAATAAAAGATAATAGACTTGTTATAACTGTCATGTATTTTGTGTGTTTTGACTGCGTCATCATCTGAGAATCATGGCGCCTTCATGGAAACCGGTTCTTCTACAGAATCAGTTTGGAATTAGCCAACTAGCAGCAGCGACAGACAGCGTCTTTCTTTTCTATGGCGACAATTTTTTCGGCTTTGAAGGTCCATTTATGATAGAGGTGGAATGGAGTGGGTTCAAAAGCGTCAAAATCTATGGCTAGACAGAACAATAGTAAAAATACCTGCTAGTAAACAAAACAGTGAAAATGCTTGAAGACATCACATCAACAATAACAGAGTAACGGAAGAATTCGATTAAATTTTTTTGAGTATTTTTTGGTGTAAAGATAGTCCCCTATTAACGAGCGAATTAGTTTTTTTATTAGTGTCGATTTGTTTGTTCACCTCATAACAAAATAATAATAATAATAATAAATAAATTTAATTTACCTGATCACTTTTGATAGTAGGTTAACTTTTAAAGAGTGCTGCACTCCCTACTTTACCTGGAGTGCACTAGCTTTCGCCAAATCTTAATCATACCTCCACTAAATAATCTAACAATGTATACATTATACAATTTCATCAACAAGAATTTATTATATTCTATTAAAAAAAACATAACTGAAAAATCAATCCTCTTACATGATTATTCGCATTTTTATTTGTATAATTTTGATTGTGCATGCCCTAATTATTAGCATTATTAACAACAACAAATGACATGGATAAAAACATATCTTATTTTTTCAACATGTTTATTAATCTGCCTCGACTGAAATCTAAAATGTATATTTAGTTATTTACATGAAACAATGATCAACTACTTCAATTTATATTTTACAGGATTGGAATCTGGCAACAACGTTGGTGAGACCATTGAAACTATTCAGCAACAAAGATATAACAAAAGTGTTAACCCTATCACACACAAAATATAGTTCTGTAAGTCGTATCTTTGTTGTGTCCGAAAAAGATCTTGTAGTGAGTCCAAATCTTCAACGATGGATGATTGAGCACAATCCCCCTAATCGTGTGGTTGAGATTGCTGGATCAGATCACATGATCATGATGTCCAAGCCCATAGACCTTTGCCTTCAACTACAATCTATTGCTGCTAATTATGACTGATTATATAATTATATTTTAAACAAATAAATAATACATCAGTCTTCACTAAACCTTACATGAGTCATGTATCAAATAAATAAAAATCTCATGCCCTCTTGTTATGGTATTTACTATTTAGCAACATGTTGCAAACAATTTGACTTCCTCTAAGATTATTTTATAAAAGAAAAGAAAAACTTTCTGCAATAGAGTTTAAAAGGTTAATATTTTTAGATATGAAAAAAAGATGGTGTGTAATTTTATTGTAATGGTTAATTAGTATGTTTTCTTTTTAATATAAATTTTAATTTTTTTAATTTTAAATAATAAATTGGACCTTCGGATTTAAAAAATAATAAAGTTTATAGAGAAATCTAAGGGTCAGTTTTTATATTGCACAGATTGAAGGATGTAATACCTGGTCTAACCGAAATTAATTAAATAATAAGTTAAATAGGAGCGAATATGGTTGGAAGATTTGACAATTGGAATTTGATGATTTAAATATGATATTTGGATTCAGTGAATTTTTCCGAGTCGGAAAACATAGTTTTCTGCATAAAAGCGCGCAGTGGAATTTTGAACGGCAGTACTGGCTGAGATCTGTCTGGTACTGCAGCTGAGAAAATTGATTATGAGTAAATAAGATTAAGAAATGAGGAATTATGATTAGGGGAGGTAGAAATATTTAAAGTGCGATTTGAAGCGCTAATCTTAAAGATTTTGGCCCAAAATTGGGCCAACGGACAAAAATAAGTGAACCGGGCCTAAGTGGGTCCAAGACCTAACATATATATAGCTTTATTAAGCCATTTCAGCAACATTCCTCCCTCCATTATTGTGTTCCACGCTGAATTGAGAAGAGAGAAGAGAAGAGAGAAACCTTAACTCTCTTTGATCTTCAAATCACCATAACTTGAGCTACGGAGCTCCGATTGACGAGCCGTTTGTGGCTACGCGTCGCTCTTCTCATCCTCTACAATTCTATCTAAGGTTTTTGGTGAGTAATCCACTGTTCTCTGTCCAGTTTTCATTTTTCTCTTCAAATTCGAATTTGGTTTGGGTTTTGAGGAAACCTTGTGATTTTGGTTGTTTAGGAGTGCTCTAGTATGAGCCATGGGTGATATTCATCACAAACTTCAGTGGGTTAAGGTAAGAAACCCTTCAACCCTTGTGAATTGTCATTTTTATGAGCCCTAGGTTGATGTATGTATGTGATATTGGTTATGTTAGTGTATTTGATGGTTTTGGTACACAATTGGGAGATTGGTGTTGTTTGAGGAGCTTTGGTGAGGCTTGGGGCTAAGGTTGGTGGAGACTTCCAAAGAAGAGGCTCAATTGATTTGGCTACAAGAGGTACGGTTTAAGTTTCATTTAAGTACCGTGTGGTGTGATGAGAATTCCTAGGCTAGATGCCCCTAGGATTAAGTTTGGATTGTGTAAATAGTTGGTGCTAATATGTATAGTTGGTATGTAATGTGAATTAATGATTGGGTTGAAAATTGTGTGGCCTTGTATGCTTGGTGTATTGAGAATTTGATGTATTGGGTAATGAGTATTGATTTGTAGTTTATGCATTTAAATTGTGAACTTGGACCGGAGGCCGTGAATCTTGGCCCGGAGGCCAGAAAGAGGTAAGGAAGGTAAGTTGATGTGTGCATTGTATGATGACACAAGTGATTGGATGAATTTCAGATAATGAATATATGAATGATTGGCTTGGTTATTGAATAATAAGGTTTGAGGAGTTGAAGTGTGGAATTTGGTAATTTTGGGTAAAATTGTATAGATGAGGTATGTTTGGTTTTGGTTGAGATATGTTATGTGGTCATATATGTGATCATGATTATTGATGTCTTGATGGTATGATGATGCATGAGAGATATGTATGTTGTGATATATGCTTGAGAAATGATTAAGGTTGATTTGTGGGTGAAACCATGTGATAGTGAGTATGATATTGATTATGTATAATGATGATTGATTGGAAATAATATTGTGGAAATTGGGATGAGGAAGGATGTATGACATGTTAATGTGTTTGTAATTTAGCCATTTGTTTGAAATGGGTAAAAATGGTTATATGGCGGTTTTGTGAATTGTGGTAATGTGTTAGTGTATGAGTTGAGGAGGCTTAATGTCGATTTTGATACACTTTGATTGATTTCAAAGAAAAAGGATGAAATTGGCATGTTTTGTTTGATTTTGAAAATAGTTGAAAATGGCTTGTTTTGAAAATGGCACTTTGTGATTTTGAGTGAAAACATGGTTTTTGGGCATACTTTGACGGGACATAACTTGAACTGCGGATTTCTATTTTGTGCCAAACTTGTTTAGAAGTGAAGTTGGATTCGGGATGTCCATGCAGTTCGAAGAACGGGCGAAAAACGATTTAAAATGATAAAGTTATGTCCGTCAGAAGATTGGGGGTTGAATCTGTGAATTCTGCAGCTTTTAACTTAGAAAATTTTTAGCAGAATGACCCTCCACGCGTAGGCGCACTTGGCGCGTATGCGTCGTTCTTTAAGAAGGCACCATTCATGCGTGCGCGTCGATGCGCTGCACCCAATGCCCAGCCATTTTCCCGAGAGTTGTGCCAGAGTTGTGCCAGTTTTGTGCCTGGGGCGCAAATGCACCCACACGTACGCGTCGGCTGGCTATGTTTCAATCTGCGCGTCCGCGTGTATGACGCATACGCGTCGACGAGCTTTGTGGCCATTCACGCGTACGCATGAAGTACGCGTGCGCGTGACCCTGTTTTCATCCCAAAGTTGATTTGTGAGTTTTAAAAGCTAAATCTCATACTTCTAAGCCTCCGATCTCACCCCTTATGTATTAAATCATTATGATATGCCTAACAATGAGAAAGGAGCTAGGGGATGTGGTAACTTGCGAATGAAGCAAGGGAAAAAGTTATGATCAATGATGATCAACGATGATTATATGAGATACGGAGGATGGCGGTGGAAGTACCGTGTATGCCATGAGCCGAAGGGCTATATTTATTGATAAATGGTTGGTTCTTGATTGAACCATGAGCCGGATGGCTGAGTTATTGCCGGATACGGTGGAGCCATGTTGATAAATTGGCTAGTTCTGGATTGAACTGTAAGCCGGATGGCTGAGTTATTGCCGAGTTACGGCAAAGCCATTATGGATTATGGCTGAGTATAAAGGCATATATGATAAATGAACGAATATGATAAATGAATAATGATGGAAAATGTTGAATGTAAGCATGCTTGTGTTTTCTCTCTGGTTGTAAGGGTGATAGGGCACCGATACCCTCTAATGGCGACAGGGCGCAGATACCCTCTAATGGTGACAGGGCACATATTCCCTCTAATGATATTAATACGCAACAGAGAGACTGTGCTCGGGTTAGCTACCGGACACGTCGGGTTGGCTTGATAACCGACAGATGATATCATCAGTCATAGGGCAGGCATTCATCATTTGCATATGTTTGAATTATTTGGGTTTGCCTATTTGTTTTGGATTTCTACATTATATATGCTAAGTTACCTGATTATGTGCTACTTGTTCTACTTGTACCTTAATTGTGTATTACTTGCCTGTATTGCTTGTGTTTGTACAACTGAGAGGCCCCTCATGTTGGTGTCAGTGGAGGTTGAGGGCTGTTCTTGATGAGATGAATTGATGATGCGATTGCATGATGATGATGATCATTGGTTGAGATGATTTGAGCTCCCTTGGTAGACGCAGTGATGTGGTTTCACTAGCTCCAGGTGAGGATATGATGTATTGATATAGAATTGCTGAGACAGCACGACTGATGATGGTTTTGTTTATGATTCTGAATCTGATTCGTGGGAGAGTCAGCGAGTTGGGAATCATAAGAGATATGAACTAGATTTAGTATCCCCTTACGACAGATGCCTATTTATGGATTAGTGAGAATCTAGGCTGGATACTTGGTGAAACGGAGTTTAAGATGCTTAATGAGTTTTTATTGTAGTGCATTGTATTTATTTGGCACTTTTACCGTACTGGAAACCCATGGGCCCGGGGTTCTCATTCCGTATATATCTCTTGTTTTTCAGATACAGGTCCAGGTGCTCAGCAGTGAGTTGTGGGTCGTCTGAGAGACGGCGAATATCTTTATTTTCTCTACTTTGTGTTTTGCTTAGAATCTCTCCACCTTTGTTTCGAAAAGATTATATCATGTATTGTACTCTTTTAAACTTGCCTATAGAGGCTCTCATGTTTCCTTTGGGAGAGATTAGGATATACTATTGTCAACTACTTTAATACTGTACCCTGGCTGGCCTAAACCTCGCGGGTCGCGACTAGTGGCTATTTACTTATGCTATAAATATCTATCTGTTATCTATCTCTTAATCTCCTTTATGCCTTGTCCGTATATCGCGTTCGGCTTCACGGTTTATCTTTTGTTGTTGAGACGTGAGTGATACGTCTTCGCGATTTTATTCCTACTCTTTTCAGGCTTCTCGATTAATACTCCTTTTGAAATTACCTATATCTATATATTAAAAAAAAATCCACCTGAGAGTCGTACCACCGTAGTATCATTGACTTATGACTCGAGCATAAGGATTTGTATATTAGGGTGTTACAAAGGATCTGACTCATGTTACAACAACAACAACAACAATAAAGTCTTGTCCCACTAAGTGGGGTCGGCTACATGAATCAAACGATTCCATTGTGCTCTGTCATGTATCATGTTTGCAGAGAGACCGTTTACATGTAGATCTCATTTGACCACCTCATGGATGGTCTTCTTAGGTCTTCCTCTGCATTTCATCACTTGTCCATCTTCCATCTCACCCACCCTCCTGAATGGATGTTCTATCGGTCTTCTTCTCACATGTCCAAACCACCTGAGACGCAATTCAACCATCTTTTCCACAATGGGTGCTACTCCAAGTCTCTCTATTATATCTTCGTTCCTTATTTTATCCAATCGCGTATGACCACTCATCCATCTCAACATCTTCATCTCTGCCACACTCAGCATATGTTCGTGCTCCCCTTTAGCCGCCCAACACTCCGTAACATAAAGCATAGCCGGTCTTATAGCAGTGCGATAGAATTTACCTCTAAGTTTTAAAGGCACTTTTTTGTCGCATATAAAACCAGATGCACTCCGCCATTTTGACCAACCTGCTTGGATCTTATGATTTACATACTGTTCAATCCATATCCTGTATGATGCACCCAAGATACTTAAAACTTTTAACTTTTCGTAGGATGTTTTCTCCAATCTTCACCTCTATATTAGGGTTTTCCCTTATCAGACTGAACTTACATTTCATATATTCCGTCTTGCTACGGCTTATGCGCAGATAGGTACCATTATTCTATATATTCCATATATAGTTTCCGCAACTTTGTATATCCCCCTTATTCTTGTAGATAGGTACCAAGGTGCTCCTTCTCCACTCATCAGGCATCTTCTTTGACCTTAAAATCTCATTAAAAAGTTTGGTTAACCAATTGATGCCTTTTTCTCCAAGATCCTTCCAAACCTCAATTGGAATATTATCAGGTCCTACTGCCCTACCATTTTTCATCTGCTTTAGAGTCTCTTTTACTTCGAAATCTCAGATCCTTCGATAGTAGTCAAAATTTTGATCTTCTTCCCTTGTGCATAACCGACTAAGGCTCGGAAGAGTCTTTTGTCCCTCACTAAATAACTTGTAGAAGTAGCTCTTCCACCTTTCATTAATCTTCTCCTCTTGAGCCAACACCTCTCTATCCTTATCCTTTATGCACTTAACCTGATCCAAATCTCTCGTTCTTCTTTCACGGCTCTTTTGCAATTCTATATATACCTTTTTCTCCTTCTTTCATGTCCAAAGACTGGTAGAGGCCCTCATATGCTCTTGTTCTTGCTTCACTTACAGCCACTTTTGTCTCTTTCTTAGCCGCCTTATATTTTTCCCAGTTATCTGCATTGCGGCATAAATACCACTCTTTAAAACACTCCCTTTTTATCTTTATCTTATCTTGTACACTCGCATTCCACCACCACGACTCCTTGTCTCTTGGTCCTATTCCTTTGGATTCACCAAAGCTTTCTTTTGTTGTTCTTCTAATAACTTCTGCCATCTCCCTCCACATCTCTTCCGCGCTTCCATTCCCATCCCACTTTGCCTCTTCTCCTACCCGTCTTAGGAAGCTTCTTTGTTCCTCACCTTTCATCTGCCACCACCTCGTCCTTGGGTTCTTCGTATGATGTCTTTTTCTCAAATTTTGCTCAACGCAAAAATCCATGACGAGCACCATATGTTGTGTTGTCAAACTCTCTTTCGGAATAATTTTACAATTAATGCAAAATTTCTGGTCGACTCTCCTCAACAAGAAGAAGTCAATTTGAGAGTTTGTCATGTTACTCTTATAGGTTATAAGATGTTCGTCCCTCTTTTTAAAACATGTATTTGCGATGAGAAGATTATCGGTTGAGGAAAAGTCCAAAATAGTTTTACTATCGACATTGATCACCCCGAAACCATGGCCTCCGTAAATACTCCCATATACAGTCATTTCTCTCCCAACATGGCCATTTAAATCTCCTCCTAAGAAAATCTTATCTCCCAAAGGTATATCTTGAACCAAATTTTCTAGATCCTCCCAAAACCTTATCTTGTGTTGTTCGTCCGAACCTACTTGTGGTGCATAGGCGCTAATCACATGGAAAGCACCTCCCTCCACCACAAGTTTGATAGAGATGATCCGATCTCCCACCCTCTTGACATCTACTACATCCTTTTTCCACTGCTTATCCATAATTATTCCAACCCCATTCCTATTCTTCATCTTTCCTGTATACCAAAGTTTGAAATCAGAAGTATCCAACTCTCTAGCCTTCGCACCAACCCATTTTATTTCTTGTAGGCACATAATGCTAATATTCCTCCTTGTTATGGTATCCACCACCTCCATGAATTTTCCTATTAGAGTGCTATGTTCCATGTCCCAAATTTCAACCTTCTGTCGCTCTGACCTTTACCTTTTACTTTGTGAACTAGCTTATTTATCCTCGTCCGTTCACGAAAACACGAGAACTCTTGCTCATTTAACACTACATCTGGGTACCGATGCAGCGGCTCTTGCTCATTTGACACCGTACTCGAGCCATACAGTGCGTTGCTTCTGAGCAACGACCTAACTTTAGCGCAATAATGTCTTTGATTCATGTCATGGGGGTTCGACTATATTTTTATGTTGGTTGTCAAAAACCTAACACAACCCTCTTCCTTTATCCGGGTTTGGGACCGGCTATGTACCACAAATGTAACATAGGCGGAGTTATCCGACTCATGTTAAAATAATTTTTTTTACTGTAAAACAAATTAGAGAATCCAATTTCTATATTTAAAATAAAAATATTAAAATATAAATTTGCAAATTTTCATGTTTTAAAAATAAAAAATAAAAGTCACAAATTTAACTTTTATATTTATAATTTTTATATAAAAAATACACTAAATTTTAATATTATTAAAAAACGTCACTGAAAACACAACATCAAAATTAAAAGACGAGTTTAGAAAGCCATCAATCTTGTAGGATAGAATCATTCTTCTTTCCTTGGACATGTAGAGTATGAAAGAATTCGATAATGATAGAAAGATAAAAAGAATTCATCAGAATCTGTCTTATTTAATATTTATTAATTATTACAATAATTAATAAATACTAAATAAAATAAATTATAATTATTTTTGATTGATTTTTTTATCAAATATTTTTGAAAAATTTGAGTGGTAATAAATATGGTTAGTAAAATAATTTCAAATTGTCGAATTTGTTCAATCAATTTTCAAACTCAAGAAAAAGGTGAGTTGAACTAAAAATTTGACATGTGTCAACGTAAATAATCTACATCTCTTGACACAAGGGTTTAGGTTGCGGAAGGTAGGGATGAGCATGAGTAGCGGATATCCGATTACCCGTCCGAATCTAAACAGAATCAATTGAATTGGTTCTGGAATTAACGGGTAATCAGGTCCAATTCGAACCAAACTAATAACTCTCTCTACTAATTGGTTCGAGTAACAATTTTGGGGTGTAGAATCCGAACTAATCCGTAGACCCGACCATATATTAATTGAAAGATTATTCCTTTGAAAGATTATTTCTATTGCACTTTTGTATTTAGCATCTAATGTGTTTGGTGTTTAACATGTTTAGATTTTAATGTCTTTAATGTTTAATATGTTTGGATTTTAATATGTTTAGTTTTTAACGTATTTGGTATTTAACATATTTGGATTATTTCTATTGATGTTACATGTTTATTGTACTTACAGAATTTTTAAGATAAAAATTTCATTTTTTTTATGAATTTATGTTTCATCAGATACTCAATTACCCAAACCAAATTAAACTAATCCGTTCTTAATTAGTTTGGTTTGGTTCAGATACATACACAAAAAATATAAATCCGAACCAAATCGAATCAATTACAGTTCAATTGGTTTGGTTCTAATTTCACCTTAAATCCGAACCAACCCGACCCATGCTTACCCCTAACGGAGGGCAGGCCAACATAGCAAACCACTGTTAAAATGTTTATAATATGAAAAAGTTTTATTTAAATAATATTCTAAACTGTAATATAAAAATATAAAATAATTAAATTTTATTTTATATTACTTCAAAAATAATTAAAATTATTATATTAAAATTTTATTAAATTATTTTGTTAAAAATATTATTATATAAAAAAGCACATTGAAAAATAAATAAATAAATCATGAGACACAATGCCGCAATAAATTAAACGCGACTTCTATTAATGGGGTTTTATTTTTTATTTCTTTTCGTAAAAGATATGCATATTCCTTTTTTTTATTCAAAACAATTTTCTTAAAAAAATTTGAAAAATAAAAAAGTCAATATTTTTATGTATTATATATAATATTTTAAATAAATTAGATTTTTATAAATATTTTAAGAAAAATTTACATTATATAATAATAATTTAACAAAATAATTTGTTAATAAAATTTTAATATAATAATTTAATTATTTTTTAAGTATTATAAAATAAAATATAATTATTTTATATTTTTATGTTGCAATTTAAAATATTATTTTAATATAATTTTTTAATATTATAAAAAATTTATTGCATGATAATTAACCTTATAAATAAAAAAGATTTATATTTTATATTTATTAGAAAGAAGCCTTCCATCTATATATGGCGTTTGAAAACTTCTACTCACTAAATAATTTACATGTTGACCGAAGGGGACAAATAGTTAAATATTAATTGAATCATTCAAACTAAAGAAGATTATATATTTTGAGGATTACCAAATAACACCACCTTGCCATGGCCCACTGTTCGGGGAAAAAAACTTGTCTATCTAAAACCCTTTGTAACCAGACAACAACCCCGGAAAAAACTTAATATAAATCGACAATTTATTTTCAATCTCCCAAGTCAAAGAAGTTGAATTAATGGAAAAAGTAAAGAAGCAGCATCACCAAACACTAGCTTTCATCTTCTTGTTGATTATCCTATTGTCTTTAACAAACAAGTCAGGATCGTCGTCATCGGAGTTATCAAAAGCTCGGAAGCATCACTTTGTTCTAGTGCATGGATCATGCCACGGAGCATGGTCATGGTACAAGGTTATTACACTTCTCAAATCGTGGGGTCACAGTGTGACTGCCTTAGACTTGACAGCTTCAGGGGTCAACCAAAAGAAGGCTTTGGAGCTTAAATCAATTTCTGAGTACTTTGAACCTTTGAGTGAGTTCATGGCTTCATCAGTGGGTAAAGGTGAAAGAGTGGTTCTTGTTGGTCATAGCCTTGGTGGCTTGGCCATATCCCATGCCATGGAGCATTTTCCTCACAAGATTTCTGTGGCTGTCTTTGTCACAGCTATGATGCCTGGTCCAACACTCAACATATCCACCCTCAATCAGAAGGTAACTTCATGTCTTCTTTGCTCTACTTATTCTTCTTTGTCTTTGTTGTTCAATTTAAGCAATTGGGAGGAAAAATTGAATTGTGACTAAAAGACTTAAGTAGGACAAACATACATCTGTTAGAAGTAAAAGCATGATGAAAGGATATAGTGATGAATATGAGAGTTTGACCAAATACTACGGACATTTTGTGATTTCTTTGTTTTTTTTTAACTTTTGACTATTGATACTTTGTGTGTTTTTTTAAAGGCATTAAGCAAATTACAACCGCTACTGGATAATCATTACACTTACGATGAAGGACCTAATAAATCGGCCACAACATTTGTATTTGGACCAAAATTTCTTGCATCTAAAGTGTATCAACTCAGTCCAGACCAGGTTACTCTCCAAATTTTAAATTCTCTTGTTATAATTCGTTAGAGATATATTTTTTTATGTATCTCTTTTTATGAACTTAAACTTTTAGATAAATAATTTTATAATATGATATCATAATAAGAGCCCGAATCCTAACCCAATGATAGAGGCTGATGATGATGAAGTGATTGGACTGAAAAGGGTGAGGAAGTCATCCGTGTGGTTGAAAGACTAAAAAACATAAAAAAGGTGTACTGTAGGAGAATATTAGAAGAGGGTAATGTCAGAAGTTAGTTACGTAACAACTTGACATGAGATTTATAAGGGAAGGAGTGAGTCTAAGGGAGTCATGCTTATTCTTGTAAACATTTGGATTGGAGTGCATCCCTCACTCGAAAAGGGACTCTTTGTTTCTCACATACTAATCATATCTTTCATATAATTGCATTTTCTATTCTCTGCATCATTCTTCTGCATAATTTCTGATCATTACTATTCTATCATCATTGTCCAACTTGCGAATTGAATTAGCAACTATTAACTGGTGTTTTCATTGAGAGAAGCAGCTGCTGCAATGGTGGACGGAACTCGACTCAATCGTTTGGAGGAGCTCACGATCTCGAACAAGTAAGAAGTAGCCACTCTGCATCGTGGGTTGGCTTAAGTCAATGAGAGGATCACGGAGACGTAGCTTCAACTAACCACCATCGAAAAGTTGTTCTGCGACAGCATGAAGATGAAAACCCAAGTTGGATATTGTAGCCATTCAGGGGATGAGGTGGTGGATAGCCCCATGTTAGGTTCAGTGAGCGTTAACTTGGAGTTGCTGTGGTCTCACAAGTTGAAGGTGGCTGATCTACCCATGTTTAAAGGCGATGGGTAGAGGATTGGGTGTTTAGAGCAAAGCAATACCTTTAAACTTTTGTCATTCTGACTGAGTAGAGGATCAAGGTGTTATAATTCCATCTGGTGGGAGCGGCCTACGCCTGGTATCGGTGGGGTAGGGGGAGGCGGAAGGGTTTAACAACAATATTGCTTATATCTGGGAGACTTTTCTCAATGGCATGAATATCAAGTTTGGGAAGAATGTGTTCTATGACCCTTAGGTAGCGTTTGTTTTGAGGTATTGGGACAGAGACTGAGAGACAGTATCATGTTTGTTGGCTCAGAGACGGGTACTAAAATTTGTCTCTGTCTCTAAAATTTTAGTATTTCATTACCTCTAAAAAGTAGGGACACAGGGGACTGAAATTTTTAGAGACAGAAACTGAAATTTTAATAAGATTTTATACCTAAAATACCCTAATTTCAATTAATTAATTTCAATTTTATCCTTTGTGCAAATTAAATTAAAGTTTTATTCTTGTTTCAATTTCTGTCTCTTACTTTACACCAAACAGAATACTGAAATTTATTTCGATCTCTGTCTCTTAGTTTCTGTCTCTCAGTCTCAGTCTTTCAGTCTCTGTTTCTCTACCAAACGCTACCTTAAGGAACTGAAACAAGGAGGATCGATGGAAGATGAATACCAAGTTCGATTTGAGAAACTTACTAAGAGAGTTTCAGGATGGGTTAAGTACTTTTTTCGTCCCTAAAGTCTTGCGTCAAAATCAAAATCGTTCCTGACTTTTTTTTTCTTATTAAAATCATCTATCCTCAACGTTACAAAACGTTATAAAATCATCTTTTTGTCCATAAACAACATTTTTGAGGCGATTTTGCCCTTAAAAAAAATCCTTCCCCTCACCACTAACCTCCAACCCCCTTCATCATCGTCATCATTGAGCCTCTTTCTCGTTCTCTTTCTCTTAGACTCCTACTCTCCCTCAACACTAACCCCTAACCCCTTCATCATCATCATCACCGAACCTCTTTCTCTTTCTCTTTGTCCCAAACTCCTACTCTCCTTCACCACTAACCTCCACTCATCTTCTTCTCATCACCATCACCATCACCATCACCATTATCACAATAACAAAGATTGAATCACACACAAATTAAAGAATCACAAAACAAAAAGACTTCATCCAGTAGAAGCTTCTTTAACAGCTTGAACCATAGGCGGTTATTGCTGCTGTCGGAGGAGGAGCTGCAACAGATAGTGGCGGCGCTGTGAACGACACGGTGGAGGAGGGAGGCATTGACGACGAAGCAGATCCGGTCTTCATTCTGTCCAAAGATGCGATAGTCGTCGAAGAGAGTTCCACGGTGAAATTGAATGACGAATTGAAAGCGTTTCTTGAGAAGAAGGTTATGGGATTGAGAAATGAGGGAACCACGGAGAGGGGGCTGTTGCAAACAAAAAGGGGACGCCAACAGAGGAAAAAACAAAAGGGTTTTGGCTAAGGCGTGGTGCTGTCTGTGAAAGAGAAGAAGATGTGGTTAACTTGGTCAAAATAACAGTTTGTTATTTCCTAAATTTCAGCTACACCTCTGCTCCCTTTTTTCTTCCTTTTACTTGATTTTCTGGATTTCAATTTGTTCTTCATTCTTTTATTTTTTTTTTCTAATTTTCTTTCTTTTGCATCACTTTTTTTTATTTACTATCTCTTTGCGTCTGTTATTATTGTTGTTGTTGTTGTTGATTTTGGGAAGAATTAAGGTTAGACTTGTGATCGTTTTGTTGTAGTAAGAGAAGAAAAGGCCATGGCAGTGGTGTGATGGAGGTGGAAGGAGTGTTGAGGGTGGGGAGTAAATGGCAGAGGTAGAAAATGAAAGGAAGAGACACTACGATTTCGATTTTCTTTCCTTGCTTGCTTTCTCTCTTCTTCGTTCTTCCTTTTTTCTTTTTTCTTTTCTTGATTTTTAAAGAACATATACATGACTTCTTCCTTTTTAATTTTTTTATTTATGTTGTTGCTAATTTTGTAGTTGTTGTTGTTGCTGGATTGTTGATTTATTTTGTGGTTATGGCGTAGCGATGGTGATGATGATGCAGAGGTTAGTGGTGAGGGTGGAGAGAGTTTTTTATTTTTATTTAAGGGTAAAACTATCCAAAAAATATTGTTTATGACAAAAAAATGATTTTATAACATTTTGTAACGTTGAGGATGATTTTAACAAGAAAAAAAGATTGGGGATGATTTTGATTTTGATCTAAGATCTTAGGGACGAAAAAAGTACTTAACCCTTTCAGGATTGAGTGAGGAAATGATCGTGTTGCTGTTTGTTGCTAGGCCTCAAGAGCACCTGAAATGTGAATTGCTTTTGGCCTCAACCCTCTTCTTACATTATTTAGGCAGTATCCATAGCAAAATTGCATGAATAGAAACACTCCATGATGCTGGGTCTCACAAAGAACAGTGGGAGCAGGTCCAACTCATCCTTTAGCACACCCACATGATTTGTCCCACAAAGAACACTGAATCCTATTTGCACGAACCAGAAATACTGTAACCCAAGCACTCACTCTGCAACATCTTTCCCACATACATCACAAGCTTCTTCTCCTTCACCTAATCGAACTCAGCATCATTTAGAAAGCTTAGTAGTGCAGACATTCTGTAAGAAGAGAAAATGGTCTGTGTTATTATTGTGATGAAAAATACACCCCAGGACACTGTTGCAGGGCAACCTATCAGCTATTTGTCAGAGAGGAGGAGCTCCGTGAGTTGTTGCAAGAGACAACAGACGTGATAGGTGGCAATCCCAATTTTGAGTTGGAAGAAGAGGAGGAAGGAGACACCCAAGCACTACGGATCTGCCTTAATGCCCTTGAAGGCAAATTTCATTCGGAAACTCTTCGGGTTCGAGTTACCCATGCTAATCAACCCCTAATGATTTTAATTGATAGAGGAAGAACACTCAATTTTGTTAAGAGTTCTATAGCCAGGAAGTTAAATATGGTCCTTACCCTAACCAAAACTCTCCAAGTGATGGTAGGAAATTGAGACTCCATCAATTGCTGAGTGATAAACCCCCATTTTTAGGGTTTATCTTGTATTGAATTTAGAGTATTTTGATGACCTTTTCTCACATTTAACCTATAAATTAGCATGGTTTTGTTATCTCTCCCGTATTTGTGCTTAAGTGTAAAAACATGCTTTTTAAGCCTTTAATTTGATAATTTTAATTCATCCTTGATTCCATAAGATGCCTTGATGTGTTTGCTAGTAGTCTCAGGTTGAAATAGGCTAGACATGGATCAAGGGAGCATGGAAGAAAGCATGCAAGTGGAGAGAAGCACAAAAACCAAAGAATTGATTTCGACCAAGCACGCGCACGCACACAAGGCGCTCGCGCGCACATTGCAGAATCGGCCAGGGACGCGCACGCGTACCGTACGCACACGCGTCGATGATCGCACATGACTTCATTAAAGCAACACGTGCCTGGCGATTTGAGAGGGTTTCTGAACCCATTTTGGCGCCAATTGCTGATAGAAAGGAATAAAAGGATCAAGGATTGAGGGGAAATGCATCTAGGAATCTAGCATATAGCATAATTAGGATTAGTTTAGAGCTAGTTTAGAGAGAGAAGCTCTCACTTCTCTCTAGGATTAGGATTAGGTTAATCTCTCCTCTTAGATCTAGGTTTAATTCATGCTTCAATTCACTTTTCCTTCATCAAGTCTTAATCTTCTCTTCTTCCTCTTTCTAGTTATGTACTTTAATAATTGTAATTCTTCATTTTGTTTTGAATAGATTGTTGTTCCTTTGTTTTCTTTCAATAATGCAATTTGAGGTAATTCATGATAATTGTGATTTCCTTGATTTGTTGTTGTTAATTCTTTGTAATAATTGTTGTTAGATTTCATTCTTTGTTGTTGATTTACTATGCTTTCCTTTTGTGCCTTCCAAGTGTTTGATGAAATGCTTGGTTGAGTTCTAGTGTAGATTTTGTTCCTCTTGGCCTAGGTAGAGTAATCAGTGACTCTTGAGTTATCTAATTCCTTTGTTGATTGATTGATAATTAGAAGTTGCTAATTGATTTGAATGTCTCTAAAGCTAGTCATTCCTTTAGGAGTTCATTAGGACTTGAGGAATCAAATTGACTTCCCTCCATGGTTAGAGGTTAACTAAGTGGGGGCAATGAACAATTCTCATCACAATTGAGAAAGGTAACTAGGATAGGATTTCTAGTTCTCATATCTTGCCAAGAGCTTTGTTAGTTGTTAGTTTATTTTTCTTGCCATTTATCTTTCATGCCTCTTATCAAAACCCCAAAATAATTCATAACCAATAACAAGACACTTTATTGTAATTCCTAGGGAGAACGACCCGAGGTCCAATACTTCGGTTTATAAATTTTAGGGGTTTGTACTAGTGACAAACAACTTTTTGTATGAAAGGATTATTGTTTGGTTTAGAAACTATACTTTACAACGAGATTTCATTAGTGAAATTCTAAACCGTCAAAAATCCAAATCATCACTGAGCTAAATATTAGGACTTACCCTTAGTGGTGCAGGGATACGATTTTACAGTAGACGCATATGTCTTGGACTTGAAGGGAGCAGATGTAGTTCTAGGTCTAAATTGGATTATAAGGTTGGGCACCATCCAGATCAACTATATGGAGCTATTCATGAAATTCAAAGTCATGGGTAAATGGATAGTCTTCAAAGGGGAGCGCTTGTTGAAGGAGGCTAGCCTTAATTCCAGGGAGTTGAGAATTAATGATAGCAAGGCTATTGCTTCTATGTTCCACTTGGAAGTTATGCAGTATGAAGGCGGACAGAAGGGCAGAGTCGAGGAAGAAGATGTGAACCGGATCCTCGAGGATTCTCGGAGGTGTTTGCGGAATCACCCAATTACTGCCACAGAGATCAATGGATCACTCCATCCATCTAGTTCCAGGTGTTGTGCCAGTCAGTATTCAACCTTATAAGTACCCTTACTTCCAAAAAGAGATGGAGAGGCTAGTAAAAGAAATGCTACAAGTGGGAGTTATAAGAGACAACTAAAGCACATTCTCAAGCCCGGTGCTTCTGGTAAAAAAGAAACATGGGGGTGAAAATTTTATGTGGATTATAGGGCCATAAAATTGATTATGATGAAAGATAAGTTCCCGATACCCACCATCGATGAGATACTGGATGAATTGCATGGTGCTGTTTATTTTTTTAAAATTGATCTGCGAAGCGGTTACCATCAAATAAGGATCAGGGAAGAAGATATTGACAAAACGACTTTTTAGACACATGTTGGGCACTATTATCATGCCTTTCGATCTAAAAAACGCACCTTCCATCTTTCAAGTTACCATGAATCGAATCTTTCAGCCATTTCTAAAATGCTTTATAGTAGTATTTTTCAATGATATCCTGGTATACAACTGCACTAGGGAAGAACATGTAGAGCACTTAACCCAAGCCTTACAAGTGTTAAGAGATAATCTCTTTTTTACAAAGAGTTGCAAATACTCTTTCTCACAGCAGTAAGTTGAATATTTAGGCCATGTTATCTCTAGCAAAGGGGTCAAGGTGGATTCATCCAAGATTGAGGCAATTCTTGCCTGGACAGTGCCTAAGTCACTCAAGAAGTTGCATGGTTTTTCGGAATTGACAGGATAATACTGCAAATTCATGGCTAAATATGCCCACTTGGCCTTTCCTTTAATAGAGCTCTTGAAGAAGAATGCTTTCCAATGGACTAATGTAGCAGACCAAGCTTTTCATCAATTGAAATAATTGATGACCCATACCCCTGTGCATGCACTTTCCAATTTTTCTAAGGCATTTGTGGTTAAGAATGATGCCTCAAGCACCGCGTGGGAGCAGTCTTGTCTCAAGGTCACCCGATAGCCTGCTTTAGCAAGAAGTTTGGGGTCAGATTAGTACAAGCCTAAGCCTATGTAAGGGAGTTGTATGCAATAGCACAAGTCGTAGCAAAGTGGCGGCATTACCTTTTAGGCCAAAAATTTACCATCAAGATTGATCATCAGGGGCTCTGTCAGCTAATGACATAGGTAATACTTATCCCGAAGCAGCAACACTACCTCTGAAATTGCTTGGTTATGTAATACCATTACTATCAGAATGTTACACTTCTGGCTGCGCTACTCTGATAACATACAAGACTTCTTCTACAAGTAACTTACTAATATATCAGACATACATATTATTACAAATCACGACTCCTATCCCTCTTACAAAAATATATAACAAGGCGAGGAAAAAATTATAACTAAGATATATGCAACACAATCAGATGTGTAGCAGAAACTCCTTAAACTCCTCGTTCATCCTGAAAAGAGAATATGTAGGGGTGAAAACCTAACCACACGGTTTCACCATAAAAGTTTTAGAATTGTCATAAGAATATATGTAAAAGAAAATTATTTTCAACTGCAGTGATCATCGCTCCTCTTATGAATCTTTTTGAAAACCAACGGTCAGTTATCCAAAAATCTAAATTCATATTTTATTTATAAAAACTCCAAACCAAACATAGTATACTATAACATTCCACTAATTACCAGAGAACCATTCTAACCAAACTTACCAAGACATATAATGTATCCAAATCATGGTTCCCGGCACAACAATCACGGCCTCCGGCTTGAAACACAATCAATCAACACTCAACTGCCATAATCTGAACCAACCAGTCACAAACACAAGTAATGAAGTTCAAACACAATCAAGAGCAATTACAACAAGTATGACAATTAGCAGTTAAATATAAGTATTCACATAGGTAAATCAAATACAAAAGACACACCCAAACAATGTCAAATAGATGCATATGATGCATGCTTATCCTACTGGCCATGAGCTCACGTGTCGGTTTCACATAGGTAAACCGAATACAATAGACACACCCAAACAATATCAATAGATGCATATGATGCATGCTTATCCTACTGGTCATGAGCTCACGTATCGGTTAAACTGTCAGAACCTGATACATCCGATAGCTAACCCAGATATCATCTCTCAACACAAAGGAAATCTTCAACGTTACAAAAGGGAATCCTCAAACTTCCAATCTGAGAGAGACTGTGATGTAATAATAGAAAATCTTCAACCTAACTCGTTCATACCACAGCCAGAAATTAAATCGAAGGGAATCCTCAACCTTCTCCATTTAATTCTCCAATATAACGAGAGAGGGAATCTTCAATCCCACTTGCCCACTATAAGAAAAAAGGGAATTCTCAATCTCAACTTGTCTATGACAACAAGAGAAAGAATCCTCAATCTTAACTTGCCTATTCATGAGCGGGACAAAGCCACCATCCTCACCACATCAATCCAAATATCATTTCAATCAAACACAATCAAACATAATCTTAACCATAACAAAAAATTGAATTAATAATACAGAATTGAAGCAAAGAGAATCCTCAACCTTCTATTCAACTCTCTGATATGACAAGAGAGAGAATCCTCAATCTCAAGCTTGTCCACGCAACAAGAGAGGGGATCCTCAATTTCAACTTGTCTATCGCTACAAGAGAGAAGATCCTCAATCTCAACTTGCCTATTCCCAAAATCTTTATATTAAAAATTAATTAACTTTTTGAATCTTTAACTAAATAAATAAATCTCTTTTCGTTGTTAGTCAAAACTAAATAAGTAAATCACAAACCCATTTCTCAAATCAACCAAAATCATAGAACTCATTTTTATTACTTTATTTTTTATTAACAATCCTTAAAACCTCATCTTTAATTTGAATCAATTCAATAAAACTCATTTCCATGCGATCAAGCACCCAAAACATATTTCTTTTTATAATTAACTAAACCAAAATAAATTAAATATTCAATTTACTTCTATTACTTTAGTTTCCTCAAAAACTCTACAAAAACATAGTCTTTAAACCAAAATTAGTCACCATTTTCGTTCAATCAAACACCCAAAACATATTTTCAACTTTATTTCTTTAGTACAAGACTTTCCCAAAAAAGAATGACTTAAAATCATTTCTTTTCACCAATCAAATTCAAATGATTTAAATCCACTCGAACTGAATAATCCATTTCATTATTTTAAATTCATTTAAATACTTATAAAAATTTCAGCAGCATCTCCTCTAAAATTCAGCCTTTGCCATGCTTCAAGGGTCCCAACCAAATCATTTCTCAACCCTTTTCAACAGTTTCAAGACCAAATTATTCTTCAATAAAACATACAATTCGGATTTCTAAATACAAAACCATTTTTCAATATAAGCATACAAATCAGATTCCAAATCAAGCTTTATTAACTACCACAGTGCCAACTCAATCAATCAATAATTCAATAGACTAAGCAATTACATTAATCCAAAACAACTCAGTCAATCCATAAGACTCACATAATCACCAAATATATAGTTTTTACATCAATATTGACTTATAACAATTCCATAATATAAAATAATTTTTAAGAAAAATTCCTACCTCGATCGCAACCTAACTAGATGACAAACTCCCCTTTATACTTATTTACGAAGCAGCAACGTCAAATCTGACCATCCCCACAACAGCAACAACCATTTAAACGCTGCATGAAAGAACCGTAGATCAACCCTAAGATATTAACGTCGCCAAAACCTAAGAAACATATAACATAATGGCAACTGTAACACCCTAACTACCAAAGCTCACGCTTCCGGCTGCGCAACTCTGATAGCTCGGACATTACGACGACACTTATACTATTTAATACTAAAATATGAGCCTGTTTAAAAACTTTAAACCGCAATACCATTCCCACAAACACTTTCGCCATACCACGTACGTCCATACATACCATACAACTTACAGAAACTCATAAAGAGTACATCCATATATATATACATACATATAGATAAATAATATTACAAACATTATCCAGTACAATTCCTATCCCTCTCACAGAATATGTCAAGATAAAGGCGATGGTACAAAAATAATAATCTAAAGCAATACAGAGCATCTCAATAACAAATAATTAAACTCTTCATAACTTCTGCGCCCAAATCTTGAAAGGGGAAAAATGTAGGGGGTGAGAACATCATCCTCGAAAGGGTTCTCAGTAGAGGGTTTTTGGGAATTACTGTAATAGGATACATGAAGATAAACCGTACCAGTGATTAATAAACCATCTTATGCCTCTTTTCAAAAACAACAGTTTACAATGAAAGTAAAGTAAGAAATCTTTTCTGAAAGAGGAACTGTTCAATTCTCAAAACATCAAAGCATTTCAAAAAGGTTTATCTATACTGAACCAAAATAACCTTTCATATCTTATTCCAAACCAGAACCACAAAACTGAAATCAACCATCGATCCATCTCATTCAACCACGGCCCTAGGCCCAAACAATCCAACCACAACCAATCCACCACAATCCAACAGAGTTCCAGATGCAAACACAAGTAGGAGGATGCAAACACAAACAGTTATTTCAAGTAGAACAATTAGCAGTTAATCACATAGGCAAACCAAGTACAATATGCATACCCAAACAATGTCACATAGATGCATATGATGCATGCCTGTCCCTAGTGGCTGATGATATCATCTGTCGGTTATATAGCCAACCCAACACGTCCTGGTAGCTAACCATGGACAGAAACACCCATCGCGGAGCAAGTAAGTTTGAGCTACAACCCCCTTGCTACTACCTGCTCAACCCAGAGCCAGTGGAATAACCACTACTGCGGCTACTACCCAGGCGGGTGTTTAACAGCTCAACCTGGAGCGAGTGGATTCACCACTACTACCGCTACTACCCAGGCGTCACAGTCTCTGACCTGGAGCAAGTGGGACGAACCACAACCCTTGCTACTACCCAGGTACCTCAAGCATATATTCATTCAGTCCAGCACATCCATCTCAGCCATTCGGCTTAAATTCATAATTCATAGTCAGCCATACGGCCCATAACTCATTCGGCAATCAGTCATAAGTCAATATCATACACAGCCATTCCGGCTCACGGTTCAATCCAGAACCAGCCAATATTCATAATTATGCACAGCCATTCTGGCCCATAACAAAACAACACTTCCACACTCAACATCATCAAATTCATAAAATCGGCATTTAAGCCATAAATCACTTTTCTCAAGCCATTTCACTTTGAAATCAAATTTCAACTCTTTTCAGCCTTGGCTTTAAAGATCTCATTTCTCAAATCATCTCAGGCTCATAAGCCAAATTTACTCAAAGTGAGTTCCCTTTTTAAAACAAAGCCACTCTCGGCATTCTCTTTCCAAAACTTCCAAAACCATGGAAAGTTAAAGATTCATTTTGGGAACATTCAAAATCACCCATCCAACAATGGGATTTTATAACAAAAGTTTCTTGCCAGAGTCCCAAGTCTTTAGGGAAGGTCAACCTGTATCAATTCCTTAAAATTTATTGAAACTCTTAAAATCATGGATTCTCGGTTCAAGTAAATAAAACTGAATTTATTATGAAACCGACCATACAAAATCACAAGTTCCAATCCGGTCCAAAAACCAACTCATTTGAAGAGGAACTGGTTCATTTGAATCAAACCACTTTCAGGTTTCTTTTTGGAACCCATTTTTCTAACTCTTCCAAAATGCCTCAAACTTAATTACTCAATCGAAAGTCTAGATTCCTTTGAAATCACTAAAAGCTCCTTTTTATATTGAAATTAATATTAGAGCATTATTCTTTCCTTCAGTGATTCAAATGGTAAAAATAGTTCATTTCTAAATAAACCGAACTCAACGCATAAAGTTCATTAAATAAATTAAGCTTGAAAACATAAATATTCTCTTAATAAATCAAATAATACAATTTCTCAAATCCAACCCTTTTTTAATAACCTTTCAAACAAGACTAAGATTTTATAGAAATTTCGGCAGCACCTCCCCTAAAACTTGGACTTTTGCCACCCGGTTTGGGTCCCAACTAAACCGTTCCTCATTCCTTTTCAACAACAAAAAAAAAAAAAACAGAAATCGATTCAAAACAGGCTAAATCCAACAATCGCCTCAGTGGCGTATCATAAGGATACCATTTCAAAATCAACTCAATATCAACCGATTTAACTCATTTCCAAAGCTTTAAAGAAACGGTTCAGTAACAATTCATTTGTCCAAAACCAAGTCAATTAAAATAAACCAGGCTGAATTCAAAAGTGCGTTCTACTTTCTTATCCATAAAATCAACTCAACTCAAATCAATTCACAACGGATTAAACCCGATTTCAAAGCTTTAAAAGAATCAACTTCAAAAGCATCTCGTTTCACAAAACCACACAACAATCCATTCATCAAAACCAAATAATAATCCGTTCAACATATAATTACGTTCATCCAGGATAATCAACATCACATAAGGCTTATACAATCACCAAATACATTATCTCACATCAGTATCCATATGTAATAATTCCAATAATAAACTATAGTTTTCGGAAAGCGCCCCTACCTCAAAACGTAATTCCATAACCCAAATGCCTCATCAAGTCTTTTCCGCCTCAAACCGAACTGACGGCAACCAAAACCTCAGCTCCAAGCCACTTTCGCAACAATCTCAACCGAAACAGCGGCGGTCGAAACAGCGGCGGTCTCCGAACAAACAGCGCGGCGGTCTGAACCCGGCAATCAGCCCCAAGCAGCAGCCGCGATCTGAACCACACGCAGCGACGATGAAGTTCCAGGAAACTCAACAGAAGGGAAAGTCAACTTAAAAGCCTTACCGGCAGTGGAGCTCGGTGGCGGCAGCGGCGTTCCCGGCGGTTGAGGCTCGGCCAGAAGCTCCGGCGGCCAGAACAGGGCACGGCTTCTCCCTCCTTCGGCAGCAACAACAGTAGTGTTTTTCGGCAACCACCGATCTCCGGCATCAGCAACAGGAGCTCAAGCTAGGCACCGCGGAGCAACAGATCAGCAGCACTGTCGGCCAAGGTACGGTGGTGGAGACGCCCTCAACCGCAGTGAAATGCGGCGGCTGTGGAAGCTCGACGGTGGCTGGCTTTGTGACGAGGACGACGGCGCGGTGACGGCGCGACAGCGGCGACACGACGAGCTGGTCGGCGATGAGGAGAATGGCGAAGGCCCCACGTTCGACGATGGTGACAGGCGGTGATTGCTTCCCCGTGGTGGCTCCCTTTCGCGCATCTTCTCTCTCTCTGCGCGCGAGTTCGGCGGTGGCGAGGCAGTAAGGCGCGACGGTCTTCTCCCTCGGTCAGGCGACGGCGTGATGGCGGCAGAGTGTGACGGCAGTGAGGCCTCATCTCCCTCCTTCGCGTCACTCTCTTCTCATTCAGATCTCCCCTCCCCTTTGTTAGCGACGGCGGCGATGGTGGCAGTGGCACCCACCGCGCCGCCTCCCTCTTCTCCCCTCTCCCCTGATTCCGCAAAACCCCTCCCCTGCTTCCCCCATCTTCTTTTTTTTTTTCTTCAATTAGTTCACAACTGCTGCTGCTGTGGCATGAGGTACCTTAGTGTGTACCGGGTCAGGGGAACCGGGTTACCGGGTAGGGTTTTCAGGGTTAGGATTGTGTGTGTTGAGTTTTAGGATTAGGGTGAAATTAGATACAAGGGTAATTTTGTAATTTCACTTAAAAATAGGGATAATATAGTAATTAGAAATAAATTCCAATCCAACAATAACAATGTATAAAAATACTATTTGCTCATCAATTTCACACTTTATTTTCAATAAAATGTCCAAATCTAAAAATTAGAAATAATATAATTAATTTCTCTATTTTTTCCAAAATAGCAATAGTAATATTTAAAATATTACTTATCTAATCCAAATCATATAAAAATCCTTTTTATTTCACAACTACCAACCATATGATTTAAATATAGAAAATAATCCAATAATTATAAAATTGGATAATAATCATAACATATCTCAAATTCAATAAATCAAAACTTGCCTTAATTATCTTTAATAAAATAATTTCTGAAATTAAGGCTATAAATAACTATATGAATTGAGACCTGATCATAAAAAGACTTTTCAAAGATTCTGGGTCTTACAGCAACTAAAAGGGTTTTAGAGTAAAACAACTTACTGTACTTAGAAAAGAACCAAACAACAGATCAGCTGCAGCTCCGGTGATGACTTTCAGTGAGCAGAACGATAACATAGAGTTTCAATGAGGACAGAAAACCTCAGCGGCAACAAGTGATGACAACAATATCCCCAGAAATTGAAAGAATGGAAACCAAACACAGTAACACTCTTACCAGCGACAGTAGCATTAGCTCAACCAGTTCCAGCGGTGTTTTTTGGCCATCATAGTGCCGTTCCTGGCAGTCAAAAATGGTGGTGAGGTTTCCTCCTCCTGTACGGCACCCATAATAGCAACCTCCTTGTTCCATCTCTCCCATTCGAGCTCTTCCTCCTGGCGACTCTAACGGCAGTAGCGGAGGAGCAGTGACTCGACGACGAAGCTAGCAACCGCGAGTAAGAACAGCGGCATGGTACAGCTCCCTCCATTGATTTCTCTCTCTCTCTCTCTCTCGCTCTCTCTCTCTCCTCGAGCTACTCAGCAGCTCGTGTTCCTTTCTCTCTCGATGACGGTGATGAGGATGACCTCAATGGTGGTAGCTAGGGCGACGACATGCACGGTGACGGCTTATCACAGCAGCAGCGGTGCACAACGACGGCTCCTCCTCTTCCTCTCTCTTGTGTTTGTCTCTCTCTTCTTGCTCTAAATAATTTTTTGATTATTCTCCACATACAAGTCATTTTTTGATATAAGTCTATACAAGTCATTTATATTTACGTGCGCACATTCTTCTTCATACCGTTACTGCACGTTCTTCTTCTTCTTCTTCGTTATTTTTCTTTTTCATTATCGCCGTCACCAACACTACCTTCTCTTCCTTCTGCTCTTCCTCCTTCTTTTTTCATTAGAATTTATTCTCCTCCTTCCTTTTCCTTCTTCTGCTCCATCATCAATTATCTCATTGTTGAAGATAATGAATAATTGAATTTCAAATTGTCAATTGAATCAAAACAAAATTGATTATTATTTTGAATCCAATTAAGTGGCTGAGGTGTGGTTCGATTCTAGTTTATTTTTTCGTTAGTAGTTTATGATTCTGTAGGTGAATAATGTTTCATTGTTGATGGTTTGAATTGAATGTAATGTAAAAGCTCTGCATTAAAAAAATATTTTTCTATATTTGCAGCAAATTTAGATGTAACACAAAGATATTTGGGTGTAACACGAAGATATTTGAGTGTATTTTTTAAGAATTTTTGGTATATGCATGTGTGCTGATAAGTTTTGCATAATTCAAAACTCTTCTTCTCCATCCTCCTCATCTTCTGTTGCTTCTTCATCATCATCATCATCATCATCATCATCATCATCATCTTCTTCTTCTTCTTCTTCTTCTTCTTCTTCTTCTTCTTCTTCTTCTTCTTCATCCTTTCTTCTTGTTTTATCTTCTCAAGTTTCTCCTTGTTTTACTCTTTTAACAAGAATAAAAATAAAAAAATCAAACAAAGAAGAAGAAGAAACACATAATACTGAAAAATTACTTGGAAGAAGATGAACTTACATTCATTCAACTAAAAAAAAGAAAGAAATAAGGGAAAAAAAAAAAGAAAAAATGCAGCGTTAGAGGAAACATTTTTTGTATTTGCAGCAAATTTGGGTGTAACACGAAGATATTTGAGTGTAACACAATGATATTCGAGTGTATTGTTTAAGAATTTTTGGTATATGTGTGCTGATAAGTTCTGCATAATTCAAAAATCTTCCTCTTCCTCCTCCTCATTTTCTGTTGCTTCTTCTTCTTTTTTCCATCATCATCACCATCTTCTTATTTTTTTTCTTATTCATCTTTTTCTTTTTATTTTACATTCTCAAGTTTCTTCTTATTTTACTCTTTTAACAAGAATAAAAACAAAAAAATCAAACAAAGAAGAAGAAGAAACACATAATGCTGCAAAATTACTTGGAACAGGATGAACTTACATTCATTCAACTAAAAGAAAGAAAGAAATAAGGAAAAGAAGAAGAAGAAAAAATGCAGCATTAGAGGAAATATTTTTCTGTATTTGCAATAAATTTGGGTGTAACACGAAGATATTTAGGTGTAACACGAATATATTTGAGTGTATTGTTTGAGAATTTCCGGTGTATGTGTACTCATAAATTCTGCATAATTCAAAACTCTTACTCTTCCTCTTCCTCTTCCTCCTCCTCATCTTCTGCTTCTTCTTCTTCATCTTCTTATTTTATATTCTTATAATTCTTCTTGGGAGGAAAAAATCAAACAAAGAAGAAAAAAATATATAATGTTGCAAAATCAATAGATAGAGGAGTGATGAGCGGATGATTTGTATACTTTTTGGCATTGTTTTTAGTATATTTTTGATATGATCTAGTTAGTTTTTAGTATATTTTTATTAGTTTTTAGTTAAAATTCACTTTTCTGGACTTTACTATGAGTTTGTGTGTTTTTCTGTGATTTCAGGTATTTTCTGGCTGAAATTGAGGGACCTGAGCAAAAATCTGATCCAGAGACCAAAAAGGACTGCAGATGCTGTTGGATTCTGACCTCCCTGCACTCGAAGCGGATTTTCTGGAGCTACAGAAGCCCAATTGGCGCGCTCTCAACGGTGTTGGAAAGTAGACATCCTGGGCTTTCCAGCAATATATAATAGTCCATACTTTGCCCAAGATTTGATGGCCCAAACCGGCGTTCAAAGTCACCTCAAGAAATCCCAGCGTTAAACGCTGGAACTGGCACCCAAATGGGAGTTAAACGCCCAAACTGGCACCAAGGCTGGCGTTTAACTCCAAGAAGAGTCTCTACACGAAATTTGCTTCATTGCTCAGCCCAAGCACACACCAAGTGGGCCCGGAAGTGGATTTTTATGTCATTTACTCATCTATGTACTAGTTTTCTATAAGTAGGACCTTTTACTATTGTATTAGGACATCTTGGTAGCTATCTTTGAGTTTTATGCTATCTTAGATCATTGGGAGGCTGGCCATTCGGCCATGCCTAGACCTTGTTCTTATGTATTTTCAACGGTGGAGTTTCTACACACCATAGATTAAGGTGTGGAGCTCTGCTGTACCTCGAGTATTAATGCAATTACTATTGTTCTTCCATTCAATTCCGCTTGTTCTTTATCCAAGATATCACTTGTTCTTCAACATGATGAAGGTGATGATGACGCCCATCACCATTCTCACCCATGAACAAGGTGACTGACAACCATTCTTGTTCTACAAGCATCCGAGGCTTAGTGAATATCTCTTGGATTCTTCGGAATCTTCGTGGTATAGGCAGGACCTGATGGCGGCATTCAAGAGAATCCGGAAGGTCTAACCTTGTCTGTGGTATTCTGAGTAGGATTCAATGATTGAATGACTGTGACGTGCTTCAAACCTGTAACCTACTGGGCGTTAGTGACAGACGCAAAAGAGTTATTCTATTCCGGTAGGGGAGGGAACCAAACCGGTGATTGGCAGCACTGTGACAGAGTGTGTGCATTAGCTTTCACTGCGCGGATGGGAGGTAGCTGCTGACAACAGTGAGACCCTACACGAGCTTGCCATGGAAAGGAGTAAGAAAGGATTGGATGAAGACATTAGGAAAGCAGAGAGACGGAAGGGAAGGCATCTTCATACACTTGTCTGAAGCTCTTACACCAATGATATACATAAGTATCACTATCTTTATCTTCTATGTTATTTTCGTTCATCATCATATATTTGAGTTTGCCTGACTAAGATTTACAAGATGACCATAGCTTGCTTCAATACTAACAATCTCCGTGGGATCGACCCTTACTCACGTAAGGTTTATTACTTGGACGACCCAGTGCACTTGCTGGTTAGTTGTGCGAAGTTGTGTAATGCCATGGTATTGAGCCACCAAGTTCTTGGAGCCATTACCGGGGATTATTTGAGTTGTGAAAAAGTATTGTTCACAATTTCGCGCACCAAGTTTTGGCGCCGTTGCCGGGGATTGTTCAAGTTTTGAGCAAGCTTTTGGTAACATCAGTGCCAAGATCCGGCAACAACATCAAGTTTTTGGTGTTATTGCCCGGGGATTGTTTAGGCTGGACAACTGACGGTTCATCTTGTTGCTTAGATTAGGTATTATTTTTTTTCGAAATTCTTGAAGATGAATTCTAGAGTTTCATGATGATTTGTTGAAATCTGGCTGGCTGAGAAGCCATGTCTAATCTGATTGGACCGAGGTTTCAACTTATCACCACAAGAGCTTGTTGATTTTCATCAATTTTGCTCTTGGAGCAGTGATCTGCTAAGATTTGGCTGACCTTTGGTCATGTCTAGTGTTTTGGACCGAAGCTTTCTTTGAAAGCTTGGCTGGCTGTGAAGCCATGTCTAATTCCTGGACCGGAGTCTTAGACTAGCACTGCACTGATTCCTGGAATTCTCATTAAGAATTTTGATACCTTTTCCCATTTAATTTTCGAAAAAAAAACACAAAAAAATTACAAAATCATAAAAAGACCAAAAATATTTGATGTTTCTTGCTTAAGTTTAGTGTCTCATCCTAAGTTTGGTGTCAAATGCATGTTTTTGTTATAATTTTCGAATCCATGCATATATTTCTTTGTTTTGATCTTTGAATTCTATTGACTTGAAGTATTTTATGTGTCTCATATAGTGTCAGTAGTACACAAACTGCTAAGTTTGGTGTCTTGCATGCATTGTTATTTGATTCTTGTTGCATTTTGATTATTAAAAATCCAAAAATATTTTTAATTTGTGTCTTTTCAAGTCAATGATACAAAGAATTGAAGATTCAGAACATACTGCAGAGGAATTATACAGAAAAAGCTGAGCATTCAAAAATGCCCAGTGAAGAAGGCAGACTGGCGTTTAAACGCCAGCCAGGGTACCTGGTTGGGCGTTTAACGCCCAAAAAGGGTGCATTTTGGGCGTTAAACGCCAGAATGTATACCATTCTGGGCGTTTAATGCCAGGATGGTGCTAGGAGGAAGATTTTGTTTTCAAAATCAATTTTTTTTGTTTTTCAAAATCAAATCTTTTTCAAATCAAATCTTTTCAATCAAATGTTTTCAAAATTAATTTCTTTCTTTTTTCAAAGATACTTACTAACAATTAATGATTTGATTGAACATCACAAGATTGTTACCTTTTCTGTTGAGAAAGGTTTAAATGTTTCAAATCATATCTTTTCTTGTTAGGGAAGTCATTAATTTTTAAAATCAAATCTTTTTAAAATTGTTTTCAAATCATATCTTTTAAAGTTGTTTTCAAATCATATCTTCTCAATCACATCTTTTTAAAACCATAACTTTTCAATTAAATCTTTTTAACCACATCTTTTTCAAAATAGTTTTCAATCAAATCTTTTTAATTTCTAATTTCAAAATCTTTTTCAAAAATCACTTGATTTCTTTTTCACTTTTAATTTTCGAAAGTTATCAATCAAATTTTCAAAATGTTTTCAAAATCTCTTAATTGAATTTTCGAAAATTCTCTTCCCTCCTTCCCACATCCTTCTATTTATGGAGTACCACTCCTTCTCAATGCACAATTCGAACCTTATCTAACTAAAGTTCGAATTCTTCTTCTCCTTCTTCTTTCTATTTCTCTTTTCCTCTGACATTTCAAGGAATCTCTATACTGTGACATAGAGGATTCCATACTTTCTTTTTCTCTTCTCTTTCATATGAGCAGGAGCAGAGACAAAGGCATTCTTGTTGAAGCTGACCCTGAACCTGAAAGGACCTTGAAGAGAAAGCTAAGAGAAGCCAAAACACAACTCTCTTTAGAGGACCTGACCGAATTCTTCAAGGAAGAAGAAGATATGGCAGCCGAAAACAATAATAATGCAAACAATGCAAGGAAGGTGCTGGGTGACTTTACTGCACCTACTCCTGATTTCTATGGGAGAAGCATCTCTATCCCTGCCATTGGAGCAAACAACTTTGAGCTTAAGCCTCAATTAGTTTCTCTAATGCAACAGAATTGCAAGTTCCATGGACTTCCAATGGAAGATCCTCACCAGTTCTTAGCTGAATTCTTGCAAATCTGTGACACAGTCAAGACTAATGGGGTTAACCCTGAGGTCTATAGACTGATGCTATTCCCTTTTGCTGTGAGAGACAGAGCTAGAATATGGTTGGACTCTCAACCTAAAGAAAGCCTGGACTCTTGGGAAAAGCTAGTCAATGCCTTCTTGGCAAAGTTCTTTCCACCACAAAGATGGAGTAAGCTTAGAGTGGAAGTCCAAACCTTTAGACAGAAGGATGGAGAATCCCTCTATGAAGCTTGGGAAAGATACAAACAATTAATCAGAAAATGTCCCTCTGACATGCTTTCTGAATGGAGCATCATAGGTATTTTCTATGATGGTCTCTCTGAACTATCCAAGATGTCTTTGGATAGCTCTGCTGGAGGATATCTTCATCTGAAGAAGACGCCTGCAGAAGCTCAAGAATTGATTGAAATGGTTGCAAATAACCAATTCATGTACACTTCTGAAAGGAATCCTGTGAACAATGGGACTAGTCAGAAGAAAGGAGTTCTTGAGATTGACACTCTGAATGCCATATTGGCTCAGAACAAGATATTGACTCAACAAGTCAATTTGATTTCTCAAAGTCTGTCTGGAATGCAAAATGCACCAAACAGTACTAAGGATGCTTCATCTGAGGAAGAAGCTTATGATCCTGGGAACCCTTCCATGGAAGAGGTGAATTACCTAGGAGAACCCTATGAAAACACCTATAATTCTTCATGGAGAAATCACCCAAATCTCTCATGGAAGAATCAAGAGAGACCTCAACAAGGTTTCAATAATAATGGTGGAAGAAACAGGTTTAACAATGGTAAACCTTTTCCATCATCTTCTCAGCAACAGACAGAGAGCTCTAAGCAGAATACCTCTGACTTAGCAACCATGGTCTCTGATCTAATCAAAACCACTCAAAGTTTCATGACTGAAACTAGATCCTCCATTAGGAGTTTGGAAGGACAAGTGGGTCAGCTGAGCAAGAAAATTACTGAACTTCCCCCAAGCACTCTCCCAAGTAACACTGAAGAGAATCCAAAAGGAGAGTGCAAAGCCATAAATATGGCCGAATTCTGGGAGGAAGAAGAGGCAGTGAACGCCACTGAGGAAGGCCTCACTGGACGTCCACTGGCTTCCAATGAGTTCCCCAATGAGGAACCTTGGGAATCTGAGGCTCAAAATGAGACCATAGAGATTCCACTGGACTTACTACTGCCTTTCATGAGCTCTGATGAGTATTCTTCCTCTGAAGAGGATGAGTATGTCACAGAGGAGCAAGTTGCTAAATACCTTGGAGCAATCATGAAGCTAAATGACAAGTTATTTGGAAATGAGACTTGGGAGGAAGAACCCCCTTTGCTCACCAAAGAACTGGATAACTTGTCTAGGCAGCAATTGCCTCAAAAGAGGCAGGATCCTGGGAAGTTTTCTATACCTTGTACCATAGGCACCATGACCTTCAAGAAGGCCTTGTGTGACTTGGGGTCAAGTGTAAACCTCATGCCCCTCTCTGTAATGGAGAAATTAGGGATCTTTGAGGTGCAAGCTGCAAAAATCTCACTAGAGATGGCAGACAACTCAAGAAAACAAGCCTATGGACTTGTAGAGGATGTTCTGGTTGAGGTTGAAGACCATTACATTCCTACTGATTTCATAGTCCTAGAGACTGGGAAGTGCATGGATGAATCCATCATCCTTGGCAGACCCTTCCTAGCCACAGCAAAGGCTGTGATTGATGTTGATAGAGGAGAGTTGATCATTCAAGTGAATGAAGAATCCTTGGTGTTTAAGGCCCAAGGATATCCCTCTGTCATCATGGAGAAGAAGCATGAAGAGCTTCTCTCAAAACAGAGCCAAACAGAGCCCCCATAGTCAGACTCTAAGTTTGGTGTTGGGAGGCCACAATCAAACTCTAAGTTTGGTGTTGAACCCCCACATTCAAACTCTAAGTTTGGTGTTGGGAAGTTCCAACACGGTTCTGAGCATCTCTGAGGCTCCATGAGAGTCCTCTGTCAAGCTAATGACAGTAAAGAAGCGCTTGTTGGGAGGCAACCCAATGTTTTATAATTAATTATTTTCTTTTGTTATTTTATCTTTTTGTAGGTTGATGATCATAAGAAGTCACAAAAATAATGAAAAAAGCAAAAACAAAATGAAAAACAGGAAGAAAAACAGCACACCCTGGAGGAGAAGAAGCTGGCGTTCAAACGCCAGTAATGCTAGCTGTTGGGCGTTTAACGCCCAGTCTGGCACCATTCTGGGCGTTTAACGCCAGAAAGGGGCACCAGACTGGCGTTAAACGCCAGTAAAGGGCAAAAACCTGGCGTTAAACGCCAGGAATGGGCACCAGCCCGGCGTTTAACGCCAGAAAAGGCTCAAAACGTGGATTTTGATGCCATTTGGTGCAAGGATGCCTTTTCCTTGACACTACAGGATCTGTGGACCCCACAGGACCCTACCATCACTCTCTCTCTTCTTCCCCCATTCACCAATCACCTCAACACCTCTTCCCCAAAAACCCCTCACCTATCAAATCCCATCCTTCTCTTCACCACTCACATCCATCCTTCATAAAACCCCACCAACCTCACCCTTCAAATTCAAACCACTTTCTTCCCTTCTTGGCCGAACACACTACCATCTCCCTCTTCCTCATTTCTTCTTCTTCTACTCTCTTCTTTCTTCTTTTGCTCGAGGACGAGCAAACATTTTAAGTTTGGTGTGGTAAAAGCGCTGCTTTTTCATAACCATTTATGGCATCCAAGGCCGGAGAAACCTCTAGAAAGAGGAAAGGGAAGGCAAAAGCTTCCACCTCCGAGTCATGGGAGATGGATAGATTCCTCTCAAGGGTGCATCAAGTCCACTTCTATGAAGTTGTGGCCTTGAAGAAGGTGATCCCCGAGGTCCCCTTTTCACTCAAAAAGGGTGAATATCCGGAGATCCGCCATGAGATCCGAAGAAGAGGTTGGGAAGTACTTACCAACCCCATTCAACAAGTCGAAATCTTGATGGTTCAAGAGTTCTATGCCAATGCATGGATCACCAAGAACCATGACCAAAGTGTGAACCCGGATCCAAAGAATTATCTTACTATGGTTCGGGGGAAATACTTGGATTTTAGTCCGGAAAGTGTGAGGGTGGCGTTCAACTTGCCTATGATGCAAAGAGATGAGCATCCTTACACTAGAAGGGTCAACTTTGATCAAAGGTTGGACCAAGTCCTCACAGTCATATGTGAAGAGGGCGCACAATGGAAGCAAGATTCAAGAGGAAAGCCGGTCCAATTGAGAAGGCATGACCTCAAACCCGTGGCTAGAGGATGGTTAGAGTTCATACAACGCTCAATCATTCCCACTAGCAACCGGTCCGAAGTTACCATAGACCGGGCTATCATGATCCATAGCATCATGATTGGAGAAGAAATAGAGGTTCATGAGGTTATAGCCCAAGAACTCTATAGGGTGGCGGACAAGACCTCTACCTTGGCAAGGTTAGCCTTTCCTCACCTCATTTGTCACCTCTGTTATTCAGTGGGAGTTGACATAGAGGGAGACATCACCATTGATGAGGACAAGCCCATCACTAAGAAAAGGATGGAGTACACAAGAGATCCCACTCATCATGAGATCCCTGAGATTCCTCAAGGGATGAATCTTCCTCCACAAGACTATTGGGGGCAACTAAACACCTCCCTAGGAGAGTTGAGTTCCAATATGGGACAACTAAGGGTGGAGCACCAAGAACACTCCATTCTCCTCCATGAAATTAGAGAAGAACAAAGAATCATGAGAGAGGAGCAACAAAGGCAAGGAAGAGACATTGAGGAGCTCAAGCACTCCATAGGACCTTCAAAAGCAAGGAAGAGCCGCCGTCACTGAGGTGGACCCATTCCTTGATTTCCTTGTTCTTTATTCCTTCGTTTTTCGAATTTTAGTGCTTTATGTTATCCATGCTTGTGTCTTATGATCATTAGTGTCTTAGTGTCTATGCCTTAAAGTTATGAATGTCCTATGAATCCATCACCTTTCTTGAATAAAAATGTGCTTAATTGAAAAAGGAAGAATTGCATGAATTTTGAATTTTATAATAGTTTAATTATTTTGATGTGGTGGCAATATTTTTGTTCTCTGAATGTATGCTTAAACAGTGCATATGTATCTTGAATTTGTGGTTCATGAATGTTGGCTCTTGAAAGAATGATGAAAAAGGAGACATGTTATTGAGGATCTGAAAAATCAATAAAATGATTCTTGAAGCAAGAAAAAGCATTGCTATTCAAAATAATAATAATAATAATAATAATAATAATAAGAGTTGTGATCCAAGGCAAATAAGAGTGTGCTTAAGAACCCTGGACACCTCTAATTGGGGACTTTAGCAAAGCTAAGTCACAATCTGAAAAGGTTCACCCAATTATGTGTCTGTGGCATGTATGTATCCGGTGGTAATACTGGAAAGACAGAGTGCTTTGGGCCACAGCCAAGACTCAATAAATAGCTATGTTCAAGAATCATCATACTTTACTAGGAGAATCATTAACACTATCTGGATTCTAAGTTCCTAAAGAAGCCAACCATTCTGAATTTCAAAGGATAGATTGAGATGCCAAAACTGTTCAGAGGCAAAAAGTTAAAAGCCCCGCTCATCTAATTAATACTGATCTTCACAGATGTTTTTGGAATTCATTGCATATTCTCTTCCTTTTATCTTATTTGATTTTCAGTTGCTTGGGGACAAGCAACAATTTAAGTTTGGTGTTGTGATGAGCGGATGATTTGTATACTTTTTGGCATTGTTTTTAGTATGTTTTTGATATGATCTAGTTAGTTTTTAGTATATTTTTATTAGTTTTTAGTTAAAATTCACTTTTCTGGACTTTACTATGAGTTTGTGTGTTTTTCTGTGATTTCAGGTATTTTCTGGCTGAAATTGAGGGACCTGAGCAAAAATCTGATCCAGAGACCAAAAAGGACTGCAGATGCTGTTGGATTCTGACCTCCCTGCACTCGATGCGGATTTTCTGGAGCTACAGAAGCCCAATTGGCGCGCTCTCAACGGTGTTGGAAAGTAGACATCCTGGGCTTTCCAGAAATATATAATAGTCCATACTTTGCCCAAGATTTGATGGCCCAAACCGGCGTTCAAAGTCACCTCAAGAAATCCCAGCGTTAAACGCTGGAACTGGCACCCAAATGGGAGTTAAACGCCCAAACTGGCACCAAGGCTGGCGTTTAACTCCAAGAAGAGTCTCTACACGAAATTTGCTTCATTGCTCAGCCCAAGCACACACCAAGTGGGCCCGGAAGTGGATTTTTATGTCATTTACTCATCTATGTACTAGTTTTCTATAAGTAGGACCTTTTACTATTGTATTAGGACATCTTGGTAGCTATCTTTGAGTTTTATGCTATCTTAGATCATTGGGAGGCTGGCCATTCGGCCATGCCTAGACCTTGTTCTTATGTATTTTCAACGGTGGAGTTTCTACACACCATAGATTAAGGTGTGGAGCTCTGCTGTACCTCGAGTATTAATGCAATTACTATTGTTCTTCCATTCAATTCCGCTTGTTCTTTATCCAAGATATCACTTGTTCTTCAACATGATGAAGGTGATGATTGATGCCCATCACCATTCTCACCCATGAACAAGGTGACTGACAACCATTCTTGTTCTACAAGCATCCGAGGCTTAGTGAATATCTCTTGGATTCTTCGGAATCTTCGTGGTATAGGCAGGACCTGATGGCGGCATTCAAGAGAATCCGGAAGGTCTAACCTTGTCTGTGGTATTCTGAGTAGGATTCAATGATTGAATGACTGTGACGTGCTTCAAACCTGTAACCTACTGGGCGTTAGTGACAGACGCAAAAGAGTTATTCTATTCCGGTAGGGGAGGGAACCAAACCGGTGATTGGCAGCACTGTGACAGAGTGTGTGCATTAGCTTTCACTGCGCGGATGGGAGGTAGCTGCTGACAACAGTGAGACCCTACACGAGCTTGCCATGGAAAGGAGTAAGAAAGGATTGGATGAAGGCATTAGGAAAGCAGAGAGACGGAAGGGAAGGCATCTTCATACACTTGTCTGAAGCTCTTACACCAATGATATACATAAGTATCACTATCTTTATCTTCTATGTTATTTTCGTTCATCATCATATATATTTGAGTTTGCCTGACTAAGATTTACAAGATGACCATAGCTTGCTTCAATACTAACAATCTCCGTGGGATCGACCCTTACTCACGTAAGGTTTATTACTTGGACGACCCAGTGCACTTGCTGGTTAGTTGTGCGAAGTTGTGTAATGCCATGGTATTGAGCCACCAAGTTCTTGGAGCCATTACCGGGGATTATTTGAGTTGTGAAAAAGTATTGTTCACAATTTCGCGCACCAAGGAGCCAAAAAATACAGCAACAACAACAACAATAAAAAAACGACGATGAAGATGAAACACGCGAAGAAAAAGGAGGAGAAATGCAAAGAAAAAGGAAAAGAAAAAGGAAGAGGGAGAGAAAGAAGAGGAGGAACGCGGGATACAAAGAGGAACGTGATTTCACGCGCGCGTTATGTAAGCGACTTGTATAGCCAAAAAGACTTGTATGTAACAGTAGTCATAATATTTTTTGTCTAAATATAAATATTTATTGAAGTGCAAATAAATTTTGTCAAAATAAGAAGTGATAAATTTATCTTTAACTAAAACGTTGAAATACATCTATCCTTATGGTACATGATAAGTAACATCTTAATTATACCTCCATTAAATAATCTAAAAATTATACAATTTCAACGAAAATTTATCATATTCTATTTAAAAAAATTAATAAAAATCAAACCTTTTATGTAATTATTTGTATTTTTATTTGTATAATCTTAATTGTGCATGCCCTATAATTAGCATTATTAACTTTGAAAAACGACATAGATAAAAACAACTATATCTTATTTTTTTTCAACATGTTTATTAATCTGCTTCGACATAAATCTAAAATGTGCTCTTAGATAAAGCAGTGATCGACTACTTCAATTTGTATTTGCAGGATTGGAATCTAGCAACAACATTGATGAGACCATTGAGACTGTTTAGCAACGAAGATATGACAAAAGTGTTAATTCTGTCACACACAAAATATGGGTCCGTAAGTCGCGTCTTTATTGTGTCTGAAAAAGATCTTGTAGTCACTCCAAATATTCAACGATGGATGATTAAGCACAATCCCCCTAATCGCGTGGTTGAGATTGCTGGATCAGATCACATGATCATGATGTCCAAGCCCATACACTTTTGCCTTCAACTGCAATCCATTGCTGCTAATTATGATTGATTAACATACATAGTTATGCTTTATAATAATACAATACAACACTCCTTGCTAAACATTACATGAGGCATGTGACAAATAAATAAAAAAATCCATGCCTTGTTATTATGGTGTTTAGAAACATGTTGCAAATAATTTGGCTTCTTCTAAGATTATTTTATAGAAGAAAAAAATTTCTTCAGTTAAGTTTAGGAAGCCGTCAATCGAATATGATAGTCACTCTAAAGTTTTTGATGTGTTCGTTTTAATGTTTAAGTTTTAGATTTGTTTTATAAGTTTTTTATTTTTTTGGTACAATTAACATAATCTGTTTTCCAAAGTGTTTTGGTGTAGTTTTTAGAAACACTCACTCTATCATTATAGTCGTCTTGTTTTTGAAGGTGTTTTTTTTTTTGTTAGAAACAGGATAAAAAAACTTAAAGAAAGAGAGATCGTTACAATCTACGTGGAATAAATATATTTTTTGTTCATCATGAGACAAAAAAACTACTACCTCTTTTAAAGGAGTATCCCAAAAGTGTAACCTTATATTTAATTCTAAACTTTTACACGCAGGACAATCAACACATTTATCGCATTCTCTATATATATTTACAAAAAGAATGTTTCAATTTTTGTTCTTTTATTTGTGGATGTTTCTGATCAACAAATTTGGATGGTTCTTCATGTTTTTGGGGTTGTTGATGACTTATATGCCTTTAAGTCAAACTCTACTCTAACTCTTCTCAAATCCGTAGTCCAAGCCAAATTAAGATCCTGATCAATTCCTCACAATTCTGCTTTAAAGACAGTGCAGCTACATATGTAAAAGGAAATTTTTCTTATCCATTTGCTGTTCTCATTTTTCAATAAACCCCCCCCCCCCCCACATTCAGCTTTTTTGGTGATCCCATTCATAGACCATTCAATATTAAGTGTGATCCAATCATGAGGAGAGGGAAGACATCTAATGAATTGTTCTTTTTTGGGTTTTCTGAGAGTTCTTCCTTGTTCCTTGTTGAAAGCTTCCCTAATCTCTTTCACATTCTTCAAAAATCTCTAGGTGTGCGACACTCTCCGGTAGTTCTGCTCGTGAATCTCCCAGTTTCTCTAGCTCCAGATCTTCCAAACGATGACGAAGAAGATACCTTCTTGTTCTCCGGCACAAAAGGGCAAATCTTCTTGTCCTCCATATATTTTGGCTTTTTTAGTGTTAGTGAGCAGTCTATTGTAGCACATTTTCTAGGCAATCACCTTTGCATTTTGAGGACCCTTAGCTTCCATCCGCATATGGTCGTCTAGCTTGGTCGGGATGGTTTTGACCACCCTGTCAATGCTTTGAATGTCACACCAGTGGAGAATTTACCATCTTTCGTGTGAACCCAGCCTATTCTATCTTCTCCATTTTCATCCTCGGTGTGAGATGTGCTAGAATCTTCCTCATGATTTCTTCAGGTGAGTGTCTTTGTAGTTTATTTAATTTTCGTTCATCGTTTGCATTGCTCCATTCTAATATTGTGCTCACCATGTCTAAATAATTTTATGTTGCAAATGGGAACAAAGGTCTCACCTCTTATACCTAATTGTCAATCTAAAATTTAGTAAAAAATCCATTCCCATCCTATAGAAAGTGTAACCTAAAATCTAGAATAATTTTATTGGAAAAATATCACTCTTCAAAACCGTGACCATATGTATCCATGGTCATTATCTTTTAAAAAAAGTGGCCAAAGGTTTCTTTGTTAGGTCACGGCCAAAAATCGTGACCAGAGAAAGTTTTAGGTTGCGATTTTTAAACATGACCAAAAACCGTGGCCTAAAGCCTAAAATATTGTAGTGCCAATTAGGGAGAAGGACATCTCATTATATCCGGGCCAAAGCTTAACTAGATCTTTCCACATGTATGAATTTGTTCCTTTAGGCTGTATTTGGAGGAGAGACAAAGACTAAGAGACAGAGATTGAGAAGTGCGTTGTGAGATCTTTTTTTATCCTTTTTTAGGGTTTCAAATAAAAAACAATGAAGATTGAGGATTATTATAGGGATGATGATGGAATCTCATATGTGAGAAAGGGTTTTAGGTTACAAATTCCTGTATTTAAAGGAAGGAATGATGTTGAAGCTTATTTCGAATGAGAAAAAATGTAGAGCCGATTTTTGCACGTTGTATCCTTTGAAAAAAAAGAAGGTTCGACTGGTAGAAGCTAAATTTTATGACGATGCTCGTATTTGGTGGAATGAGTTAAGAAAATCTAGAAGAAGGTAGGGAAAAGACCAATTTACAACTGGGAGAAGATAAAAAAAATCATGAGGAATCGGTTTGTGTCATCATCATATATCATGAGAAATTGGTTTGTGCCATCATTATAACGCAATGAGTTTCTTGAAAAGTTTCGTAAGTTGAAACAAGGTTCCAAATCAGTAAAGAAGTACCACAAAAGGGTCGTGAAGTTCTTATGAGGCACTTTCTTATTTGACTAAACAAAGAAATTACAAATAAGGTCAAACTTTACCATTATACAATAATAGAGCATTTAGTCACTTTGGCCATTGAGGTGGAGATGATACAATAATTTATAGCAACTTGGCGTTCTTCGGACTCTAATTCTATATGAGGTTTCTTAGGAGCGAAGTTTGAGGATAAGACAAAATTCAAAGTTGTAGATTTCAAGAAGGATTTTATAGATCGTCATAAGAAGAAGAGTTCTTCTAAGCCTATCTTTAATTCTTCTTCAAAGACAGTAATAGAAGAATTTGTTGAGTATGTTGTAGATGGAGATGTGTACTTAGAAAAACCAAAAGTGCAGAACTTCTCAAATAAGTCTTTAGGATGTGAGAAATTTGAAAAATAAGAGAGAAAAGAAAATAATTTGAGAGAAGAAGAAACTGAAAAAGAGAGTGAGTGTTTGAGTAAAAAGAATCAATGATTGAGTGAAAGCTAGAGTTTTGAGAGAAAAGAAGAGAATAGTGAGAGAGATGAGTCAATGAGAGAAAATAAAAGTTGAGAGCAATGAACACACTTGTGAGATAGATCTAAAAAGTTCTAACTTAGACAAGAGTGCATTAATATCATTGAATTCCAAAGATTTTTTAATTTTTGATATATCTAACGATGAATTGCCTAGTGTTTTTACGTCAACTTTTCAGGTTTTGCAAATTTACTGGTAAGTTATGGAGCTATTAATATGGATGGAAAGAAAGAAAGATAACTAATTCCAAACTTTGGTGAGTAGTTTACATGGAACATGTCTCAAGTATTTAACATAAGACAAGGTGTTGTATGTTTTGTATTTGATAGTTCAAGGGATCTTGAACAAAAAGCATGCTAATTGGACTAAGTTAATGGATTATTTTTCATATGTGCTAGAACAAGGTAATGAGAATGTAATTGCTAATGAGTTGTCCATAAGGTATGATTTAATTACAACTTTTACTCCAAAATTCTTAGTATTTGATTATATGAAAAATTTTTATGCAACTAAATATGATTTTTATTCTATATATGTTGCTTGTGACAATATTGATTTCAAGTGTCATAGTAGAATAAAAAGAATCTCAAATATGTTATTTATATATTTTTGTTTGTCTCATAGACATAAGAGCATTGATGGACTTTATTCTAATTTTATTGCATGTAAGAAAGTTGAATATCAAGCTTTCTCAAATATATTATGCATTTCTTTGTTTATTCCTACTCATACATAAATTGATATTTCTATGAATTTTCTGCTTGGTTTGTCTAGGATTAGAAAACGTAATTCTAGCATTGTTTTTATTATGGATAATATTAGTATGATAGTATTTTTAATTGCATATCACATTGCTGAGTTGTTCCTCAAAGAAGTTGATCATGTGCTAACTTATGATAATTATTTGGATGCTCATATCTTACATAATAAGAGTGTTTTAGATCATTATTTACTAGAAATTGAACTTCTTTGTAATTCGGGAATTTATAACGCTGTTGATTATTATTCTTATAAGTTAGTGGATAATTTTAACTATTTGACTATTTTAGATTTAATTCTATTTTTCAGTAATGGTGTTAATGTAGATGACAACGATAAGGTTGAAAATATCAACAAGAAGAATGTAGCCACAATTATGTGGGTAAAAAAAGCCATCAAAATATTATTTTTGAACTTGGAGATTGGGTTTAAATTCTTTGAAGGGAAGAAGAGCTTCTCATTCGAAGAAAAATGATACTTGTTGCTAGAGAAGATGGTCCATTCCATATGTTAAAGATTATCAAGGACAATTTCAGCAAGAATAATTTTCTTAGTAAGTCTTATGGTTTAGTTGTGTTTAGTGTATGTAATTTTTTCTCCTTTTGATATATATGCAGATTTGAGGACAAATAATTTTGAAGAGGGAGAGAATGATACATGATTAGGAAGGCATTTTTGTCATTTTAGAGATAAGGAAAGGAAAGGTAATCTTGTCGTGTTCAAGAATCAAAATACCAGAAGAATTATACTATACCGGTTTGGACATCAAGAAGACTAAGAATTCGTTTAAAAAATAATAGTGTTGAAATGACGACAATCATAAGGCCCATTGGGCTAAGCTAGGACAACAAGAAGCTCAAAAATTCCCTTCAAGTTTATTGGAAAGACATATTCGAATTGGATTTGAATTCTTGTAAGATTTTGTTTTTTTAAGTAGTTTTTTTAGGTTTTTAAATTTAAATCAAATACGATGTAATCTAATAAGATTACATATGATTTAAATTGGTTATCATATATTTAGGATGTTAAATTAAATCAATCTGAACTAATCTAATAAGATCAAATCTGATTTTAATTAAGTTTTCTTATCTTTAGGAGATTTAAATTAAGTTATGTTATCTTTTAGACTAATCTATTATTGGTTTATTTAAATAGTTTTCGTGAGACAATTTACACAATTTTTTATGAATAATAATTTGTAGTTACTTTATGCACTTTTCTTATTGTGTGATCAAGTGAAGTGAGTTATTTGCTTTGCTTGTTGCATGAAGAAAATTGAAGGATCCAACCTAAGGTAATTTTGTGTTAATTTTTTTCAATTTTCACCTTTTGATCTAGGTTGTCAATGATAAGTTCTTTGAAGGTCTAGTAGAGAATCCCTTTCGGTGACCTAGGTTGGTAATAATAAATTTTTCAGAGGTCTACTAGAAAAAATTCCTTTATCTATCTTTTTATATTTTTGCTGTGTGTCTTTTTGTTTGTGTCTTTTCTTATTCTTCTCATCCTCGTCTGTATTTCGTATTAGTTGTCCTATGAAAAATAAAAAATAAGATGGGTACTAACTAGATATGCTTGCCCCACAAAATAAAGATATAATTGTTGAATTATCTGAGGTAAATTGTGATGACAGTATAATGATGAGTTTTTATTTGAAAGTATAATTTCAAATATTCTCAAATATTTTTTAAGACATGATGCATGATTGTTGTGTTGTTGTTGTTGCTTTTCTTTTTTGTACACATCTTTGTTCTCATCGATTGTATTTAAAGATGAATGAACTTAAAACATTCTTATTCTCTTTTTCTTCTATCTTGTTTTGTGAATGGACCATATGATCTTCATTATCTTTGCTTTGAAAAAGTGCATAATCTTCTGTGACATTTGGTATTTTTCTCCTTTTTTTCTTGTAAGATTAGCATATGTTTCACATTCCAGTATTAAAATAAAAATGCACATTAAAACAAGTAAAGGTGGTGTTAATGAGATAATTAACAAAAGGATCATAAAATCAAAGATAAAAGAAAAAACAAATAATTCCATAAAAGATGCACATTAAAGCAAATGGGTGTGGTATTGAGGAGACGATTGACACAAAGGTCACAAACTTAAGATAGAAGAGAATACAACTAGTTTTTCGAATAGACTTTTTCAAAATGACAACATTAGTAAACCGTTTTGGTACATCTATTCTTCACCGCGAGGGACGAGAGCAAAAGATCTCGTAAATCTTGCTTTTCCTTCTTTTCACCATTTTATGCTTCTCTGGAGAAGATATTGCTCCTATTCAGACTGATTGTCCTCATTTGGAGCTCCTGCCAATCTCCCGTCACCGAACATGGTGGTTGGAAACGGCTAAAAGCTTGAAAAAACATGTTAATATGGAGAGAGAAGTCTAACAGCTATATTTTTTCCAATATTTTTGAAAGTGTTATTTTGTATACTTTTAATGCAAGTATATTTGCCTCTTATTTTTTTCTGAATGAAAAATTCCAAATCCAAAAAGCTTTATATGTTGTCAAAAAAAACAAATAACGGCTCATTTTTTTTTTGTTATGGTGTCATTTTCAAAATAGACTTTATATGTTGGTGTAGTGCAATGAAATGGACATCTAAAAAAAATTTTCACTGCTATGGTGTCAGTCCAAAACGCAACCTGCGTTTTACTCTTTTCTTTTTTTTTTATTTTTTTGTTCATCAAATTAAACAAACGCAGGCTACGTTTTAGTTTTTTGAATGTTTTCAATTTTTTTATTTTGTTTTAGCCCAAACACAGGCTACGTTTAGTGTGGGAGCAATATTTTATTTTTTTTTGAAATAACAAAACGCAGCTTGCGTTTTTTTTTGTGTCAGCTTTTTTTTTGGAAGACCCAAAACGTAGGTTGCATTTTTAAAGTGTTAGGAATTTTTTTTTCGAAAGCTTAAAACGTAGGTTACGTGTTGTTTTAAAAAAATATTTTAATCAAGAGTCCTGCCTATAAATACGAAGTAGGATTCATTCAAAATGCTTCACTCCACTTCTACTCCTCCTATTCTTCTTTCTTGCATATATGTCATAGTTTTAAATTTTTTTTGCAGTTAGTTGTGTCAAAAAAGTCGGGTTAGGTAAGGTTAAAGTTATGGAAGGTATTGCAAATTTACGAGTATAATATAACGGTGAGATTATACCAAACACACACGAAGAAGTGACTTTTGTTTGTGAATGTCCGCTGTCATTTGCTATTCCATGCACCATGAATTTCGTAGAGTTGCAAAATAGTCTTTGTGATAACATACAAAGTCATATTTCGAAAGGGGTGAGCAAAATTTTATACAGAAATCCTGTATAAGTATTTTGTGGACTGATACAATTTCAAATAATGCCCATTACTGACGACGCCAGTATGCAGAAGATGTTCTGTATTTATCAACAAGCCCGATTTCACGTGCCAATGATAGAGTTGTACGTTGAGTTTGAACAACAATCGGGTCTGGATGCGGTTGGCAAGGAGGTCAATGTTGATGAGTTCGGGGATATAGATTGAGAAGAAGATAACAATGACTGTGAAGAGGAGTTCGAAGCCAACTATGAAGTCGATGATGGAAAATGATGACGAAGACTTGGCAAGCAATCCGGCGGTGCAAAATGAAGCGAATGCGATTGTAATCTGACACCCCTTTGGTGTTCCGTCTTTTATGCAGACTCTGGATCTCGAAGTCATGCATGCCCCGAAATTTCTTGAGTATGCGAATATGGATATGTTATGATTATTAATTCAAGTTACCACTAGTATGTATTTTATTTGCCTTGTCTGACTAATGGTAGTGCACATGTTGCAGGTGAAGGCAACGTTGCGGTGAAAGATGGTGAGTTTAGTGTAAGAATGGAATTTGGCTCTAAAGAGTCGGTGATATATGTAATTAAAAGCTACACTATTTCTAGAGGAGTTGATTATGCAGTGTATGAGTCTGAGCCGCAGACATTCTATACGAAATGCAAGGGTTATGGTGTTGGGTGCGATTGGCTTATCCGAGTTAGCTTGATTCGAAAGAAAGCTTGTTGGGAGATTAGGAGATACAATGGCAAACACACATGCACCATGGGCACCATCTCACAAGATCATGCTAAGTTGGACTCAGACACAATTGCAGATGCTATTAGGCCGTTGGTCGAAGCAGACCCGTCGATAAAGGTGAAGTCTATTATTGCAGAAGTTCAATCCCTGTTCAACTACACTGTTAGTTACCGTAAGGCTTGGTTGGCAAAGTAGAAATCTGTCACAAAAGAATTCGGTGATTGGAAAATTCTTACCAGACTCTGCTAGTAAGGTTAAAAGCAATGACTGTGAAGATGCCAAGGTCTTGTGTTCAAATAAAGACGCTCCCGGTTTACCGTGAAAGTGTGGAGGTTCAAGGTGTAAGAGTTCTCCATCGCATTTTTTGGAGTTTCTATCCGTGTATAGTAACATTCAGACACTGGTGCAGGTTGATGGCACACACCTGTACAAAAAATATAAAGGTGCACTTCTAGTTGCCGTTGCATAAGATGGGAACCAAAATATTGTGCCTATTATATTGGCGATAGTTGAGGGTGAGACGGCAGATGCGTGGAAGTTTTTCCTAACCAATTCGTGGAGATATGTTGTTACCATTGATGGCATGGGAATTATTTCTAATTGTCATAGCTCCATCGACGCAGCAATAGCTCGGAGTAACGATGCATGATCACCACCAAGAGCATGACACAGGTATTTGCATCATGCACATCGGGTCCAACTTCTTAAGGAGGTTCAAGGCTCCGTATTTACATAAACTTGTGGTTAACACATGTATTTGATCTTGCTGTTATGGTCATATTCATTGTAATTTTGTGGCATTAGCTTATGATTAAATGGTTTGTCCAACAGGCTATTCTAGGACAGAACAGAAGTACAACAAAAACTACCAACGACTTAAAGAGTGTGGTGAGGCGTATACTCAATGGTGTGATGTTGGTGTTCAGAGATGGGTGTTGGCATTCGACGGGGGTCATCGTTAGGGACATATGACGACAAACTTGGTAGAGTGCATAAATTCTGTCGTGAAGGGTGCACGCAACCTTCTTGTGACTGCCATTCTTAGGTCTACTTTCTATCGGCTAAACGAATTGTTTACCTAGAAGAGCGTCGAGGCTCATGAGCATGTCCGCAACGAATTCACATATTCAGAATTTGCTACCAAAAGAGTTGAAGAAAGCTTTTGATGTGTAGGAAACATTGTCGTCAATCGGTTCGACAAGCGCAACGAGATGTTTGAGGTTCGTAAAATGCAAGATGGTTCTATCTACACTGTCAACCTTGCGCAATGACAATGCAACTGTGGCCATTTCTAGGTCGAGCGACTCCCATGTCGCCACGTTCTTGCATGTTCTGCTAACCAGCGTCTTGATTTGCAGGTATATGTGCATGACGTGTACAAGATGTTTGAAATTTGCAAGGTATACAGAGGCGAGTTTGTTCTGATAGGTGACCCATCTACGTGGGATAAATATGAAGGAGCGAAGGTCCTCGCCGGTGTACTATATGTGGACGGGAGGGACATAGCCATAGTCAATGTCCTCAGTGCACTAGTTCAAGTTCTGCCGGAGGTCACTAGTGGTTACGCTTTATATGTAACTTTTTATGTAATTTCGTTATCTATTTTAAACTAGTATGTAAGCTTTCTATGTTATTGCGAAGTTTAGTTATGTATGTGTTAAACACTTAATAATAAATAAATATTTAGATTAAAAGTGCAACAGGCTAATCTCAAACAGAGTTATATGAGTCCAAGGCTAAATATAGAATAAGAATATGAGTACAAACAAAAACATCCAAATATACAAATCGATATACAATTGTGAAAACAAAATAAAACACTAAGAACAAAGCTAAACTCAAAGAGTACATGATAAACTGCAACAGACTACTTTCTCGGCGCCTTCTTCAAATACAAAGATGGCGTGTATTTATTTGTGGCGCAGTCTGTGTCTGTATATTATATGGATGACCCTGAGACATTCCGGTATCCATTCCACCGCCAACATCAGAAGCACTGACATTTGCCATACTCACACCACTAGTGTCGTACAAACTAAAACCACTCATCCTCGGAGCACTTGCTCCACCATATTCATACCAGTGCTGAAGGTCATGTCCCAACTATCTTCCTGCGGCGGATATTCTTTCAAATCGAACTACTCGATACGCAGTAATGCGGAGAGACGAGGATGATCTACATGATATAATAATAATAATAATAATAATAATAATAATAATAATAATAATAATAATAATAATAAATTATTAAACAGTCTTTTTTATTTTAATTAACTATACAGTTTTGTTATTATCATAACAGTTAATAATAAATTATTAAGAATTAATAAAAAATGGTTAAATAGTATTCTTTATTTTAATTTACTACATAGAATTATTAATCACATAAAAATTAATAATAAATTACTAAAAAATACTAAAAAATTATTAAACAATATTTTTTATTTTAATTTATTACACAGTATTGTTATTATCATAAAATTAATAATAAATTATTTAAAAATAATAAAAAATTACTAAACAGTATTATTTATTCTAATTTATTACACAGTATTATTATTTTCATAAAAATGAATAATAAATTATTAAAAATAGTAAAAAATTATTAAACAGTATTATTTATTATTAGAAAATAATAATAAGTTATTATTATTGTCCTCTACAGTATTTTAAAAAATTAACAATATACTAATGATCATAATAATTTTTTTCTGAGACTTAATCTTAATAATAATAACAATAACAATGTCACTAATAATAACAATAATAGCAATAATAATAGCAATAACAGTAACAATAATAACAGTAATAATAACAATAATAATAATAATATTAATAATAAGAATAATAATAAAAATAACAATAAAATTACTAGTTAAAATAAAAATACATAAAATACAAATAAATATATTTATTTATTGATCATAAAATTAAAAAAAAATTACTTACCCATTGAGGATGATTCAGATATTTAATAATGTGTTTTTTTGGTTTAGTAAAATCACGAACCATTTTTTTCCTCGTTTAAACCCTATCCCTTCACCGTTAATTTCTTCCTCCCACACTTGCTTCTTCGCTCTTGCTTTTCACTCTTGCTTCTTCAGTAACGTTGTTTTTCATTCCTGCTTCCTCAATCTTGCTTTTCACTCTTGCTTCTTCCTACCTGCATTTTGGCTTTTATAATCCGGATTCATCACCCTCCATAACATGTGTCACGCATGCAAGCAGGGAGGCTGCCAATCGCAACTTGTGACTTGCATTTTGGTGAACCCCATGCTGTTCAACAACTACTCATGTCACTACAAGACATGCAGAGGATTGCAGCGGTTCAATTGCCGAATTGCGGCGGTTTAAAACCACTGCTAAACAGCTTGCCAGCGAAACAGTATCCGCAGCGCATAAAGGCGCGGGGGATCATATTTTCTGGCGGTTTCCAGCAACCGTTGGCATAACCGCTGCGAATCAGGTATTTTGCATCTATCAGTTTAGCGACAATTTATAACCGCCGCTATATTATTCAAGAGTGATTTCTCTCACGTGTTTGCGACAATGCTCAACCACCGCAATTTGCACCAACGTCTTTTATGAAATTTATTTGCGGTGGTTTTGAACCGCCGCTATTTGTTGCAGCGTTTCTTATGGGCTTTATTTGCTACGGTTTTAAACCGCCGCTATTCCTAGGATTTTTTATATAATATAATATTTTAATTTATTTTACAAACCTGGAGATTTTTTTATTTAAAGAATCTTATCCTTATTTAATTTTATTAATTTTTTTATCTTTTTTATTATATTTTATTAATTTTTTATTTAAAGAATCTTATACTTTTTTTCTCTAAAATTCTGTACTATGAAAAAAAACTCATGAATATTTAATTGCAAAACAAACTAACATGTTTATTTTAATATCAATAAAGTATTTCAATAGTCACCCAAAAAGGTAAAGTACTTGGCTAATAATTAATGCTGCATCTTTAACATAAACAAAACATATATTGAAAAACAAACTATCACATATATCCTAATTTCTATTTTTCGCCATATCCATCCAAAGAATTCATCCGTGCAGTGTTCTCTGGTGGCAGCTCCCCACCTTGCTGTTGGGCCAGATAACTCAGCACACTCTCTATTGTCTGCCTCTTTGTTTTCGCTGCTGCTAATTCATCCTTCATTGCTTTCCTTTTTACTTTTTCGTTCGTCACCTCCACCTGTAGTTCACACAGCATCCTTTTGGCCTCTTCTACTTGAACTCTATCCACCAGTGGCTGTAAACTCGGACGGAAGAATTGACTTGGTATCGGCCCGAAACCTATGCCACGCACTCTACCCGAGTGCTCTTTACCAAGAGCTTGGGCAAGGGAATCATTTTCTGACAATATTCTTGTAGATTTATCCAGCTGCTCAATCTCAGATATTTTTTCCTGCAAGCATAAATAAAATTACATAATCACACTAGGAATATAGCATACTCAAGACATTTTAATAACTAAACCCAACATGTTACAACATAAATGATTAAGTGTACTTACACCAATCCTCTAAGCTTCTTCGTATATATAGCTGACATCAAGTCGTTTGTGCTTTAGGATCCATATTTCTCCCCTACCAACTCTCCTCCCTTGTTTTTGTGACTGTGATAATACAATTTATACCATGAATTTCACTACTTTAAAATTTTTTAATAATTCTTTGTTGTTTTACTCTATAAATAAATCAAAACTAAATGCTAACTAATTTATTTTATCTTAATCGATAAGGTATCTAATGATTGCTCCATTTATTCTTCAAGGATTGAGTAATTGATTAAACTTAAATAGTAAAATTATTTTAATAGCTTCAGCATTACTTCTTTAGAAATCAACATCACTTGTCAATACCTTACAAGTCAAAACTAAAGAATGATTTGCCTACAAAAAGAGAATTATTTGAGACAATGATAGGCACCTATACTTGATATCAAATCTATATTACCTCTTCTTCCCTTGGCCTAGCCAAGCTTTTAGAACCGCCAGTGTGCGTGTAAAGTTACTCCGTTCGATTCAGCGCGTTTTGCTTGCACTTCACATATTAAAAATCAACAGTAAGCTTGAATTCAATAAAGTAATCTTTAGGACTGAATATTAGTTATTACTATATACGTTTATCTGGAACCTAGTTGGATTAAAGACGAGGGCTACTTAAAAAATGCGGTACCTTTGTTGCAGGATCATTATGATAATCAATGAACCACCTCCAATGCTCTCTAGGAATTCCCTCCGGGCGCTTCTCAAGATTCTGCTCAAGAGTCCTTGTTAGTTTGTAATACGAGTTATACAGCCTCCCCCTTGTATCCTTCCAGGACCTCCCCATTTGTTGCAAAAATGTTTTCTTAATTCTACCACCACTATCTTCCTGAAAGTGGAACATCTCCTGCGACGACAATGTCCAGCTATAAGTAATTGTAAGTTGAAAGGTTTGATATGATTAAACAATGCCGAAAGTCATTACCTTTATGCAATCATCATAAACCCTGTCTTTGCCCTGCATTTTTGTCCAAATCTTTTCACAGATAGGAAATTTGTTGTAATCAGAACCCAACGCTTCTAGAATGCCACTCAACAGGCCATCTCCATCTCCGACTACTTGCAGTTTCTCATTCAACCTGAGTATGATCTTGCTACCATTAAGAGACCGCTCCATAGCCTCCCTCACACTCATTTTAGCCTGCTTGACTATTCCATCAGAATCTATAAATAAAAATAAAAACTTATTTATGTGTCCAATGTGGCCAACATGTGAGGAACATAACAATATCATTAGCTAATCAATTAAAAAATCGTATGGTTCAACACTTGTTACCAATGAGATCAACATCCCAAAATTCAGTAGTCTTTCATCCTTTGCGCTTTTCAGCATCAAAAGCAGCAAACATCCTGTCAATGTGTTCGTCAAACGAATCTACCTCGTTCCCCTCCGGGTCGATTTCTTCATTGCTCGGTTCTGTCTCTTGTGAACCGCTAGCAGTCTATGGCTCAGGTCTTGGTTCGCTCCGGGGCGAACGAAAGGGTTGGAGAGGAGCCGCTGCGGAGACACCACCATTACTAGGGGGCGGGGGGATGAGCCAGTCACCGTCACCGGATGGTAAAGACGTAGGAGGTACAGCTGGAGGCTACTGACGTGGTGGCTCCACCCTTGTGCCTTTCGTATAGCGAGCTTTCCTAGGCATCTTAAAATCCTAGTATAAAAACATGTAGCATACCAAAAAATATTAATTTATCATGGAAGAATAGAATAATTAACTAACAAATAATTGTTGATTCTCTTTCACCTTTTATGTCGTATTGAATTCCCATACTTAAACAGTGGATATTAATTAAAATTATCTACATTTACAGGCTGTTAAAAGAACCATCACGTCTTAGGTTAATAGCATTACTCACATTGTAACTATGTAACAAGATAGTAAATACCATTATATATACGTACATATATTAATTATATAAATGGAATCTCTTTTTTCAAATGATCCAACTACATATAAATTAGAAAAAATAAATTCCAAAGGAAACGTGTTAATAGACGAGGAAACTAATAAAGAGATAGGACATTCTATGGCAACAATGAAACTTAGTTGCCGGAGCATAAATAAATTACTAGTTTTCCTAATTCTCTATTTGCATGAGCAACATCTACTAAAATTAGATTATTAATTACCATTATTAATATTCCTATTTATCATAGGTGTATTTATTTCAAATATTTTTAATTAAAAAACTATGATTAAAGTTAACAGCTATCATTAATTGTGTGAAAAAATAAATCAGAAATTAATTCAGTAGATCAGAGGCCATATTTTTAAATCTTTTTTTCTAGTTACAATGAAGATATGAACATGCAATCCCCCAAGCCCATCAAATATTATGCAATATTTCCCACTAGTTATGTAATGAAACATATTTCTTTTCTTCTTTTCCTTTTGATTTTTGATTAGATTGTGATATCTAGCTTTAAGCATTCTATATGCATGTCTCCTGATCAGTGACCGTCTCATATTGCCTAAAAGGAGACATTAATAATCATAACAGAATTAAAGAAGCACAAAACTAGCTACTTTGACATGATGATAGACATAACTCCTTAATTAAAGGGTTATCATTAAATGTGAGGTGAATTTGCCTACCTAATTAGTTAGAGAGGTTCATAAATTAAAAAACCAATACTTCGGTACGGAGTATTTTACTTAGCATTAATCTTCTAAAGGGCTAAACTTCATGTCACTCATTAATAATCTCACATGATTAATTAGTTCTTCCAACTTGCATTTGTGAAGTAGTTAAGTATTATTCCCCTGTAAAATGACTGAGCTTAACCAAATGATCCAACTACATATGAATTAAAAAGGACAAAAGCCAAAGGCAATGTGTATACATAGGAGAAAACTAATAAAGAGAATTATGATATTCTCTAATTCTCTATTTGCATGAGCAACATCTACACCATTAGATTATTAATTACCATTATCAATATTCATATTTCTAACAGGTGTGACAATTTCAGATATATTTAATTAAGAAACTATGCCTAAAGTTAATATCCATCATTACCCTTTGTGAAAACTTAAATTAGAAATTAAATCAATAAATCAGTGGCCATATTCTTTAACCTTTTTTTCTAGTTATATTGAAGATATGAACATACAATCCCCCTAAACCCATTATATCTTATCTGTGATTGTTCATACTCATATAGAATTGGACTTAAAGATAAGTTTATAAAAATTAAAAACAAAAGAAAGATTGCATGCGATTAGAAAGGGTCAGCATCTCAATTAAATGGAACCTGTGACCAAGGGATGTCAAGTAATGTGATTTCTTCATAATAGCATTGATATATAATGCACCCAATCAACTAAATCGATAGGTCACAACATAAGAAACTGAAGCAATATGACGAAGATAACAATTAACATGAAGATTGGAACTTGTTACCTCAACGAGCACGACGATCGTGTGGAAGAGAAGTTGACTGACGACCGTGAGGGAGCCAAGGCCGTAACAATACCGACTACGATGCTTAGAACCAAGAAGGAGAAGACGACTTTCCACGGCAAGACAATGTGTTTAGCGAAAATAAGGATTCAGCCAGGGAAGAGTGGGGATGTACGAGCGACTGGAGAGCAGTGAGGAAGTTTAATTATTTATTGAGTTAGTTTTACCTCTTCAAGGTTTGACGGTGGTGTGGGCCTTGAGAAATAGAAAAAATATCATCTTCCTGATGTGGATTAAACTGATAATATAATACTACTAATTCACGGTTTTCATAATTACAAAAACACAAGAATATATAACTTTTTTGTTTACTAATCTCATCCTAAAAAAATAGTAAAACTACAATATTATATATTCTACCAAATTATTAAAAGTTATAGAATAAAAAACTTAGTACATACTAAAATAATTTGCCTTAATTTTTATTATACTTTTTTAAATCTTTTAAGCATATTTGGAAATAATGCGGGATGAGACCCCTTAACTTGCTTATTTGATTTATTTAATTGAATATTGGAAGTAAATTCAGAAAATTCATTTGATTTATTTAATTGAATATTGGAAGTGAATTCAAAAAATGAATTTCGACACCTTGTATTTGTTGTCAAAACAATTTTAAATATGTAAAATTTGTAGGCATAAATGATAATTTTTCTAATTATTTTAAATATTTAAAACAATTTCCAAAGATACCTTTTATATCTTGTACTTATTGAAATTCACTTCTATTTTGATTTACCAAATATAACTGCTACAAATTTTGAAAAGTTATCTTTGAATAGCTGGCTCTACTAAGCTACAAATTTTTAATATGGTCAAAGTAATAAAAATGTAAAAAAGAAATTATAATGTTAGTTAAATATTTTTGAATAATACTCTTTAAATATATTTTTAAAACATGTGATCATGAAATCCTTATCATAATCTAAATTACATGTTCACAACCTTGATAAAAAAAAGGCTTGTTTTCATAGACATTTGAAAAGAACAAATTAAATTAGTACATGACATTTTTTTATCTTCATCTAATAATAGAAATGCAATGAGAAATCTAGATAGTATTTGTTCTAAAGAGGAGGAAATCTTCAAGACAGTGGTAGAATGTCTACTTGAGAAGCTTTTGAAAGATTACAGAAAAATAAGACTTGAAATTATTTAAAAATCAATAAATTCTTATATATAAAATGCATTGAACTGTGTTTGAAATGAATACAAATAAAATTTTATGCAAAACATAAAAACGTCTAGAAATAACAACTAAAACATAACAGGCCTTCAGGCAAACAAATAATGAGTAACATTATTTGACAAAACACCATCTCAAGAAAACAAACTAGAAATGAATCAAAATCTCTCGTTCTCGTCTGGTGTTTTATTGAGGTCATAATTTCTCATGGAAGCCTTGTGACCGATCGAAACAACCTCATTAGAAATGTTGTTGGGCATGACTTCTTCTTACAGTGAGTCTTGAACTATCTCCCCTATCTCATCTATTTCCTCTTGAATCTTCTCTTGAGATAGTCCTGAAAGTTACAGCGTCACAAAACGAATTGAATAAGATTACACATTTTACTGAGAACATGGTCAGTCTTCTACATTCTACAAGGCTTGTTGGACTTACGTTCCCAGAGTTTAGTAAGTCCTCTTTCTATGAAAATGAATTCCTCTCGGGATGCAAAATCCAGAACAATTGTTCTTGCATCGGGCCTAAATCAGAACAAAGTGATCATCAGAACAATTGGAAATCCAAGAGCTAGGAAGACAGTATATAGGAAAATCTGAACATGTTCAAGGGCAGGGGAATTGTTGAATCAATTCAAAATGTTATTGGTGTAATTGAAGGAGCAGAAGAGCCTGACCGGTATGTCAGAACTCCAAATCTACAAACCCTTAAGCTAGCTGTATGTTACGGAATCATCCGAAGAAAATAAGTTATGACAAATAAAATTTTGTTGAATCCTACCACGGACACAAATTAAACAAGCTCATACTATATACTTTTAGGTTCCATGTATGCTCATCAAGAAAAAAGGAAGGTGGAAAAAGAAGGCTAATTAATGAAAATGAAAATCTAAATAAAATAGACAACCATAAATCAGGAAGCATCACTTATTAACAGCATAAAAAGTTCTGTTGGATAAGAATAATCACCAGCCAAAAAAATATAAGTACATGTATAATAACGCAATATTGCCAAGAATAAGACTTAGGAGAGTTGGTCATTGACATGATGCAAACACATATTGCTAAGATTTCTATTCATTCCCAATAAGCGAACCAAGTTATAGTACAACCTAGAAAGTGCAAATCCTAAAGCCAATTTATTATCAGATGAATCAAGAAGTATCAGGCAGAGGCAGAAAATGGTGTAATTTTCAAGTAATCAAGTACCTGCGTCCTCTTTCTTGCACTCACGCATGAGGGATTCCAAGTGTTCTCTTCAGTCCTCAAAAGTGTAATACATATAGGCAAAATAAAACTTCATAGCTGATTCCAATTCTGTGATGAACTAACAGCATCAAATGTACCATGTCAACCTTGTATTATTGTCGAAAAACCCAGCAGTAATGTTCTGATAAGCTCGCCTAGTTTGTGCTCAACAAAAGCTCTGACTTGTTCTTCAACAGTTTGGACCTTTTTATACAAAATGTGGAATTAGATACTTTGGTAAACATGACAAGTTGGCACAATATATATATATATATATATATATATATATATATATATATATATATATATATAATTTTCACATTGGCACAAGCATGGCCTTATTAGCATGAGAGACGATTAAATAATAAGTTCGTCCAAAAAATGCCTAAGACTAGAAGTATATCTCGTATTTTACCATTATGAAGATGCAGCAAAAAATATCCAGATAAAGATTCCAGTGATCCACGGTTAGGCTTGTTCAGCAGACATGCTTACTTGCCATTCATAAATCTCACTAAAAAAAACCTAATATCCATAATTGTCAGGATAAAAACTAAACTCCATCTTTTATCCAATAGTCTTGTCTGCATCTTTCCCTTGATTATACTATCTAAATTTTGTCTTTTTCAAAACCAAAAAGAATCAACTCCAAAGAAACAGACAAAAATATCGGTTTGAAATGGAATATAACCATGAAAAAAAAAGCTTGTTGATTTAGTAAGTTAACTGAAAACACAAGCTTAATGCTCTTCATATATTTTAAAAATTCTAATAGAACTATATCTATATATATTGGTATCTTATAAAAGAGCTAACTAACTATATGCTAACTAAAATGCAAGCTTTAAACTCGGCATATAGTTATATTATAAAGGGGCTAACTAACTATATGCTTTCCTTCTTATTGATGAATTCACATTGTATATGCTTATTTAAAGAAAAAGGATAAGACTAATGAAATAAAGAGTGTGTATTCTTATTTTCAATGATTACAAGAAGCTACTATATATAAACATCTTGTTAAAAAATCTACAAAATCCATCAAAATTATATGTCTGCACACATCTTAACAGAAAATACTTTTACAAAGTTAGGGGATAGAAGGAAATATTTAAGGGATAAAGGACAAGGGGATAAAGAAAATATTTTTAACTGGGCCAATATTGCAACTTTGTTGTTTCAGCATTTTTCTTTACTCTTAACATTGACTTCATTTGGTAGTTTAGGCCTTTCGATTGTGAATAATAGCAGGAGTTGTGTTGTTTGTAGATATATGAGTAATTGGTAAGTGTATTGGGATGAGACATAAATAATAATGAGATAACAGGAATTGAGAAACAAGAGTAATAATCTAAAAAGTGTACTATTCTAGAAATGATATAATTCTTGATTTCTTTGCAAATATAACAGTCCTACACATATCAAACTTTAGAACTCAAACTTTATCTTCACTTCATTTGTAATATGTGGTATCCTCACCTTACCGTGTTGTCTATAGGCAGGCACGACCGCCCGTTACTAAGCACCTACTCATGTCATCCTTCTTGCTTGGATTACTTTGGTGAGCTTCTTCATTTACTAATTTCAGTTTATATAATGAATAAATTTTGTTATATTAATATATATAGAAGTCTTGCTTCTTGAATCTTGATCGGCATATTTGGCAACCAGCTTGTGTTTCTTATTGGTTTAAACTTGACCATTCCATTATATATGAAGTTATTGCTCATCTAGCCATTCCAGTCTTAAAATTCATGTAATCTGGCATTGCCAGTATTAGCCACCACCACCATGAGACAAACTTTTACATGTCCAAGTCATAATGCAAATTTGTACTGCTTTGTCATTTATCAGCACTCCAAATTCTTATCACATCTCTTATGAGTAAGATGAAAAGACTGAGAGCTTTGGATAGTTATAGTATTCAAATTCAAACAAGTCTTTTATTTCATTGATATTTGATAATAGGATTCATTATTTTGGACTATGATTCTAAATGTAATTGATACAAATTATCTGCTTCTAGTTTGAGGGCTTATCAAATTCATTAACTTACACACTTCAAAATTTGGGTGGTAGGTTCTACTACATGAAAAGTAGTTGTCACTTCTAATTTATTTCTATGACTTATATTTTCAGGAAAATTTTTTGAAAAAGTACCCCCCAAACCTTTGATCTACCCTTTCAAATCCCATTTAATTTTGGAAAAAAACAAAACGGAAAAATGCATATGCGAGACAGAGATAACAAACGAAGAACAAGCTAGAACCTTACTAACAAAGAGGGGTTTTGTACATACCAGTAATGTAAACCACGAAGATGGTCGGCGATGGATCCACCAGCAACGAGAAGCACGATGCGGCTGGTACTGGTGTCCGAAGGAGAACGGTGGCAAGGATGGGCACGGGGAGATGTGTTTCGTGCCTCTGCCTCTTATGTGTTCGCGTGATGAAGAATCTAAGCTACGGATCTGATTCTGGGAATGGTCGACGGCAGGGGGAGAAGGGTGGATCGGTAGCCACGAAACTCCACGGTGACAGAGTGGGGCACAGTAGAGCAGGTAAGAGTTTTGCGCGCTATGCATTCTCCTTTGGTGGGTTCCTCAGATTCTTGATTTTGGGTATTCTGAGGAGAATTTGGATTATATCATCACTAGATGGTTTGGGGTTAGCGGCGGGTTTGGTGGGTTTGACACAAAATCAGAGCGATTTGGCGTCGAAAGGCTAATTTGGGAAGGGATCGTAGCAATCCACCCTGAGTTGTTGCTGTTTGTGACACCGCAAGAAGTTTGCCGCAGGCATCCCCCGCATATATTGTAGTGTGTCTATATGCAGGGGACAATGGACACGTTTCGAAATGTAGTTGTCCTGTCCTGTCAATTGCAGACTGCATTTTGCAGCATGCTTCACTTTCTTAGTTTTCGTCCCACCCAAAACGCAAATTACATTTTGTAGTTTCTGATAATAGCAGCTCTACATTTGTGTATAATACGCCATGCATCTATTTTCCAGCATTTCACCATTTATTCATCCATTTACAAAAAAATCTTGACAAAAAACCTTTATTTCTTTCTTTTATTTTTAACTTAACCAAACGGAAAAAAATACGTTTTTTTAATACAATTCAAACAAATAAGACCCATGTCCAAAAGAAGAATAATAATAAGAAGATAGAACGGCTAGATTCCCAACAAAGGAAACAAACTAATATCTTGAATTTGTATATTTAGTAAAATTTATGTGAAATTTAAAATAATTTTAACAGATATAAATATAAGAAAAATACTTGGAATAATATTTTTATTTTTTGTTAGTAAAATATTATATTATTTTTTATTTTTTGTTGATATTTCAAAAACAAAATATATGGTAAGAAAACACACTTAGAATTTTATTGTTAAAAGAAAAAAGATTTTTTTTTATAAAAAAAATTAAAATAGACTAAATAATAATATAGTGGTTGTGATGTTATCCTCTTTATTGCCTTTCAGGCTTGTGGTGAATCACTATAATTGTTGCCTTGCTCTTTTTTTTCTATATAAATTTTTATATTAAAACAACTTATCTAAATTTTTTGTTATTTTTTTATAATGTACTAAATAAATAAAAATAAAGTTATATAATTTGATTAAACACTAAAGATAGATAGATGAACAAATTTAGGTATTAAAAATTACAAATTAATTTTTAAGATATTTTCATAAGTATTTTTAAAAGCTTCATTGATTTTTAAAATGTAAAATATAAATACATAATCTTTTAATTTATCAAATATAATAATATGTTTAAAAAACCTTTTTAATAAATTATATCTCACTAAAAATAAGACCAATTGAACCCATGTCTTTTTGGGGAGATGGAGTGTCCCGTACGACACCCCTAAACTTTTCCATTAACATAATCTATTGTGACACTCCTCCATCTATATATATAGGTGTGTTTGAACAAGAATGTTAATTGAATCTTTCAAACTTAAGAAAAAGAAAATTTAACGGTATTAACACGTCGCCATGTTCCATTGTTTGAAAAAAAAAACATACTAAGTTTATATTAAAAACCAACCAAACTAATATAGAATATACATTAAAATATAAAATATATATAAAAAAATTAAAATACATATTTTTATATAAATATATCATGATTAATTTTAATATATACGTAATATTTTTAAAAAAGAAAAATAGAATAATCTCATTGCTTCTTAAAAGACCCCTTTGTAGGCAAACAATGAAACAATAACCACTGAAAATAGTTTTTATAAATTAATAACAATTTGTGTTCAATCTCCCAAGGAAAGAAATTGAAATAATGGAACAAGTAAAGAAGCAGCATCCCCAAACACGAGTTTTTATCTTGTTATTGATTATCCTATTGTCTTTCACAAGCAAATCATCAGGATCATCATCATCGGAGTCATCAAAAAATAAGAAGCATCACTTTGTTCTAGTGCATGGATCATGCCACGGAGCATGGTCATGGTACAAGGTTATTACACTTCTCAAATCACGGGGTCACAATGTGACTGCCTTAGACTTGGCAGCTTCATTCACTACAAGAATATAGCCGATTAGCTACTACCAAAAGAGTCGTAAATTCATCGCTAATCTGACGCAAAATATAATTTGTGACGGATTAGCTACTGCCTAGCAACTAATGGTTTTCTCGCTAATTACAAGTCGCAGATCAGTGACGCAAACACAACAGTCGCTAATTCATCGGAAATTTTTTTAGCTACCGAATAAATAGTCGCAAATCAATCACTAAAGTAAAAGCTAATTTCGTAGAAGAAATGGACTAAACAGTAGTCGCTAATTAGCGATAAACTCTACTGCAGCAGATTCATCGCTAAATGCAAGCTAACTGCGTAGACAAAATGGAATGGTTGGTTGACGCTAATTAGCGAGGAATTTTTTTGAACCTAACTCGTCGCAAGTTGTCCGCTAATATGGTCGCAAATCTGTCACATTGTGTAGCAAATCTATAGCTAATCTTTAAAAATCCTTAATCAAATTTATAGGAATTTTGTCGCTAAACCAAAGCTATTTGAAATGATAAAATAGAGTTATGAAATAGTCGCTAATTAGCTAAAAAATAATATGTAGTCAATTAGTTGCAATATTATCGCAAAATGTCATCGCAAATTCCTTTTAAAATAGTAACAAGTCGATAGATATCTCAATTGTTTCAGTCGCAATAGAGTCTTTAATTTGTCACCATCATCAACAGTGAGTATGTCGCTAATTTTACCAGAATATCTGTTAGAATTCCAATTTTTTTGTTATACTAAAATAAAAATCATATTATTTTTTTATTTTATTGATTGAAATGAAAGATTATAATACATAAAAATAAAATTAGTTCCTAAAAATTATACATGTTTAAAAAAAATTCAAACCCAACATATTTATTAAAATAAAAGACTAATACAGATACTTCACAAATAAAATACCAAAACAAGGTAAATCTAACAATATCAATAACTATAAAAATCAATCCAAATAATTATTTATCAACTAAGTAAACTACCAATAAAAGTAAGCCAACTTCTATAAAAACTGAAAATGAAACAAATTTCCTAATCAATTATCTATCAAACAAATAAACTACGATAATAAGCTACGCCTAACAAATTGCATTAACATAAGCCACCTAACCAAATATTATGCCCAACAAAATTACTCTAATGGTTCTTCTCTTGGGGGAATCCTGGAATCTTAGAAAGGAGAGACAGTAAATTACTCTGTATAGCTTCATTTACAACACTAGGCAACACTGCATTTATAGCACTAGACAATGCTTCTTTAATGGCCTCAGTGATGTCTGTTTGTGAAACTGACTTAACTGTAGAAACACCTGTATCTTCAGGTAATGGCACATCTCTATGATCATGAATACCAATATCCAGACTTCGGCCTAACCCATGAACTCGTCCTTTCTTGTTGGTTCCTGCAACTTCTGTCCACACGTCAGGATCAACTTCAGGTTGATATATGAAATCTTCTCCATATTTTTGTGATATTGCCTCTCCATATAAGTCCTACATCAAAAAAAATAAGGACACATTATTAAGAAAATTAAAACTAAATTATACTACAAAATTAAAGACACTTACAATAATTTTCTTGGATACTTCAGAAACATATTCTCCACTTTTTTTCTTATGAACATCATCATATACTTCAAGGAAAGATACACGACGCTTCAACTTAGCTTCCTGTAACAACATTTATTAGAATATACTATCATAAATCATTTGTTATAGACAATATTTTTCTTTATACCTTTCTTCTCTTGTGTTCGCCAAAACTGATAGACCCTGCAGTGTGTAGTTTATGAGCAGGCATAGCAGCCCTATTTTTTTGACCGGCCACAGACTTGTTTTGCCACTTTGAATCTAACCAATGATCAACTATGCCATTCCAAACATCAACTTTCATTGCTTTAGGTCCATGACCCTTAATATCAGCAATACTAGTAGAGTTTGCCTCCTTAAAAGCTCTATCCCTTGCTCTTTTCAAAATATCAGGATAGCGGTCATGCATTGTCTTATTCCAAACAGTTCTTGCCATAGCCTTATCATAATTTGATGCAAATTCATGTTTTTCCTAAATTTAAAGAGTGAAAGAATTAGCAAATACTCAATCCAATTATTTCTAAAAAATCGCAGTGAACTGAAGTTATAATTACTAACCAGAAAATCTTTAAATAATTCGTCCTTCATGTTTGGACAATAATCCTGCCATCTTGGCGCTGGAGAAGGCATCCTACTTAATAAATCTTTCGTGATGTCACGAGTTACCGTATGATCTGTAAATCTCTTCCTACATTAAAAAATACACAACTATCAAAAACAGTTTAACACACAATAACATAGATCATCAAAGTAACAACAAATTTAAAAGCTTAGCTATACTATTCATAACTTTAAAATAATTCATTAAAATAAAATAGATCAAAAGAATATAAAGCTCCCAAGAGTGCAAGACTAAAGCAGCAACCATTGTTATCTTCATGCAAGCAATCCTAACAAATAGTTTTTCAAATAAAAATAAAGTTTATCAAATGCACTATAAAAGTATCATCATAAAACCAAAGGCAAATTACACACATGACTCACCCCTTTTGAGGTTTGATGAAATATAAACCTGATCCCATTTCTCTAAAATCATGCATTGACTAAATGAAATTTAGGTAATAATAATGTTGTACTCTTGTATTTTCTAAAATATAATGGTAAACTATAAACACTCCTAATGCACCATTTAAAGAGAGATGAATATTACTTGGACAAATAGAGAGGAGTTATCACAAATTCACCAAACCTCGAGAGGTTAGTGTCTTTTGCACTAAAGACAAATATATTTTATCTTAAATTGTAAAACCCACAGGAAATGAAGAGGGAAAAAGAAGTGATCTCAATTCATCCCAAACATGTCTTAAAAAAGTACCGATAATAAAGGAGTAAGAAGCAAAAATAACAACTTCAGCATCACTATAATTTAATTTGTGATTGCACGGAAAAAACAAGTAAGACTATATTGAATCAGTTTTAATAATTTTAACATTTAATTAAGCTGGATGTTCAAGGCTTGGCATCAAGACTTGTTGGATCATATCTATCTATTTATTAATAGAATAATACAATTAATAGAAAAGTTGAGTAATAATTTTAACATTTAGAAAAGTTGAGTAATCTCAATGGAGAAGCCAGCCAAGTGTCACAAATACATACAATTAATAGAATAATACATTATTATAATTTAATTTTTGTATGTTATTATACTTCTTTTAAAAAAATACAGCACATGCATTTCTAACAAAATTAATGAATGAACAGTAAAATCAAAGTCATGAATTCTACCTTTGTGATAATTTCAACATGATAAAATATAACATAAATATATATACAAGTCAGAACATAATCAGGGATAAAATCTAGTAATAAACTAAGAAATTAAAGGTACTGCACTTAATGATACCCTTCTTTTTTATTTTAAGTAGAAAGTATGCTATAGGTCAAAATAATTTTATAACTACTTACGGTTTATCGCCTTTCTCTACAGCTATTACCATCTTCCTATTACTCCTAGTTTCAGTATGCACACTTGATTGTCCAACACTAGGTAGCTCATTATCTTCTGCGCCTAAAGCAGATGCGTCAGACGAATTCGCACCTACAATAAATAAGAGACAATTTTCAATTAGTTGTGTTGTTATGTGTGAATATGTAAACAGTTAGCCGCTGAAGTAAATCATACCATCTAATTATGGTGATGGTTGTGATAAAATTTGTGGGGATGGTTGTGATGCTGATTCCACATTCAATTGTGTAAGATGAGGTTCATCATGAGTATTACTCTGTTGACCTAAACAAAAGAAAAAGACAAGAAAAATATAGATGCGATAAAATCACTTCCTAGCCTAGGATTAAATAAATCACAATGAAGACATATGATGAGCGGATAATTTGTATGCTTTTTGGCATTGTTTTTAGTATGTTTTTAGTATCTTTTAGTTAGTTTTTAGTATATTTCTATTAGTTTTTAATTAAAATTCACTTTTCTGGACTTTACTATGAGTTTGTGTGTTTTTCTGTGATTTCAGGTATTTTCTGACTGAAATTGAGGGTCCTGAGCAAAAATCTGATCCAGAGACTGAAAAGGACTGCAGATGCTGTTGGATTCTGACCTCCCTGCACTCGAAGTGGATTTTCTGGAGCTACAGAAGCCCAATTGGCGCGCTCTCAACGGCATTGGAAAGTAGACATCCTGGGCTTTCCAGCAATATATAATAGTCCATACTTTGCCCAAGATTTGATGGCCCAAACCGGCGCTCAAAGTCACCTACAGAAATTCCAGCGTTAAACGCCGGAACTGGCATAAAATTTGGAGTTAAACGCCCAAACTGGCATGAAAGCTGGCGTTTAACTCCAGAAAAGGTCTCTACACGAAATTCCTTCATTTCTCAGCCCAAGCACACACCAAGTGGCCCGGAAGTGGATTTTTCTGTCATTTACTCATTTCTGTAAACCTTAGGACACTAGTTTACTACTTATAGGATCTTTTGACATTGTATCGGTACCTTATGACCTCATAACATTTTTGTACACGTTTCTTTCCACAGTATGAGCCTCTAAACCCCATGGTTGGGGGTGAGGAGCTCTGCTGTGTCTTGATGGATTAATGCAATTACTACTGTTTCTTATTCAATCATGCTTGCTTCCATTCTAAGATAACACTTGTTCTTAATCCGGATGAATGTGATGATCCGTGACAATCATCATCATTCTCAACTATGAACACGTGTCTGACAACCACCTCTGTTCTATCTTAGATTGAGTAGTTATCTCTTGGGTTCTTTAATCAGAATCTTCGTGGTATAGGCAGGACCTGATGGCAGCATTCAAGAGAATCCGGAAGGTCTAAACCTTGTCTGTGGTATTCTGAGTAGGATTCAATGATTGAATGACTGTGACGTGCTTCAAACCTGTAACCTACTGGGCGTTAGTGACAGACGCAAAAGAGGGATTCTATTCCGGTAGGAGAGGGAACCAAACCGGTGATTGGCAGTACTGTGACAGAGTGCGTGCATTAGCTTTCACTGCGAGGATGGGAGGTAGCCATTGACAACGGTGAAACCCTACACGAGCTTGCCATGGAAGGAGACTTGCGTGTTTGATGAAGAAGACAGTAGGAAAGCAGAGATTCAGAAGATGGAGCATCTCCAAACCTCAACCCATTCTCCATTACTGCAATACAAGTAACCATTACATGTTCTTTTGCTTCTTACAATCAATCCTGATAATTTCTGATATCCTGACTAAGATTTACAAGATAACCATAGCTTGCTTCAAGCCGACAATCTCCGTGGGATCGACCCTTGCTCACGCAAGGTATTACTTGGACGACCCAGTGCACTTGCTGGTTAGTTGTGCGGGATTGCAAAAGTGTTATTGCAATTTCGTGCACCAAGTTTTTGGCGCCGTTGCCGGGGATTGTTCGAGTTTGGACAACTGACGGCTTATCTTGTTGCTTAGATTAGGACTGTTTATTTTTGTTGGTTTAGAGTCTTTTAGTTGAGTCTAGTTTCATATTCTAAGTTTGGTGTCAATTGCATGCTTTTATTTTTCTTTTAAAATTTTCGTTTTTGCATAGTCTTAGTCCCTTTTTGATTCATAAAAATTCTAAGTTTGGTGTCCTCTTTGTGTTTTTCCTTTGAAATCTTCGAAAAAATTAGTGTTTGATTTTCTAAAATTCTAAGTTTGGTGTCTTTTTGTGTTTTTCTCTTTCCTCTTTTTAAGAATCAAATCTTTTTCATAAAAAAAATTTTTCAATCATATCTTCTTAATTGCTGTTTTCAAAATCTTTTTTTTTACTAATTGATTCAGTTCTCAAATTGCTTTGATCTCATTTTCCCTTTTGATTTTCGAATTTTTTTATTTAAATTTCTTTTTATTTTATTTTTTTTCGGTTATTTCAAAAAAAATATAAACAAAATTTATCTCTTTGCAATTATTATCATTTCCCTTTTGTCCATCATGGACTCAAGTGGAATTAATCAGTCCAAAAGGACTCTGGGGTCATATGCTAACCCCATTACAGCTGCATATGGGAGTAGCATCTGTATACCTCCCATCAAAGCAAGCATCTTTGAGCTAAATCCTCAACTCATTATCATAGTGCAGCAAAATTGCCAGTATTCCGGTCTTCCACAGGAAGAACCTACTGAGTTTCTGGCACAGTTTTTACAAATTGCTGACACAGTACATGATAAAGAGGTGAATCAGGATGTCTACAGACTATTACTGTTTCCATTTGCTGTAAAAGATCAAGCTAAAAGGTGGTTGAATAACCAACCTACAGCAAGCATAAAGACATGGAAACAGTTGTCAGACAAATTCCTGAATCATTTTTACCCTCCAAAGAGGATGACACAGCTAAGGCTGGACATCCAAGGCTTTAAACAAGAGGATAATGAATCCCTTTACAATGCCTGGGAGAGGTATAGAGGTATGCTAAGAAAATGTCCCTCTGAAATGTTTTCAGAGTGGGTACAGTTAGACATTTTCTACTATGGGCTTACAGAAAGAGCTCAGATGTCTTTAGACCACTCAGCTGGTGGATCTATACACATGAGGAAGACAATTGGAGAAGCTCAAGAGCTTATAGACACTGTTGCTAGAAACCAATATTTGTACTCTAGCAATGAGTTCTCTTCAGAAGAGGAAGTCATGACAATAGTCACTGACTCTAATCCTCAAGAACAGATAATGGAGCTTAATCAACAACTACTCCTGATGACTGAACAGCTAGCAGAATTTAAAGAGATGCTCCATGAAACTAAAGTTGCTAATAAAAGCATGGAACTACAGTTGAATCAAGCAAAACAGCAAATATCTAAACAGATAACAGAGGAGTGTCAAGCAGTTCAATTGAGGAGTGGGAAGACCTTGAATAACACTGCTCAAAAGAGCAAAAAGCCAAACAAAGAACAATTGACAGAGGACAACCAAACCACTGTTCAAAATCCCTCTGAGGACAGTAAGAGCCCAGAGAGGAATATTGGCGTTCAAACGCCAGAAAGGGAAGGAAAACTGGCGTTAAACGCCCATTTCTTGCCCAGTTCTGGCGTTCAAACGCCAGAAAAGGGGGAAAAGTTGGCGTTAAACGCCCATTTTCCACCCAACTCTGGCGTCCAAACGCCAAGGGAGGATCAGACACCTGAGAGTGCTGACAGTAATCCCCCTAACAAGGCTTCTTCAACCACTTCTGTACGGAATAAACCTGCAGCATCTAAGGTTGAAGAATATCAAGCCAAGATGCCTTATCCTCAGAAACTCCGCAAAGCGGAACAGGATAAGCAATTTGCCCGCTTTGCAGACTATTTAAGGACTCTTGAAATAAAGATTCCTTTTGCAGAGGCACTTGAGCAAATACCTTCTTATGCTAAGTTCATGAAGGAAATCTTAAGTCATAAGAAGGATTGGAGAGAAACTGAAAAAGTGTTTCTCACTGAAGAATGCAGTGCAGTCATTCTAAAAAGCTTACCAGAAAAGCTTCAAGATCCTGGAAGCTTTCTGATACCATGCACATTGGAAGGCACTTACACCAAGATAGCCTTATGTGATCTTGGAGCAAGTATCAATTTAATACCTGCATCCACTATCAGAAAGCTTGGGTTAATTGGAGAAGTCAAACCAACCAGGATATGCCTCCAACTTGCTGATGGCTCCATTAAACACCCATCAGGCATAATAGAGGACATGATTGTCAAGGTTGGGCCATTTGCCTTTCCAACTGACTTTGTGGTGCTGGAAATGGAGGAGCACAAAAGTGCGACTCTCATTCTAGGAAGACCTTTCCTAGCAACTGGACGAACTCTCATTGATGTACAAAAGGGGGAAGTAACCTTGAGAGTCAATGAGGATGAGTTCAAGTTGAATGCTGTAAAAGCTATGCAGCATCCAGACACACCAGAGGACTGCATGGACGCTGACATTATTGACTCTCTGGTAGAAGAGATCAATATGGCTGAAAGCCTAGAATCAGAGCTTGAGGACATCTTCAAAGATACTCAACCTGATCAAGAAGAACTAGAGGAGGCAAAGGAATTTTCGAAAATTCCTCAGGAAGAGGATAAGCCTCCTAAGCCTGAACTCAAACCACTACCATCATCCCTGAAATATGCATTTCTGGGAGAGGGCGACACTTTTCCAGTGATTATAAGCTCTGCTTTAAATCCACAGGAAGAGGAAGCACTGATTAAGGTGCTAAGGACTCACAAGACAGCTCTTGGGTGGTCCATAAGTGATCTCAAGGGCATTAGCCCAGCTAGGTGCATGCACAAGATCCTGTTGGAGGATAATGCCAAACCAGTGGTTCAACCACAGAGGAGGCTAAATCCTGCCATGAAGGAGGTGGTGCAGAAAGAGGTCACTAAATTACTGGAGGCTGGGATTATTTATCCGATTTCTGATAGCCCCTGGGTGAGCCCTGTCCAAGTTGTTCCCAAAAAGGGAGGCATGACAGTGGTTCATAATGAAAAAAATGAACTGGTTCCTACAAGAACAGTCACAGGGTGGCGCATGTGTATTGACTACAGAAGACTCAATACAGCCACCAGAAAGGATCATTTTCCTTTACCATTCATAGACCAAATGCTAGAAAGACTAGCTGGCCATGATTACTACTGCTTTTTGGATGGCTACTCAGGCTACAACCAAATTGCAGTAGATCCTCAAGACCAAGAGAAAACAGCATTCACATGCCCTTCTGGCGTGTTTGCCTATAGGAGAATGCCTTTTGGTCTGTGCAATGCACCTGCAACCTTTCAAAGATGCATGCTCTCTATCTTCTCAGATATGGTAGAGAAATTTCTGGAAGTCTTCATGGATGACTTTTCAATATATGGAGACTCATTCAGCTCCTGTCTTAACCACCTATCACTTGTCTTGAAAAGATGCCAAGAGACTAACCTGGTCTTAAACTGGGAGAAATGTCACTTTATGGTGACTGAAGGAATTGTTGGATGGGCACAAAATTTCAAGCAGGGGAATAGAGGTGGATAAGGCAAAGGTAGAGGTAATTGAAAAATTACCACCACCTGCCAATGTTAAGGCAGTCAGAAGCTTTCTGGGGCATGCAGGATTCTACAGAAGGTTTATTAAGGACTTTTCGAAAATTGCTAAACCTCTGAGTAACCTGTTAGCTGCTGACACACCATTTGTGATTGACACACAGTGTTTGCAGGCATTTGAGACCCTGAAAGCTAAACTGGTCACAGCACCAGTCATCTCTGCACCAGATTGGGCATTACCATTTGAATTAATGTGTGATGCCAGTGATCATGCCATTGGTGCAGTGTTGGGACAGAGGCATAACAAACTTCTGCATGTCATTTATTATGCTAGCCGTGTTCTAAATGATGCACAGAAAAATTACACAACCACAGAAAAAGAATTACTTGCAGTGGTCTATGCCATTGACAAGTTTAGATCCTACCTAGTGGGATCAAAGGTGATTGTGTACACTGACCATGCTGCTCTTAAATACTTACTCACAAAGCAGGATTCAAAACCCAGGCTTATCAGATGGGTGTTGCTTCTGCAAGAGTTTGATATAGAAATAAGAGACAGAAAAGGGACAGAGAATCAAGTAGCTGATCATCTGTCCAGAATAGAACCAGTAGCTGGGGCGTCCCTCCCTTTTACTGAGATCTCTAAGACTTTCCCAGATGAGCAACTCTTTGCCATCCAGGAAGCTCCATGGTTTGCAGATATTGCAAACTATAAAGCTGTGAGGTTCATACCCAAAGAGTACAATTATGTGCAGAGAAAGAAATTAATTTCAGATGCCAAATACTACCTTTGGGATGAACCATATCTCTTTAAGAGATGTGCTGACGGAGTGATCCGCAGGTGTGTACCCAGAGAGGAAGCACGAAGGATCCTATGGCACTGCCATGGATCACAGTATGGAGGACATTTTGGAAGTGAGCGAACATCCACTAAAGTTCTCCAGTGCGGCTTCTACTGGCCTACTCTCTATAAAGATTCCCGAGAGTTTGTGCGTAACTGTGACAGTTGCCAAAGAGCTGGTAACCTGCCTCACGGATATGCCATGCCTCAACAAGGAATATTAGAGATAGAATTGTTTGATGTATGGGGAATTGATTTCATGGGACCATTCCCACCATCATACTCAAACACTTACATTCTGGTGGCAGTGGACTATGTATCTAAATGGGTAGAAGCAATTGCTACACCCACTAATGATACCAAGACTGTGCTGAAATTCCTCCAGAAAAACATTTTCAGCAGGTTTGGCGTCCCCAGAGTGCTAATCAGTGATGGGGGCACTCATTTCTGCAATAAACAGCTATACTCTGCTATGGTTAGATATGGAATCAGCCATAAAGTGGCAACTCCGTATCATCCACAGACAAATGGGCAAGCTGAAGTCTCTAACAGAGAGCTAAAAAGAATCCTGGAACGGACTGTAATGGCCCGAAAAAAGGATTGGGCAAAGAGCTTAGATGATGCTCTGTGGGCATACAGAACAGCATTCAAGACTCCTATAGGAACCTCTCCATACCAATTCGTGTATGGGAAGGCCTGTCATTTGCCTGTGGAATTGGAACATAAAGCCTACTGGGCAACCAGATTCCTAAACATGGATGCACAGTTAGCTGGTGAGAAAAGACTGCTCCAGCTAAATGAGCTAGAGGAGTTCAGACTCAATGCCTTTGAAAATGCAAAAATTTATAAGGAAAAGGCAAAGAAGTGGCATGACAAGAGATTGTCAACCAGAGTCTTTGAGCCAGGACAGAAAGTTCTGCTCTTCAACTCCAGGCTCAAACTGTTTCCAGGAAAACTCAAGTCCCGGTGGAGGGGTCCGTATGTGATTACAGGAGTATCACCATATGGATATGTTGAGCTTCAGGATATTGATTCTGACAAGAAGTTCATTGTTAATGGACAGAGAATCAAGCACTATCTTGAAGGAAATTTTGAGCAGGAATGCTCAAAACTGATACTTGAGTGATTCTCAGTGAAAGTCCAGCTAAAGACAGTAAAGAAGCGCTTGCTGGGAGGCAACCCAGTCATTAGGAAGTTGTATGATTAGTTCTTACAGAGGCAAGTATCAAAAATGAAGGAATTCACAGAGTTACAGAAGGATTCAGCTCAAAAAGCAGAGAAAATGAGCTTACTGGCGAAAAAACGCCAGTAAGGGGCATTTTGGGCGTTAAACACCAGAATGGGTACCATTCTGGGCGTTTAACACCAGGAATGGTGCCATTTTGGGCGTTAAACGCCAGAATGGGCACCATTCTGGGCGTTTAACGCCAGGTGTGCAGCATCCTGGGCGTTTTAGAAAAACGCCCAGTGAGGAAGAATTTCTGGCGTTTAATGCCAGCCAGGGTACCTGGCTGGGCGTTAAACGCCCAAGTGGGGCAACAGATGGGCGTTAAACGCCAGAATGGGTGCCATTCTGGGCGTTTAACGCCAGCTTGGTGGGGGGACCACAATTTTGTTTTCAAATCAGATTTTTTTCAAACTTTCCTTTTCTCACCCATACTTTTCTACAAAATCACACTTCAATCACTCATCATTCACTTTCAAATCTTCAAAAATCAAAACTTTTTTTTCAAATTTATTTCAAATCAATTACAAACATTGTTCAAAAATTTCACCCTTTTCTCAATTTCTTCTCATATCTTCTCAAATCTCCTTTCAAATTCCTTTTTTTTCGAGAACTCCCCTCCCCACCTTATAAATACACGTTTGTTCCCCTCTTCCAACCACACCATTCAAATTTTCTCTTCCTCCCCCTCTCTTCTCTCTTCTCTTTTGCTTGAGGACAAGCAAACCTCTAAGTTTGGTGTGCTTTTCCGTGATCACTAAGCCAAGATTCATCAATATCATGGCTCCTAAGGGAAAACAAACCAATTTAAGAGGCAAGAAAGAGAATAATCCAAAGAATCTTTGGAATGAAGAGAAGTTCTTAACCAAAGAACATGAAGACCATTATCATAAAATAATGGGCCTGAGGTCAGTGATCCCGGAAGTTAAATTTGATCTGAAAGAAGATGAATATCCGGGGATCCAAGAGCAAATTCGAAACAGAGGATGGGAAGTTCTAACCAATCCTGAGACAAAGGTTGGAAGGAACATGGTTCAGGAATTCTACTCAAATCTGTGGCTAACAGATAAGCAGAGAATGACTGGAACTGCTTACCATACCTATAGAACCATGGTCAGAGGGAAAGTTATATACTTCCATCTGGACAAAATAAGAGAAATCTTCAAGTTGCCTCAACTACAAGATGATCCTGATTCCTTTAATAGGAGGATGGTGAGAGTAGATAAGGGGTTGGATCAAGTTCTAGAGGACATCTGCCTCCCTGGAACTAAGTGGATAACCAATTCTAAGGGTGTCCCAAACCAACTCAAGAGGGGAGACCTCAAACCAATTGCAAGAGGTTGGCTAGACTTCATTGGGCATTCCATATTGCCCACTAGCAACCGTTCTGAGGTCACCATCAAGAGAGCAGTGATGATTCATTGCATTATGCTTGGAAAAGAAGTGGAGGTGCATCATGTGATTGCTTGTGAGATCTACACAATTGCAAATAAGAATTCCACTGAAGCCAAATTGGCTTATCCAAGCTTGATTTCCTTGCTCTGTAAAGAGGCTGGGGTGAAGATGGGAGTAGATGAGTTCATACCCATTGAACACCCAATCACCAAGAAGTCAATGGAAGGACAAGTGCAAGACAACTCCATTAAGAGGAGGGCACAGGAATTCCTTCCTGAATTTCCAAGAATTAACTACTGGTCCAACCTAGAAGCATCTATTAACAAGTTGCAAGAGACTATGGAGCAACTGAAGGAAGAACAGCAGAATCAGAACTGCATGCTCTGCAAATTGCTGAAGGAACAAGAGAAGCAGGGGCGTGAAATTCAAGAGATGAAACGCCAAAAGCTCTCCTCTCAAGCTGAGGGAGCATCCACTTCTCAAAATCAAGGTTGTTGAGTCCTAACTCTGTGAACACCTCTATCATTAGGAGCCTATTTTTTTCGTTTTTGTTCTTATTTTTCTATTTTTAGTCTCATCTTATATCTATATTTGAGTCTTGTTCTTAATTAATAAAATTAATAAAGTTTATGCCTTAAAGCTATGAATGTCCTATGAATCCATCACCTCTCTTAAAATAAAAATACTTTAATCACAAAAGAACAAGAAGTACAGGATTTCGAAATTTATCTCTGAAACTAGTTGAATTAGTTTGATGTGGTGACAATACTTTTTGTTTTCTGAATGAATGCTTGAACAGTGCATATGTCTTTTGAATTTGTTGTTTTAAGAATGTTAAAATTGTTGGCCCTTGAAAGAATGAGGAGAAAGAGAACTGTTATTGAGGATCTGAAAAATCATCAAATTGATTCTTGAAGCAAAAAAAAAAAAATTTCGAAAAAAAAAGAAAGAAAAAGAAAAAGAAAAAGAAAAGAAAAAAAAAGAGAAGGAAATAAAGTTGTGATCCAAGGCAACAAGAGTGTGCTTAAGAACCCTGGACACCTCTAATTGGGGACTTTAGCAAAGCTGAGTCACAATCTAAAAAGGTTCACCCAATTATGTGTCTGTGGCATGTATGTATCCGGTGGTAATACTGGAAGACAGAGTGCTTTGGGCCACAGCCAAGACTCATACACTGGCTATGTTCAAGAATCAATATACTTAACTAGGAGAATCAATAACACTATCTGAGTTCTGAGTTCTTATAAATGCCAATCATTCTGAACTTCAAAGGATAGAGTGAGATGCCAAAACTGTTCGGAGGCAAAAAGCTACTAGTCCCGCTCATCTAATTGGAGCTGTGTTTCTTTGATATTTTGGAGTCTATAGTATATTCTCTTCTTTTTATCCTATTTTGATTTTCAGTTGCTTGGGGACAAGCAACAATTTAAGTTTGGTGTTGTGATGAGCGGATAATTTGTATGCTTTTTGGCATTGTTTTTAGTATGTTTTTAGTATCTTTTAGTTAGTTTTTTATATTTCTATTAGTTTTTAATTAAAATTCACTTTTCTGGACTTTACTATGAGTTTGTGTGTTTTTCTGTGATTTCAGGTATTTTCTGACTGAAATTGAGGGTCCTGAGCAAAAATCTGATCCAGAGACTGAAAAGGACTGCAGATGCTGTTGGATTCTGACCTCCCTGCACTCGAAGTGGATTTTCTGGAGCTACAGAAGCCCAATTGGCGCGCTCTCAACGGCATTGGAAAGTAGACATCCTGGGCTTTCCAGCAATATATAATAGTCCATACTTTGCCCAAGATTTGATGGCCTAAACCGGCGCTCAAAGTCACCTACAGAAATTCCAGCGTTAAACGCCGGAACTGGCATAAAATTTGGAGTTAAACGCCCAAACTGGCATGAAAGCTGGCGTTTAACTCCAGAAAAGGTCTCTACACGAAATTCCTTCATTGCTCAGCCCAAGCACACACCAAGTGGGCCCGGAAGTGGATTTTTCTGTCATTTACTCATTCCTGTAAACCTTAGGACACTAGTTTACTACTTATAGGATCTTTTGACATTGTATCCGGACCTTATGACCTGATAACATTTTGTACACGTTTCTTTCCACAGTATGAGCCTCTAAACCCCATGGTTGGGGGTGAGGAGCTCTGCTGTGTCTTGATGGATTAATGCAATTACTACTGTTTCTTATTCAATCATGCTTGCTTCCATTCTAAGATAACACTTGTTCTTAATCCGGATGAATGTGATGATCCGTGACAATCATCATCATTCTCAACTATGAACACGTGCCTGACAACCACCTCTGTTCTATCTTAGATTGAGTAGTTATCTCTTGGGTTCTTTAATCGGAATCTTCGTGGTATAGGCAGGACCTGATGGCAGCATTCAAGAGAATCCGGAAGGTCTAAACCTTGTCTGTGGTATTCTGAGTAGGATTCAATGATTGAATGACTGTGACGTGCTTCAAACCTGTAACCTACTGGGCGTTAGTGACAGACGCAAAAGAGGGATTCTATTCCGGTAGGGGAGGGAACCAAACCGGTGATTGGCAGTACTGTGACAGAGTGCGTGCATTAGCTTTCACTGCGAGGATGGGAGGTAGCCATTGACAACGGTGAAACCCTACACGAGCTTGCCATGGAAGGAGACTTGCGTGTTTGATGAAGAAGACGGTAGGAAAGCAGAGATTCAGAAGATGGAGCATCTCCAAACCTCAACCCATTCTCCATTACTGCAATACAAGTAACCATTACATGTTCTTTTGCTTCTTACAATCAATCCTGATAATTTCTGATATCCTGACTAAGATTTACAAGATAACCATAGCTTGCTTCAAGCCGACAATCTCCGTGGGATCGACCCTTGCTCACGCAAGGTATTACTTGGACGACCCAGTGTACTTGCTGGTTAGTTGTGCGGGATTGCAAAAGTGTTATTGCAATTTCGTGCACCAAGTTTTTGGCGCCGTTGCCGGGGATTGTTCGAGTTTGGACAACTGACGGCTTATCTTGTTGCTTAGATTAGGACTGTTTGTTTTTGTTGGTTTAGAGTCTTTTATTTGAGTCTAGTTTCATATTCTAAGTTTGGTGTCAATTGCATGCTTTTATTTTTTTTCTTTTAAAATTTTCGTTTTTGCATGTTCTTAATCCCTTTTTGATTCATAAAAATTTTAAGTTTGGTGTCTTTTGTGCTTTTATTCACTTAAAAATTTTTCAAAAATTTGTTCTTGGTGTTCATCTTGATCTTCAAAGTGTTCTTGGTGTTCATCTTGACATTCAAAGTTTTCTTGTTTGTTATCTTTGCTTTGATCTAAAATTTCTAAGTTTAGTGTCATTCTGTTGTTTTTCTCTTTCCTTATTAAAATTTAAAAATAAAAAAATATATCCTTTCCTTGTTTTAATCATAATTTTCGAAATTTTGCATTAAATTAGTCAAAGATTTTCAAAATCATATCTTTTCAATCATTTTTATTTGCAATCATATCTTCTCAATCATATCTTTTTTCAAAATAATTATCAATCATATCTCTTTAATTAACTAATTGATTCAGTTTTCAATTTGCTTTGATCCTATTTTCTGTTAATTTTCGAAAATTTATTTTATTCTCTATTTATCTTATTTTATATTTTTTTTTCGGTCACTTTAAAAAAAATAAAAAAAATAAAAATAAAAATAAAAATAAAAATTTAAATAAGTAAATAATCTACTTGCAATTCATATCATTTCCCTTTCTCCATCATGGACCTAAGTGGAATTGAGCAGTCCAGAAGGACTCTGGGGTCATATGCTAACCCCATTACAACTGCATATGGGAGTAGCATCTGTATACCTCCCATCAAAGCAAGCAGCTTTGAGCTAAGTCCTCAACTCATTATCATAGTGTAGCAAAATTGCCAGTATTCCGGTCTTCCACAGGAAGAACCTACTGAGTTTCTGGCACAATTCTTACAAATTGCTGACACAGTACGTGATAAAGAGGTAGATCAGGATGTCTACAGACTATTACTGTTTCCATTTGCTGTAAAAGATCAAGCTAAGAGGTGGTTGAATAACCAACCTACAGCAAGCATAAAGACATGGAAACAGTTATCAGACAAATTCCTGAATCACTTTTACCCTCCAAAAAGGATGACACAGCTAAGGCTGGACATCCAAGGCTTTAAACAAGAGGATAATGAATCCCTTTATAATGCCTGGGAGAGGTATAGAGGTATGCTAAGAAAATGCCCCTCTGAAATGTTTTCAGAGTGGGTACAGTTGGACATCTTCTACTATGGGCTTACAGAAAAAGCTCAGATGTCTTTGGACCACTCAGCTGGTGGGTCTATACATATGAGGAAGACGATTGAAGAGGCTCAAGAGCTTATAGATACTGTTGCTAGAAATCAATATTTGTACTCTAGCAATGAGTTCTCTACAAAAGAAGAAGTTATGGCAGTAGCCACTGATCCTAACCCTCAAGAACAGATGGTTGAGCTTAATCAGCAATTGCAACTGATGACAAAACAGTTAGCTGAATTTAAAGAAATGCTCCAAGAGACTAAAATTGCTAACAAGAATATGGAAGCACAATTGAATCAGACAAGGCAGCAACTATCTAAACAGATAACAGAAGAATGCCAAGCAGTTCAACTGAGGAGTGGGAAGACATTGAACAACATTGCTCAAAGTGGAAAAAAGCCAAATAAGGAACAATTGACAGAGGATAGCCAAACCACTATCCAAAATCCCTCTGAGGACAGTAAGAGCCCAGAGAGGAATGCTATTGGCGTTCAAACGCCAGAAAGGGAGGGAAAGCTGGCGTTAAACGCCCAGTCCCTGCCCAGTTCTGGCGTTCAAACGCCAGGAAAGGGGGAAAAGTTGGCGTTAAACGCCCAATTTCCACCCAATCCTGGCATTCAAACGCAAAAGGGGATTCAGACACCTGAGAGTGCTGATAGTAACCCCTCTAAAAAGGCTTCTCCAACCACTTCTGTAAGGAATAAACCTGCAGCAACTAAGGTTGAAGAATATAAAGCCAAGATGCCTTATCCTCAGAAACTCCGCCAAGCGGAGCAGGATAAGCAATTTGCCCGCTTTGCAGACTACCTAAGGACTCTTGAAATAAAGATTCCGTTTGCAGAGGCACTTGAGCAAATACCTTCTTATGCTAAGTTCATGAAAGAGATCTTAAGTCATAAGAAGGATTGGAGAGAAACTGAAAAAGTATTTCTCACTGAAGAATGCAGTGCAGTCATCCTGAGAAGCTTACCAGAAAAGCTTCAAGATCCAGGAAGCTTTATGATACCATGCACATTAGAAGGTGCTTGCACCAAGGTAGCCCTGTGTGACCTTGGAGCAAGCATCAATCTAATACCTGCATCCACTATCAGAAAGCTTGGGTTGACTGAAGAAGTCAAACCAACCCGGCTATGCCTCCAACTCGCTGATGGCTCCATTAAATATCCATCAGGCATAATTGAGGACATGATTGTCAAGGTTGGGCCATTTACCTTTCCAACTGACTTTATAGTGCTGGAAATGGAGGAGCACAAGAGTGCAACTCTCATTCTAGGAAGACCTTTCCTAGCAACTGGACGAACCCTCATTGATGTCCAAAAAGGGGAATTAACCCTTAGAGTCAATGAGGATGAGTTCAAGTTGAATGTTGTCAAAACTATGCAGCATCCAGACACATCACATGACTGCAGGAGCATTGATATTATCGACTCTTTGGTGGAGGAGGTCAATATGACTGAAAGTCTTGAATCAGAGCTAGATGACATCTTTAAAGATGTTCAGCCTGATCTGGAGGAACTAAAGGAAATAAAAGAAATTCTGAAAATTCCTCAAGAAGAAGATAAACCTTCTAGACCAGTAGCAGGAGCATCCCTCCCTCCTACTGAGATCTCTGAAATCTTTCCGGATGAGCAATTGTTTGCTATTCAGGAAACTCCATGGCTTGCAGACAGTGCAAACTATAAGACTCAAGGTTCTCCTTATGTAACCATGGAGAGGAAGCATGAAGAGCTTCTCTCAAACAGAGTCAAACAGAGCCCCCACAGTCAAACTCTAAGTTTGGTGTTGGGAGGTCACAACCAAACTCTAAGTTTGGTGTTGGGAGGTTCCAACATTGCTATGAGCCTCCGTGAGGCTCCATGAGGGCCCACTGTCAAGCTACTGACATTAAAGAAGCGCTTGTTGGGAGGCAACCCAATGTTATATTTTATCTAATTTCCTTTGCTATTTTATGTCTTTTGTAGGTTGATGATCATAAGAAGTCACAAAATCCATTGAAAAAGCAAAAACAGAATGAAAAACAGGAAGAAAAACAGCACACCCTGGAGGAAGAACTCACTGGCGTTTAAACGCCAGTGAGGCTAGCAGTTGGGCGTTTAACGCCCAGTCTGGCACCATTCTGGGCATTTAACGCCAGAAAGGGGCACCAGACTGGCGTTAAACGCCAGAAAAGGGCAAGAACCTGGCGTTAAACGCCAGGAATGGGCACCAGCCCGGCGTTTAACGCCAGAAATGCCTCAAAACGTGATTTTGAGTGCCATTTGGTGCAGGGATGACTTTTCCTTGACACCTCAGGATCTGTGGGCCCCACAGGATCCCCAACCAACCCCACCACTCTCTCATCTTCTTCACCCATTCACCAATCACCTCAAAACCTCTTCCCCAAAAACCCCCCACCTATCAAATCCCACTATCATCTTCACTCCTTCATTCTCACACACCCAAAACACCACTTCTTCCCCTCTTTGGCCGAACACAAAGCCACTCCCTTCTTCCTCATTTCTTCTTCTTCTACTCTCTTCTTTCTTCTTTTGCTCGAGGACGAGCAAACCTTTTAAGTTTGGTGTGGTAAAAGCATTGCTTTTTGTTTTTCCATAACCATTTATGGCATCCAAGGCCAGAGAAACCTCTAGAAAGAGGAAAGAGAAGGCAAAAGCTTTCACCTCCGAGTCATGGGAGATGGAAAGATTCACCTCAAGGGATGCACTTTCCTCCACAAGACTATTGGGAGCAAATCAACACCTCCCTAGGGGAATTGAGTTCCAACATGGGACAACTAAGGGTGGAGCACCAAAAAGCATACAAATTATCCGCTCATCACAACACCAAACTTAAATTGTTGCTTGTCCCCAAGCAACTGAAAATCAAAATAGGATAAAAAGAAGAGAATATACTATAGACTCCAAAATATCAAAGAAACACAGCTCCAATTAGATGAGCGGGACTAGTAGCTTTTTGCCTCCGAACAGTTTTGGCATCTCACTCTATCCTTTGAAGTTCAGAATGATTGGCATCTATAAGAACTCAGAACTCAGATAGTGTTATTGATTCTCCTAGTTAAGTATATTGATTCTTGAACATAGCCAGTGTATGAGTCTTGGCTGTGGCCCAAAGCACTCTGTCTTCCAGTATTACCACCGGATACATACATGCCACAGACACATAATTGGGTGAACCTTTTTAGATTGTGACTCAGCTTTGCTAAAGTCCCCAATTAGAGGTGTCCAGGGTTCTTAAGCACACTCTTGTTGCCTTGGATCACAACTTTATTTCCTTCTCTTTTTTTTTCTTTTCTTTTTCTTTTTCTTTTTCTTTCTTTTTTTTTCGAAATTTTTTTTTTCACTGCTTTTCTTGCTTCTAGAATCAATTTGATGATTTTTCAGATCCTCAATAACAGTTCTCTTTCTCCTCATTCTTTCAAGGGCCAACAATTTTAACATTCTTAAAACAACAAATTCAAAAGACATATGCACTGTTCAAGCATTCATTCAGAAAACAAAAAGTATTGTCACCACATCAAACTAATTCAACTAGTTTCAGAGATAAATTTCGAAATCCTGTACTTCTTGTTCTTTTGTGATTAAAGCATTTTTCTTTTAAGAGAGGTGATGGATTCATAGGACATTCATAGCTTTAAGGCATAAACTTTATTAATTTTATTAATTAAGAACAAGACTCAAATATAGATATAAGATGAGACTAAAAATAGAAAAATAAGAACAAAAACGAAAAAAAATAGGCTCCTAATGATAGAGGTGTTCACAGAGTTAGGACTCAACAACCTTGATTTTGAGAAGTGGATGCTCCCTCAGCTTGAGAGGAGAGCTTTTGGCGTTTCATCTCTTGAATTTCACGCCCCTGCTTCTCTTGTTCCTTCAGCAATTTGCAGAGCATGCAGTTCTGATTCTGCTGTTCTTCCTTCAGTTGCTCCATAGTCTCTTGCAACTTGTTAATAGATGCTTCTAGGTTGGACCAGTAGTTAATTCTTGGAAATTCAGGAAGGAATTCCTGCGCCCTCCTCTTAATGGAGTTGTCTTGCACTTGTCCTTCCATTGACTTCTTGGTGATTGGGTGTTCAATGGGTATGAACTCATCTACTCCCATCTTCACCCCAGCCTCTTTACAGAGCAAGGAAATCAAGCTTGGATAAGCCAATTTGGCTTCAGTGGAATTCTTATTTGCAATTGTGTAGATCTCACAAGCAATCACATGATGCACCTCCACTTCTTTTCCAAGCATAATGCAATGAATCATCACTGCTCTCTTGATGGTGACCTCAGAACGGTTGCTAGTGGGCAATATGGAACGCCCAATGAAGTCTAGCCAACCTCTTGCAATTGGTTTGAGGTCTCCCCTCTTGAGTTGGTTTGGGACACCCTTAGAATTGGTTATCCACTTAGTTCCAGGGAGGCATATGTCCTCTAGAACTTGATCCAACCCCTTATCTACTCTCACCATCCTCCTATTAAAGGAATCAGGATCATCTTGTAGTTGAGGCAACTTGAAGATTTCTCTTATTTTGTCCAGATGGAAGTATATAACTTTCCCTCTGACCATGGTTCTATAGGTATGGTAAGCAGTTCCAGTCATTCTCTGCTTATCTGTTAGCCACAGATTTGAGTAGAATTCCTGAACCATGTTCCTTCCAACCTTTGTCTCAGGATTGGTTAGAACTTCCCATCCTCTGTTTCGAATTTGCTCTTGGATCCCCGGATATTCATCTTCTTTCAGATCAAATTTAACTTCCGGGATCACTGACCTCAGGCCCATTATTTTATGATAATGGTCTTCATGTTCTTTGGTTAAGAACTTCTCTTCATTCCAAAGATTCTTTGGATTATTCTCTTTCTTGCCTCTTAAATTGGTTTGTTTTCCCTTAGGAGCCATGATATTGATGAATCTTGGCTTAGTGATCACGGAAAAGCACACCAAACTTAGAGGTTTGCTTGTCCTCAAGCAAAAGAGAAGAGAGAAGAGAGGGGGAGGAAGAGAAAATTCGAATGGTGTGGTTGGAAGAGGGGAACAAACGTGTATTTATAAGGTGGGGAGGGGAGTTCTCGAAAAAAAAAGGAATTTGAAAGGAGATTTGAGAAGGTATGAGAAGAAATTGAGAAAAGGGTGAAATTTTTGAACAATGTTTGTAATTGATTTGAAATAAATTTGAAAAAAAAGTTTTGATTTTTGAAGAGTTGAAAGTGAATGATGAGTGATTGAAGTGTGATTTTGTAGAAAAGTATGGGTGAGAAAAGGAAAGTTTGAAAAAAATCTGATTTGAAGACAAAATTGTGGTCCCCCCACCAAGCTGGCGTTAAACACCCAGAATGGCACCCATTCTGTCGTTTAACGCCCATCTGCTGCCCCACTTGGGCGTTTAACGCCCAGCCAGGTACCCTGGCTGGCGTTAAACGCCAGAAATTCTTCCTCACTGGGCGTTTTTCTAAAACGCCCAGGATGCTGCACACCTGGCGTTAAACGCCCAGAATGGTGCCCATTCTGGCGTTTAACGCCCAAAATGGCACCATTCCTAGCGTTAAACGCCAAGAATGGTACCCATTCTGGCGTTTAACGCCCAAAATGCCCCTTACTGGCGTTTTTTTGCCAGTAAGCTCATTTTCTCTGCTTTTTGAGCTGAATCCTTCTGTAACTCTGTGAATTCCTTCATTTTTGATACTTGCCTCTGTAAGAACTAATCATACAACTTCCTAATGACTGGGTTGCCTCCCAGCAAGCGCTTCTTTACTGTCTTTAGCTGGACTTTCACTGAGAATCACTCAAGTCTCAGTTTTGAGCATTCCTGCTCAAAATTTCCTTCAAGATAGTGCTTGATTCTCTGTCCATTAACAATGAACTTCTTGTCAGAATCAATATCCTGAAGCTCAACATATCCATATGGTGATACTCTTGTAATCACATACGGACCCCTCCACCGGGACTTGAGTTTTCCTGGAAACAGTTTGAGCCTGGAGTTGAAGAGCAGAACTTTCTGTCCTGGCTCAAAGACTCTGGTTGACAATCTCTTGTCATGCCACTTCTTTGCCTTTCCTTATAAATTTTTGCATTTTCAAAGGCATTGAGTCTGAACTCCTCTAGCTCATTTAGCTGGAGCAGTCTTTTCTCACCAGCTAACTGTGCATCCATGTTTAGGAATCTGGTTGCCCAGTAGGCTTTATGTTCCAGTTCCACAGGCAAATGACAGGCCTTCCCATACACCAATTGGTATGGAGAGGTTCCTATAGGAGTCTTGAATGCTGTTCTGTATGCCCACAGAGCATCATCCAAGCTCTTTGCCCAATCCTTTCTTCGGGCCATTACAGTCCGTTCCAGGATTCTTTTTAGCTCTCTGTTAGAGACTTCAGCTTGCCCATTTGTCTGAGGATGATACGGAGTTGCCACTTTATGGCTGATTCCATATCTAACCATAGCAGAGTATAGCTGTTTATTGCAGAAATGAGTGCCCCCATCACTGATTAGCACTCTGGGGACGCCAAACCTGCTGAAAATATTTTTCTGGAGGAATTTCAGCACGGTCTTGGTATCATTAGTGGGTGTAGCAATTGCTTCTACCCATTTAGATACATAGTCCACTGCCACCAGAATGTAAGTGTTTGAGTATGATGGTGGGAATGGTCCCATGAAATCAATTCCCCATACATCAAACAATTCTATCTCTAATATTCCTTGTTGAGGCATGGCATATCCGTGAGGCAGGTTACCAGCTCTTTGGCAACTGTCACAGTTACGCACAAACTCTCGGGAATCTTTATAGAGAGTAGGCCAGTAGAAGCCGCACTGGAGAACTTTAGTGGCTGTTCGCTCACTTCCAAAATGTCCTCCATACTGTGATCCATGGCAGTGCCATAGGATCCTTCGTGCTTCCTCTCTGGGTACACACCTGCGGATCACTCCGTCAGCACATCTCTTAAAGAGATATGGTTCATCCCAAAGGTAGTATTTGGCATCTGAAATTAATTTCTTTCTCTGCACATAACTGTACTCTTTGGGTATGAACCTCACAGCTTTATAGTTTGCAATATCTGCAAACCATGGAGCTTCCTGGATGGCAAAGAGTTGCTCATCTGGGAAAGTCTCAGAGATCTCAGTAGAAGGGAGGGACGCCCCAGCTACTGGTTCTATTCTGGACAGATGATCAGCTACTTGATTCTCTGTCCCTTTTCTGTCTCTTATTTCTATATCAAACTCTTGCAGAAGCAACACCCATCTGATAAGCCTGGGTTTTGAATCCTGCTTTGTGAGTAAGTATTTAAGAGCAGCATGGTCAGTGTACACAATCACCTTTGATCCCACTAGGTAGGATCTAAACTTGTCAATGGCATAGACCACTGCAAGTAATTCTTTTTCTGTGGTTGTGTAATTCTTCTGTGCATCATTTAGAACACGGCTAGCATAATAAATGACATGCAGAAGTTTGTTATGCCTCTGTCCCAACACTGCACCAATGGCATGATCACTGGCATCACACATTAATTCAAATGGTAATGCCCAATCTGGTGCAGAGATGACTGGTGCTGTGACCAGTTTAGCTTTCAGGGTCTCAAATGCCTGCAAACACTGTGTGTCAAACACAAATGGTGTGTCAGCAGCTAACAGGTTACTCAGAGGTTTAGCAATTTTCGAAAAGTCCTTAATAAACCTTCTGTAGAATCCTGCATGCCCCAGAAAGCTTCTGATTGCCTTAACATTGGCAGGTGGTGGTAATTTTTCAATTACCTCTACCTTTGCCTTATCCACCTCTATTCCCCTGCTTGAAATTTTGTGCCCAAGGACAATTCCTTCAGTCACCATAAAGTGACATTTCTCCCAGTTTAAAACCAGGTTAGTTTCTTGGCATCTTTTCAGGACAAGTGATAGGTGGTTAAGGCAAAGGTAGAGGTAATTGAAAAATTACCACCACCTGCCAATGTTAAGGCAATCAGAAGCTTTCTTGGGCATGCAGGATTCTATAGAAGGTTTATCAAGGATTTTTCGAAAATTGCTAAACCATTGAGTAACCTGTTAGCTGCTGACACTCCATTCATCTTTGACAATGAGTGTCTGCAGGCATTTGAGACCCTGAAGGCTAAACTGGTCACAGCACCAGTCATCTCTGCACCAGATAGGGCATTACCATTTGAACTAATGTGTGATGCCAGTGATCATGCCATTGGTGTAGTGTTGGGACAGAGGCATAGCAAACTTCTGCATGTCATTTATTATGCTAGCCGTGTTCTAAATGATGCACAGAAGAATTACACAACCACAGAAAAAGAGTTGCTTGCAGTGGTCTATGCCATTGACAAGTTTAGATCCTACTTAGTGGGATCAAAGGTGATTGTGTACACTGACCATGCTGCTCTTAAATACTTACTCACAAAGCAGGATTCAAAACCCAGGCTTATAAGATGGGTGTTGCTTCTGCAAGAGTTTGATATAGAAATAAGAGACAGAAAAGGGACAGAGAATCAAGTAGCTGATCATCTGTCCAGAATAGAACCAGTAGCTGGGGCGTCCCTTCCTTCTACTGAGATCTCTGAGACTTTCCCAGATGAGCAACTCTTTGCCATCCAGGAAGCTCCATGGTTTGCAGACATTGCAAATTATAAAGCTGTAAGGTTCATACCCAAGGAATACAGCAGTGTGCAAAGAAAGAAATTAATTTCAGATGCCAAGTACTACCTTTGGGATGAACCATATCTCTTTAAGAGATGTGCTGACGGAGTGATCCGCAGGTGTGTACCCAGAGAGGAAGCACGAAGGATCCTATGGCACTGCCATGGATCACGGTATGGAGGACATTTTGGAAGTGAGCGAACAGCCACTAAAGTTCTCCAGTGCGGCTTCTACTGGCCTACTCTCTATAAAGATTCCCGAGAGTTTGTGCGTAACTGTGACAATTGCCAAAGAGATGGTGACCTGCCTCACGGATATGCCATGCCTCAACAAGGAATATTAGAGATAGAATTGTTTGATGTATGGGGAATTGATTTCATGGGACCATTCCCACCATCATACTCAAACACTTACATTCTGGTGGCAGTGGACTATGTATCTAAGTGGGTAGAAGCAATTGCTACACCCACTAATGATACCAAAACCGTGCTGAAATTTCTCCAGAAAAATATTTTCAGCAGGTTTGGCGTCCCCAGAGTGCTAATCAGTGATGGGGGCACTCATTTCTGCAATAAACAGCTATACTCTGCTATGGTTAGATATGGAATCAGCCATAAAGTGGCAACTCCGTATCATCCACAGACAAATGGGCAAGCTGAAGTCTCTAACAGAGAGCTAAAAAGAATCCTGGAACGGACTGTAATGGCCCGAAGAAAGGATTGGGCAAAGAGCTTGGATGATGCTCTGTGGGCATACAGAACAGCATTCAAGACTCCTATAGGAACCTCTCCATACCAATTGGTGTATGGGAAGGCCTGTCATTTGCCTGTGGAACTGGAACATAAAGCCTACTGGGCAACCAGATTCCTAAACATGGATGCACAGTTAGCTGGTGAGAAAAGACTGCTCCAGCTAAATGAGCTAGAGGAGTTCAGACTCAATGCCTTTGAAAATGCAAAATTTATAAGGAAAAGGCAAAGAAGTGGCATGACAAGAGATTGTCAACCAGAGTCTTTGAGCCAGGACAGAAAGTTCTGCTCTTCAACTCCAGGCTCAAACTGTTTCCAGGAAAACTCAAGTCCCGGTGGAGGGGTCCGTATGTGATTACAGGAGTATCACCATATGGATATGTTGAGCTTCAGGATATTGATTCTGACAAGAAGTTCATTGTTAATGGACAGAGAATCAAGCACTATCTTGAAGGAAATTTTGAGCAGGAATGCTCAAAACTGAGACTTGAGTGATTCTCAGTGAAAGTCCAGCTAAAGACAGTAAAGAAGCGCTTGCTGGGAGGCAACCCAGTCATTAGGAAGTTGTAAGATTAGTTCTTACAGAGGCAAGTATCAAAAATGAAGGAATTCACAGAGTTACAGAAGGATTCAGCTCAAAAAGCAGAGAAAATGAGCTTACTGGCGAAAAAACGCCAGTAAGGGGCATTTTGGGCGTTAAACGCCAGAATGGGTACCATTCTGGGCGTTTAACGCCAGGAATGGTGCCATTTTGGGCGTTAAACGCCAGAATGGGCACCATTCTGGGCGTTTAACGCCAGGTGTGCAGCATCCTGGGCGTTTTAGAAAAACGCCCAGTGAGGAAGAATTTCTGGCGTTTAACGCCAGCCAGGGTACCTGGCTGGGCGTTAAACGCCCAAGTGGGGCAACAGATGGGCGTTAAACGCCAGAATGGGTGCCATTCTGGGCGTTTAACGCCAGCTTGGTGGGGGGACCACAATTTTGTTTTCAAATCAGATTTTTTTCAAACTTTCCTTTTCTCACCCATACTTTTCTACAAAATCACACTTCAATCACTCATCATTCACTTTCAAATCTTCAAAAATCAAAACTTTTTTTTCAAATTTATTTCAAATCAATTACAAACATTGTTCAAAAATTTCACCCTTTTCTCAATTTCTTCTCATATCTTCTCAAATCTCCTTTCAAATTCCTTTTTTTTTTTTCGAGAACTCCCCTCCCCACCTTATAAATACACGTTTGTTCCCCTCTTCCAACCACACCATTCGAATTTTCTCTTCCTCCCCCTCTCTTCTCTCTTCTCTTTTGCTTGAGGACAAGCAAACCTCTAAGTTTGGTGTGCTTTTCCGTGATCACTAAGCCAAGATTCATCAATATCATGGCTCCTAAGGGAAAACAAACCAATTTAAGAGGCAAGAAAGAGAATAATCCAAAGAATCTTTGGAATGAAGAGAAGTTCTTAACCAAAGAACATGAAGACCATTATCATAAAATAATGGGCCTGAGGTCAGTGATCCCGGAAGTTAAATTTGATTTGAAAGAAGATGAATATCCGGGGATCCAAGAGCAAATTCGAAACAGAGGATGGGAAGTTCTAACCAATCCTGAGACAAAGGTTGGAAGGAACATGGTTCAGGAATTCTACTCAAATCTGTGGCTAACAGATAAGCAGAGAATGACTGGAACTGCTTACCATACCTATAGAACCATGGTCAGAGGGAAAGTTATATACTTCCATCTGGACAAAATAAGAGAAATCTTCAAGTTGCCTCAACTACAAGATGATCCTGATTCCTTTAATAGGAGGATGGTGAGAGTAGATAAGGGGTTGGATCAAGATCTAGAGGACATCTGCCTCCCTGGAACTAAGTGGATAACCAATTCTAAGGGTGTCCCAAACCAACTCAAGAGGGGAGACCTCAAACCAATTGCAAGAGGTTGGCTAGACTTCATTGGGCATTCCATATTGCCCACTAGCAACCGTTCTGAGGTCACCATCAAGAGAGCAGTGATGATTCATTGCATTATGCTTGGAAAAGAAGTGGAGGTGCATCATGTGATTGCTTGTGAGATCTACACAATTGCAAATAAGAATTCCACTGAAGCCAAATTGGCTTATCCAAGCTTGATTTCCTTGCTCTGTAAAGAGGCTGGGGTGAAGATGGGAGTAGATGAGTTCATACCCATTGAACACCCAATCACCAAGAAGTCAATGGAAGGACAAGTGCAAGACAACTCCATTAAGAAGAGGGCGCAGGAATTCCTTCCTGAATTTCCAAGAATTAACTACTGGTCCAACCTAGAAGCATCTATTAACAAGTTGCAAGAGACTATGGAGCAACTGAAGGAAGAACAGCAGAATCAGAACTGCATGCTCTGCAAATTGCTGAAGGAACAAGAGAAGCAGGGGCGTGAAATTCAAGAGATGAAACGCCAAAAGCTCTCCTCTCAAGCTGAGGGAGCATCCACTTCTCAAAATCAAGGTTGTTGAGTCCTAACTCTGTGAACACCTCTATCATTAGGAGCCTATTTTTTTCGTTTTTGTTCTTATTTTTCTATTTTTAGTCTCATCTTATATCTATATTTGAGTCTTGTTCTTAATTAATAAAATTAATAAAGTTTATGCCTTAAAGCTATGAATGTCCTATGAATCCATCACCTCTCTTAAAAGAAAAATGCTTTAATCACAAAAGAACAAGAAGTACAGGATTTCGAAATTTATCTCTGAAACTAGTTGAATTAGTTTGATGTGGTGACAATACTTTTTGTTTTCTGAATGAATGCTTGAACAGTGCATATGTCTTTTGAATTTGTTGTTTTAAGAATGTTAAAATTGTTGGCCCTTGAAAGAATGAGGAGAAAGAGAACTGTTATTGAGGATCTGAAAAATTATCAAATTGATTCTTGAAGCAAAAAAAAAAAATTCGAAAAAAAAAGAAAGAAAAAGAAAAAGAAAAAGAAAAGAAAAAAAAAAGAGATGGAAATAAAGTTGTGATCCAAGGCAACAAGAGTGTGCTTAAGAACCCTGGACACCTCTAATTGGGGACTTTAGCAAAGCTGAGTCACAATCTAAAAAGGTTCACCCAATTATGTGTCTGTGGCATGTATGTATCCGGTGGTAATACTGGAAGACAGAGTGCTTTGGGCCACAGCCAAGACTCATACACTGGCTATGTTCAAGAATCAATATACTTAACTAGGAGAATCAATAACACTATCTGAGTTCTGAGTTCTTATAGATGCCAATCATTCTGAACTTCAAAGGATAGAGTGAGATGCCAAAACTGTTCGGAGGCAAAAAGCTACTAGTCCCGCTCATCTAATTGGAGCTGTGTTTCTTTGATATTTTGGAGTCTATAGTATATTCTCTTCTTTTTATCCTATTTTGATTTCCAGTTGCTTGGGGACAAGCAACAATTTAAGTTTGGTGTTGTGATGAGCGGATAATTTGTATGCTTTTTGGCATTGTTTTTAGTATGTTTTTAGTATCTTTTAGTTAGTTTTTAGTATATTTCTATTAGTTTTTAATTAAAATTCACTTTTCTGGACTTTACTATGAGTTTGTGTGTTTTTCTGTGATTTCAGGTATTTTCTGACTGAAATTGAGGGTCCTGAGCAAAAATCTGATCCAGAGACTGAAAAGGACTGCAGATGCTGTTGGATTCTGACCTCCCTGCACTCGAAGTGGATTTTCTGGAGCTACAGAAGCCCAATTGGCGCGCTCTCAACGGCATTGGAAAGTAGACATTCTGGGCTTTCCAGCAATATATAATAGTCCATACTTTGCCCAAGATTTGATGGCCCAAACCGGCGCTCAAAGTCACCTACAGAAATTCCAGCGTTAAACGCCGGAACTGGCATAAAATTTGGAGTTAAACGCCCAAACTGGCATGAAAGCTGGCGTTTAACTCCAGAAAAGGTCTCTACACGAAATTTCTTCATTTCTCAGCCCAAGCACACACCAAGTGGGCCCGGAAGTGGATTTTTCTGTCATTTACTCATTTCTGTAAACCTTAGGACACTAGTTTACTACTTATAGGATCTTTTGACATTGTATCGGTACCTTATGACCTCATAACATTTTTGTACACGTTTCTTTCCACAGTATGAGCCTCTAAACCCCATGGTTGGGGGTGAGGAGCTCTGCTGTGTCTTGATGGATTAATGCAATTACTATTGTTTCTTATTCAATCATGCTTGCTTCCATTCTAAGATAACACTTGTTCTTAATCCGGATGAATGTGATGATCCGTGACAATCATCATCATTCTCAACTATGAACACGTGCCTGACAACCACCTCTGTTCTATCTTAGATTGAGTAGTTATCTCTTGGGTTCTTTAATCGGAATCTTCGTGGTATAGGCAGGACCTGATGGCAGCATTCAAGAGAATCTGGAAGGTCTAAACCTTGTCTGTGGTATTCTGAGTAGGATTCAATGATTGAATGACTGTGACGTGCTTCAAACCTGTAACCTACTGGGCGTTAGTGACAGACGCAAAAGAGGGATTCTATTCCGGTAGGAGAGGGAACCAAACCGGTGATTGGCAGTACTGTGACAGAGTGCGTGCATTAGCTTTCACTGCGAGGATGGGAGGTAGCCATTGACAACGGTGAAACCCTACACGAGCTTGCCATGGAAGGAGACTTGCGTGTTTGATGAAGAAGACAGTAGGAAAGCAGAGATTCAGAAGATGGAGCATCTCCAAACCTCAACCCATTCTCCATTACTGCAATACAAGTAACCATTACATGTTCTTTTGCTTCTTACAATCAATCCTGATAATTTCTGATATCCTGACTAAGATTTACAAGATAACCATAGCTTGCTTCAAGCCGACAATCTCCGTGGGATCGACCCTTGCTCACGCAAGGTATTACTTGGACGACCCAGTGCACTTGCTGGTTAGTTGTGCGGGATTGCAAAAGTGTTATTGCAATTTCGTGCACCAACATATAACTCAAATATATAGTATAGCTATGTACCTAACACGTGTCCCGATGGTTGAGAAGAATTAATATCAATATTTTGCTCACCTAAACTCAATAAAATAGGCATACATCATATTTCCTAAATAAAGAATTGTTAATGGTAAAATAAATTAAATGGCAAATGTATACCTGACATACGCGAGGGAAGCTGAGATTGATCAATACGAGTTTTTCGTACTATTCGTCCACCTCTACCTTTCGGTGCCATGATTATCTGTCAAATAAAGAATAAATAAAAAAAAGTGTTATTAAAAATATTTAAAATACAACCAGTTGAGATATCTAGGAACGATAGTTACCAATAAATAAGAAGAATAAAATAGTAGAGCACAATCTAGATCACAAAAATTTTAAAAAAATAAACAATAAAGAGTTGACAGTCACTAATTAACTAAGACAACCAAACATTATTCAAAACATTAGTAATCAGCTAAGGCAACCAAACAATGATATGAATCCTTCTTTTGACCACAAAATGCCATATATAGCTACTACCGAGTGTATGGTGAAAATAAGCAAAATCAACTCAAAGTTATAGTCTTCATGTGTTCCTATCCTAATTCCTATGATGGCATGTTCAATAAAAACATATTCACTAACCCAACATGTGCTTTTACCTTTTTCTTTGGTCAACAACTCCATATATCACATATCTTAACAAATTAATTTCACATAATAATAATAATAATAATAATAATAATAATAATAATAATAATAATAATAAAAATAATAATAATAATGATATAGTCAAAAAAAGAAATCACAGGGAGACAAAAGGGTATCTCTTATCTAAGTCTAAGGCTAAACAAATTGTGGTATTCAAACCCTGTCTTAATTAACCCATTTTGTTTTTACCCCTGCAAAATATTAAAGAGTTGAGAGTCACTAATTAGCTAAGGCACCCAAATATTATTCAAAGCATTATTAATCAGCAAAGGCAAAAAGCTAGTCCTGCCTGTGATGTAAATTTAGGCTGTGTTTTGTTAATGAAGGGAAGAAAATAAGACTTAAACACAAATAGACATAGACAATATAATACACAATTTTTTTAGGTTTATTTAGTAAAATAATAAACAACACAATATACAAATCACAATTATATTAAAATGTTATTATTATTCACTGTCCACACTTCAGTTTGTTACTTTTCTTTTCAGATTGGGGCAGTATTTGGTTGAGCCTCAAGAAATTAATAGACAGAGGATGTATTGTTCCAAAATCAAGATTAAATTTTGTGCGATTCATAGCTGAAATAAAAGTCTCACAAGTTTTAGGATCACAATTTGGAGAATTTAAAATCCCATTTGATTGAGTTCATACATAGAAACAAAAGAGGAAGCAAGGAACAAAAGAGGTATTAGAAGAACAGCAAACAGGAGCTAAATCAGTGTGTAGAAAGAGATTAATTCGAAGGTGAAAACAAAAAAGCACATTATGGCATCGAAACAAATAACTAGTTCGAGTTAAAATTTGGTTAACAAATGACTGGTTCATGTACCATTTTTCTTTAGGAATATGCTTTGCTTACTTTGACCAAAAGGCAGCTAAATCCATACATGTTTTAAATTTCAGGAAACAGGAATCTGTCACCATGTAGCAAGAAACAAATATAATGTATTATCCGGAACAATGCATCATGCCATTTTTTTAATTTTCTTACTTTTCATATATTTAAACTATTCATGTCTTCAACATGCCTGCCAGCACAATATTTGACCTTAGTAGTGGTCCTGTTCTTATACTTTTTTTTTGGGCCTTTCTGCTCAATAGCTTGCTTTCTCAGGATTTTTACTTTTCTCTCTGGCAAAGTGTCTAGTGATAATAAACTAAAACATTTATTGAAGGAAAGAATGTATACTTTTAACCAATAGTAGGTAAGTCAGTTTGGACTAGTCATGCTAATTACAAAATCAGCCACTAATCAATATAAGGACATTTGATTATGCTGTACTAAAAATATTTAATTATATTATTTGAAACCTTTGATTATTTTACTTATGATTAGTTGCCAATTTTTATATTCATATAGATTTTTTCTTACCGGACTAAACTAATTCCAGTATCCCGTTGAACCTTGATCATCCTAAAAGAGTTAAGGAATATATAGCGGGAAAGATTCCAATGCAACTCTCTTACCAACCTAACAAATGAATACTAATATTTTCAACAACTCAAATATAGAGGCCACAAACTCAGATATAGATTATTTAAAAAAAATAAAACGCAGCAGCAAAATCTAATCCAACAAAGATGGGATAATCCAAAAAACTTTTGAATGCAAGTACCATCACAATCATATTAAATTATCAACCAGAACAAGCATGGAAAGAGATTAACATAACCTGCGATTTGTGAAAAGGAGCAGCGGACCCTTCAATGGTGTCGTTAATCAGACCTCCTTTAGCGAACCTCCTCCAGCAAACCTACTTTAAACAAACGGCACCAGCAATCCTTATTTTTGTTTCTTTTTCTACGGTGAACTAATGACAGAAAGGGAGATAGTGGGGATAGTGGGACTGCAAAAGGCGCTACGCGTGTTTTATGTTTTTGACTTTTATCACTTTTTTAAAATTAGATATAGTATAATTTTTTGAAATTTTTGTGTTATTATTTTTAAATTTAAAATTTATATTTTTTATAAAATAAGAATTTAAAAATTTTAGTAAAATTTGAAACAAAAAACCACAAGCAACAAAAATAAAAGGCAAATTAAAAACCATCGAGTTCAAGAACAAAAAAACCACAAGGGTTGGAACAACAAAAAATGAATCAGCAACTCACTAATTAAAACAAAAACCAAGAAAAATAATAACTGAATAATTAATAAAATAATGAAGAAGGAAAATAAATCACCTAAGTTTTTTCAGATGTTCTAAAAATCAAATAGGAGGGCGAGGGGGCTGAAGCTTTCATGCTCGATGGAGATGGCTGAATGGAGGGATGCACAACGGCGGATGAGAGGCTGCAACAGCGGGAAAATGGCGGCTGAGTGGAGGCTCGAACAGGTGACAGAACACAGGCGTTTGGATGACGCTGGAGCTGCGTGCACCGTGACAGAGCAGACGTGACGACGTGGTGGCTGGACAGGTTGAAGAACGGCGACGAGATGGAGATTGCATGTTCTTCTCTGCTGCGATTGAAGCAAGTCAAGCACCGTTGTGCTCTCAGGAGTTTTGGGAGTGAGGTCAAATAGCTGAGGGCAAGAGAAGTTAGGGTGTTTTGGTTTTGCTATCTTTATTTCTTCTGATTACTAACTAAAACGGCACCGTGTATTTGTATGGTTTTTTTTCTTTATTTTTTCTTTTTTAAGATGTATATAAATATAATTTAAATTAACTATTTAATCAATCCAAGGAAAATAAACTAATTTGTCTTATTGATTGTATGGTTAATTATATTTATATATTCGATTGAATTGAAGTCAGAATTACATTAATATTCAACAAATTAAATAAAGACAGCAAAATTAAATGGATATTCAACTAAATTTTGAATAAAAAAATTCGGCTACGACAGTCCATTATTTTTAATACAATATAATGTTAATAACTTATTATAAAATTATAATATAATATTATTATTCTTTTGACAATTATGATTATTATTGATTTTTTTTTATGATTTACTATTAGAAATTTAACATGTTCTATTGGTATATAAGTTATTAAAATTATTAAATTTATTTATAAATTCTAATTAATTAATAACTTTTATTTTTATTTATTTTAATTATTTATTTGATATGATAATTTATCTCATAAAATTTGTTTTATATATTACTCTTTTTTTCATCTATAGCATCATGATTTTAAAAATTAACTATATTATAACATACCATTTAATTAGGATATATATAAGGAACAGAATTAATATTTTTTAAAGTGTTATTTCAAATTAATTTATCAAAAGATACTTCAAAAGAAAAAAAGAGATATTAAAAACAAATTTAGATGCATTGAGGTACTGCATAAAAGCTGTTTTTAATATTTTATTGGAGATGTTTATTTTAAGTTATTAGTTTAATGTAATTTTAGATTTTTATAATTAAAATTAAATTCAAAAATAATTTTAAGTAAATAATCACAAATTAAGGAGCATAATAGTGTTACATTATCGTCAGATTCGTAATTAGAGTTGTTGCTTCTAATGTTTAATCCATGAAGTTATGATGTAATGGGATCGGTTTATTCTTATTTTTCTTTGTTGCAAATTTTTTTCTTTTTTTTTTGTTTTTTAGAAACCTAATTCTAATTTGGTATTCAAATCAATGCAAACTGATATGATCGGTCCAGATTTAGTCACAAAAATATATTGTAAACTACCATTTGTACCCACGAAAGTTGAATACGCTAACATATGTACCCATAGAAAAAAAGAAATTACCATTTGTACCCATAAAAAATTGTTTTTACAGGCAAAATTATCCAAACCCTAAAAAATTATCTAAAATCCCTAAATTACCATTCTCTCCACACTATCATCTCTTTCCTCCCTCCTCTCTCTCAATGTTCTCAGCCACCCAATCCCAGCATCAACCACAAACCACCTCTCACCCTCCTCATCATCGTTCACCCTTCTCCGCTAGCAACGTCGCAGACCTCCGCCAGCCCAGGAGCACCGCGCCAGCTTCTCCTCGCCACCGCGCCAGCTTTTTGGCCTTGAAATTCAGCTGAGACGCTTCGAATCCGGGAAGCCACCGCATCAGATTTAGTAGCTCCCTCTCTTTCACGTCCTCCGGAATCCCTGTGATGAATATCGTTCGAACCTAACCCAACACACAAATCACTTTCCCATTTTTCCAGCAAGAAAGTTGTAAGAAGGTGAAAAGGAGAGCTACCTCTTCGGCAGGGTAGGGAGGAGCAGGGGGAGCAGGTGCGGCGGCAGGAGATGGCGGAGGGGGAGAAGCGGCAGCCGCAGGGGGCCATTGCTGGTGATAGGGGTGGATGACAGTGCCAGCCATGGCTACGATGAGATTCAGAGAGAGAGAGAGAGAGAAAGAGGAGAATTTTGAATGAATGTTCTAAGAAATTAGGATTTATTTTGAATCTATATATGTTCTATTCTTCAATTTGATCTAAGTTTTTTATTTTTGTGATTTTGAAGAGGAGAATGGTTGGGATATGTTGATGTTGGCTTCATGGTGGACTTGCACCGTGAAGGTGCTCTTCTTCTCCGGAGAAGCGGCAGCAAGTGTTGCTGTGTCTGTGAGGATGAAAGAGAGGAGGGTGTGGCAAGGAGCCATTGGAGCAGCAGTGGGGACTGACTGGAAAGTAATGGTGAGAGTGTGTTAGAAAGGGAAAGAGGGGTGGTGGGTGGGTGAAGAGGGTGGTGGTGGAATTTGAGATTAGAAAAAGAAAGCGGGGTGGTGGTTGGGTGAAGAGGGTTAGAGTTAAAAAGGTGATTGGGTGAAGGAGGTGGTGTGATGGTGAAGATAAGGATAATTTAGAAATTTTATATAATTTTTTAGGGTTTGGATAATTTTGCCTGTAAAAATAATTTTTTATGGGTACAAATGGTAATTTCTTTTTTCTATGGGTATTTATGTCAACGTTTTCAACATTCGTGGATACAAATGGTAGTTTACTCCAAAAATATATTTATCTAATTTATTTTAAAACGATCAAATTTAATCAGGTCTGTTTTCAATTTCTTCCAAATTCAACCCAAGCCAATCCAATTACACCCTAACTTCATGGATTAAACATTAGAAGCAACCACTCTAGTTACGAATCTAACGATAATGTAACACTATTTTACTTCTTGATTTGTGACTACTTACTTAAAATTATTTTTAAATTTAGTTTTAACTATAAAAATCTAAAATTACATTCAACTAATAACCTAAAATAAACATCTCTAATAAAATATTAAAAAAATTAATAAAAGTATAATAAAAGTATTAACGAGGTGGCCAAAAAATATTAATAAATAATTATTTTATTATACTTGTTAATATTTGTTATAATATAATAAATATTTAAATATGTAGTTAAGTATTTATAGTTTATATATAAATATTTGTTTGTAGTTTTATAAAAATAATATATTAATTACTTAATGATTTTATCGATATGCATTAAAAGCTCCATTAAGGTAATAATTTCTAAAATACTGTACCAACATATATTATAACATTAATAATATAAAGGAGTTTCTAAATAATATAGGAGTATTGTAACATCTACCGAGAATGTGACACAATTTTGAGAAACAAAAGTAAGAGATAGGTAAGTAGTAAATGTATTCATTCAAATCAAACCATATGGAACTCTAACCGTGTGTATGTTTTAATATTAGGAATTAATTTCTTTCATTTAATCTGCAACTGTTACTGCATTATATGAATTAATTAATGTCCTTACTAATTTCAACACAAATTGGGAATTCATTTGTGGTAACGTCATGAAACTGAAACTGAAACTAAAAATTAATGATCAAAACATGATGAATCAGAAATGCGATGTTGCAAATTTTAGACTAGGTGCCAAATCACCAAAATTATTTCAGATTTGTTCCAAGAACCAGAACAAAGACCCATTGAGGTGCCAAATCACCATCATTGAAACAAACAACTTCCCTCACATCCAGTTACATATAGAAACTCTATTACTCAAAGATAGAGTACAAATCGTGAACTAATATTCTAACAACTCAGAGGAGCAATAGAGACATGTAATCAAGACATTCTCATTACACTTAGAGCACTAAATCTTTAGGGATTCCTTTAAAGATTTGCTTCAATTTCCCTTGTTCATACAGTGTCACAGCTTCTTCTGTTCTACCAATGTGCTTTCCGTTAACAAAGAGCCTTGGTGGCACAATTTTCCCACCCAAAGTTTCTCAAAGCTCTTCTTTGAACTCCTTGTGCATTGATATGCATCATTGTTGGGAAACTTTAAATTTAAAATAAACATTACAGTTTCTAACAAATATTTAGTTAATGAAACTGGTTACAACATGCTCCTGCAAATAAGATTGATAAACAGCAATAATGCTATGGAAAATCATCAAGTTGATTTAGAATTTAGTACAACTGATTCAGAATTTAGTTCCTCTATAATTGAACGAGGTGGCCCATGTTTTATAAATGGATTTATAACATGCTTGATCATCAAATCAGCAACTCTAGCAAGCCCATACTCTAGAATACCAACCGCCTACAAATTGCCTTAAGTGAGAGACAGCAGTACCACAAATAGATAAATCTGAGATTATCAAATTTTTAATTTACATTACCGCAGTAATAAAATTTGCACAAAAATAGAAGGAGATAAATTAACTTACATCCATTGTCTCCAGCACTATTTATAGCTGAACCCCAGGCATAATCTCAATTGTGAGTGATATCTAAACAAATAAATAACAATTTTAATTATTATATAAACCCTAAAACTAAAACATAACATAGATTTGAAAAGAGATTCAATGGAACAAGCATAAAAAGTTACCTTGATTTTGTAAAATGGCAGAGACATTTCATCGAACATATGAGATATATAAAGACAGAAAATATGTGAATCTACATCACATAGTCTTCATTCTCAGGTTCGGAACTAGCACTTTCACTATCTTCACTATCAAATTCTTCGTTATCGTTGATGAACTCATCATTGAACAAAGTGTCCATTGGGCAATTTATATCTTCTACGTTTACTTCTTCCATTGGAGCATTTGCATCAAACAATGCAATAACTTCATCCTCCAAAACAACACTTTGCTCTCTTAATTCAGATACACTTTCTTGATAAAAATCATTACTATCAGCTTGCTCATTAGGTTCTTCATCTGGATCATGCAAAGTTTCATTCATAAAGACCTTGGCTCTAACTTTACAAGCTGCCCACCATTCCCCACTAGACTTATACCCATTATGTGGGTATTTTGTGTAATATACCTGTTGTGCTTGTTCAGCCAAAACAAACGGCTCGTTTGATTGTAATCTTGATTTATACTTTATGTCCACTAACCCATATCTCTCATCAACTTTTACTCCATTAATTGGGTCAAACCAGCAGCATCGAAAGATAAATACAGTATTTCCATAGCCTAAGTATGACAGTTCCAATATCTCCTCAAGAATGCCGTAGTAGTCTAAGTCATTTTCCCCATAAATATTTCCCTTAACACATACCCCACTATTCATGGTAGCTCTATTTTTGTCGTGATCCTTAGTATGAAATCTATATCCATTAACTTTTAAGCCATTGTACGAAGAGACAGACTTGGAAGGACCATGAGCTATCTGTTGAATCATTCTACTTTCAATGTGACCTATATCTACCTACAAATGAATACAAAGACCAATTGAAAGTTATATATTCTTGCTTTAAAAATAATTTTAATGTTATAGGTATTTAATTTCAAAAATCACTCACTTGATTCTTTATCCATCTACTGAAGCCCTTATCGCGGGCATTTAATATTTCATCTTCGGAGATATTTGGATGTAATTCTTTTAGTGAATCCTCAAATTGTCTAATAAATAAAGTAATCAATATAATATTCAGATTAATTGTAAAATTAGTGTATATATAATATGAATATAAAAAGTAGTTCTGACGTACTGGAGATAAGGTTCTATTTCTTCGCAGTTGACAAGAATGTATGTGTGGGCGATATGAAGCTCTTCATCAGTTAAGTATTTCTTTGAACCTCGCCCGATGGAAAGGCATGGGTATCTAAAAATAGACAAGTGATTTTCATCCATATTTGAACCACCATCATCGTTCCTAGGAACTTGAGTCCGCCTTGTGTGTACTGTTGACTCAAAATACATAGAAGTAAAATTTGAAATTTCTTCCAAAATATATGCTTCGCAAATAGATCCTTCAACTCTTGCCTTATTTTGTACTTTTCGTTTTAAGTATAGCATACACCTTTCAAATGGATACATCCATCGATACTGCACAGGTCCTCCAACCTTAGCTTCATAGGGGATGTGGATAACTAAATGCTCCATCACATCAAAAAAATCTGGCGGAAAAATTTTTTCCAGCTTACAAACCATTTCAATAATGGAAATCTCTACCTTCTCCACAGCATCAGGGCATATTTCAGTAGCACAAATTTGTTTAAAGAACAAGCTGAGCTCTGTTAGCACTCCCCATATGAATTTTGGCAACACGTCTCGAAAGGCCAATGGAATCAGTCTTTCCATGAAAACATGGCTGTCGTGACTCTTCATTCCGTATATCTTCCCATCCGCTAGATTAATACATCGTGAAATATTTGATGCATAACCATCAGGAAATTTTAATTGCTTTATCCACTCGCATACTGTCCTCCTTTGTTGAGAATCTAAGACATATGTTGCTTTTGGTTTTTTGCACTTTCCATTCTCAAATACCAACTCCAAGTTAGGGCGCTTGCATATTATCTTCAAATCTTCTCTTGCATTTGCATTGTCTTTTGTCTTGCCCTTTACGTCCATAACAGTGTTAAAGATGTTGTCAAAAATATTTTTTTCTATGTGCATAACGTCTAAATTGTGTCTTATCAAATTAGTTGACCAATAAGGCAACTCCCAAAATATGCTTTTTCTCACCCAATTATGAATGGTACCAAAGTCACCCTTTTTTCCTCTCGGATTAGCCCCTAAGTTAGCTTCTTTGAGTTTGTCCAGCTCATTTAATATTTCAACTCCACTCATTCGTTTCGGTGGAAAAGTGTTTTCCACCGTTGACTTTTTAAAAGAGTACCGATCACGACGAAATGCATGACCAGGAGGCAAGTACTGTCGATGACAATCAAACCAACAGGGTTTAGCGCCATGTTGTAGTCGAAATGATTTAGTGTTCTTCATGCAAATCGGACAAGAAAGACGACCGTGTGTGCTCCAACCAGACAACATTCCATAAGCCGGAAAATCGCTTATAGTCCATAATAATGCTGCCTTCATGTTAAAATTTTTCTTTTCCCATGCATCATAAGTAGTAACACCATTGTCCCACAAAACCTTTAACTCATCAATCAGTGGTCTAAGATAAACATCTAATTTTTTTCCCGGAGACTTCGGTCCAGGGATCAAAAGACTGAGGAATATGTACTCTCTTCTCATGCACATACTTGGAGGAAGATTGTAAGGTGTGACAAACACAGGCCAACATGAGTATGGAGTCTTCGAGCCAGAAAATGGATTAAAACCATCAGTGCAAAGTCCAAGCCTAACATTTCTAGACTCTTGGGCAAATATTTTATGGGTGGCGTCAAATTGTTTCCAAGCATCAGCATCAGCCGGATGTGTGATCACCGATTCATCTTGGCGTACTCCATCCACATGCCACTTCATATATTGCGCAGTAGTTTTAGACATAAACAAACGTTGAAGCCTTGGAGTAATAGGAAAATATCTCAATATTGAGTATGGCACATCCCTACTACTATTAGCTGTATCCCTTCCCTTTGGCTTAAATCGTGGATGTCCACACGTTGTGCAGGCTACATAACTAATCTTGTCACTTGTTTCTCTATAATATAGCATGTAGTGATTAGGACAAGCATCAATTTTCTCATATCCTAATCCCAATTCTTGAATCATTGTCTTTTACCGGTAGAAATCTTCTGGCAACTTCTCTGATTCTGGGAGCATGCTCTTGATTATGGCAACCATTCGATTATAACAGCTCTCACTCATGTTGAATTCTGACTTCAAGTTAACTAGCTGGGTTACAGCTGACAATATTGTATGCTTGGTGCAGCCATCCCACAAAGGTTCGTCAGCACTCCTCAGCAACTTATAAAACTTCGACGCGGATGGATTTGGATCCTCTTCTAATCCTTCCACTATGTTTAAGTTATCACCTGCAGCATCAATAACCATGTCTACATATGGATTTGTATTCTCCTCTTCATGTTCTTGGGTAACATTTGTTGCGTCCTGTTCAACCCATCTTTCCTTACCATGAGCAGTCCAGTTTATATAACCTTCCATAAACCCACGATCACACAAATGCTTTTCAACCCAAAATATTTCATCCCTAAGTCTGTTCTTACATTTTGTGCATGGACAAAGAATGCGACCTAAACTATCAATGACTGTCGGGTTTCTTTCTACAAAATCAATGAATTCCACAACACCTTTCTTAAATTCCTCGCTTAGATGACCAGTGCAATCTTGCTTTCGTGACATCCAACTTCTATTGGGTGCCATGATTATCTGGACTAAGGTTTCATTTTAGTTGTAATACCAATGTTTAACATGTATATAAATGAACATAGTCTCGTGTATATTTTTTCCTAAATTTTATTAATATATTTTTATTCACAATCACACTAAATAACCTCTTCTACAAGTTATAAAGTAACAAATATAATACAGTCAATTTAAAAATAAAGATATAAATCAAAAATAGATAATATACAAAGCTTGAAGAAAATAATCATAAACAATTTGAAGCATTAGAAAAACCAAAAACAATTGGGTATAAGTAATCTCATGTCAAGAACTTCAAGTCACGAGGTTAAAAAGTATAGAGATATACTGGGTTCAATAAAAAAATATCAATAACATGGTTAGGATTCTAGCACAAAATTTTCAATAACAAATGTGGAAAGTGAGCGTGTGGTAGCGATCCACTAAGTTAGCTGGATTTAAATTGGGGAATGAAAGTTTGAGATAAGTACAAGTATATATGCCTTGTTGAAAATCAAGATAATATCTCTCAGATGTGATCTCTTAGAATTAATAGGAGTAATGTCTTTCTGTTGTATTAAATCATCCAAATTTTTTTAAGGGAGCACAAATGAACATGAACCAATTCAAAATGAAGCAGTAGAGTATAGACTTAATCAATTAAAGAACCCCAGTTACTTAAAAATTGGGAAAAAAATCAAAGAAACAAAATTTAAGTGATCATTTCAGAACAGCAACAAGTTAAAGGTTCCAGTAACAAATTTCTCATCCACACATTTAACTTTCTGCAATAAATCCAACTTTGAACAACAAAATCAAAGTGCATTCAAGTTCAATCAACAATAAATTCTTTCAGCAATGAACAAATTTAAGAGATCATTCCAGATAAGCAAAAAAATTTAAGGTTCCAATAGTAAATTTCAGCCACACATTCAACTTTCAGCAACAAATTCAACTTTCAACAACAAAATCAAAGTGCTTTCAAGTTCAATCAATAACAAATTCTTTCAGCAACTAACAAATTTAAGTGACCATTTCAGATAAGCAAAAAATTCAAGATTCCAGTAACAAATTTCAGCCACACATTCAACTTTCAGCAACAAATTCATCTTTCGACAATAAAATCAAAGTTCATTCAAGCTCAATAAGTAAAGTGATCATTTCAAAACAGAAAGAAAGGAGAAATTAATTAGAACTCACCAAATTGGGTTGTGCGAAAGAACCTGAGGCGAGGCTCAAAGTAAGAAGATGAATGAAGACCAGCCCACCGGGACCTGCTACCTCCGTTGCCGGCAACGACGAGCGCAGGGAAGGCGCACTTCTGAGTATGAGAGGATGACGAGACAGAGTGCGATCCCGGGAACTGCTGCTTCTTACGCGGTGACGATGATGGGGAATAAGGTGTGCGACTGGGTGCAAGACAATGATGGTGAAGAAAGCTGGCCAACTGGCTTGACGACCGAAGCAAGAAGATGGCTACGAGCGCGGTGACTGAGCTTGAGAGAGTGAGGACACAGAGCGACCGAAGATGATTATGGCGTGAGAGAGACGTTGGGGGGTTCAGGGTTGGTGGTCATTCAACTTAGGAGGGGGAGACTTAGGACGACACCGTTTCTGCCCCTTTTGTTTTCTAATATTTTTGGAAAATCAATTTTTATGTTTTTTGAATAATAAATTTAAGATAGAAATAGAAATTTTGTAAATAATAAATTATTAATAAATAAAAATAAAAATAACAATTTTATAAATTATTTAATTTTTCAAATATATAGAATAATAAAATTTGAATAAATTTAAGTATAATATTAAAATTATTACGTTGTTATTATATGTAACAATTAAGATGAAAATTTTATAAATGTTTGTAAATTTATTTATGTTTTCTCAATTTTATTTAATTTGAAGCAAATGTAAAACTTTAAATTTAAAAAAATCTTTTTTGCATAATTTTAATTGCTAAATTTTTTATTTTATATTTAATATCTTAAATCATCATTAGTCATTATTCTTTCGATATTTTTAATTTTTATTTTTATTATTTTTATTCTCCATACACATATCTATTATTTTTTTTTATTAAGTGGAAGAAAGATAGAAAAAGAGTATTATATGTACTCAGTAGAATAATAAAAAAACAATAAAAATATAAATTATATGTAAAATAAAAAGGACAAATGACCTTGATTTGTTCTTATTAAAAATTAAACTATAATTTTATATATTAATAAATATACAAATTTATTTAATTTTTATATATTTATATTTATTATAATATTTTTAAAATTTAATAATGGTGCAACCAGCAACATGATGGAGTTGGATTTAACTATGTAATTTAGGGGTATAAAATTTTATTGATATTATCTTTCCTTAAAGAGCAGTAAGAAGCTAAGTTAAGAACATGCCAACTAAGTAATTCGCTAGACGATAGTTATACAATACACAATAATAATACATATTGTGTTAGTTTTTTTTTTTTAATACATAGAATAAAATAATTTTTTTATTTTAAAATTATTAATTATATAAAAGAGTATTATATTTGAATCTCATTTTGATGAAAAATTCACGTTGAGCTCATATTTTTATTAAATATTATTATTTTTATTAAGTATTCTCAATATTATTATTATTATTATTATTATTATTATTATTATTATTAATTTTTTATTTACTTTGTCCAAAAAGAATCAACAATTTATACATAATAATTTTATTATTAAGAGTACTTAAAAAGAGTACTTAAAAAGAGTACTAAAATATGTTATTTCACTTTTTATTTTTAATTTAATAAATAAAAATTAATTTTAAAAAAGTCTCATAATTAATAACAACATGAAATCAACAAGTAAAGTCTATCAGTTATTAAGCGGTCATTATTTCTTCACTAAATAAGCTTTTGATTAGTGACTCAATTGCGATAAGTTACTTCTAAAACTTTTCACAATTGGCTTTGGAGTTGTTATAACTTTTCGACGGATTTTCAACGAGATTAGGGAGTAATTTGCTACAAAGTAGGTAGGATATAGCTTCTGCTTTGCGACAAGATTGCAGTTGTCAAGTCGCTCGCTAAATTAAACTTGCGACAACTTAGCGACAAATGTATTTCACCCGCTAATCAGCGACTTGAAATCAGCGAACGAAGTATGTCAGTTGTTAAACGGTCGCAAATTTCTCACTACTTAGGTCCTAGGCGCTCAATATCCTTATTTCCACTTTAGCGACTAATTAGCAAGGAACACTTCCCTAGCTAAATGATTTATCTGTTGCGACGAGTTAGCGACGACTATTTTCTGTCGCTATCCTAATTTTGAATTTTACAATATTATGTGACAAATTAGCGAGAAACTAATTGCTCGCTAAAAATAAAAATTTTGGTGACAAATTAGCTACAAAATTGTCCCTCGCAAAATGCATTTCAAGTTTTTGTGACGGATTAGTTATGAATATTGTTTCTCACTAATTACCCTTTTCACACAAAATTTATTTAGCGACGAACTAGTGTGTGAGTTGTTTCTCGCTAATTATATATCAAACACTTGCGACGGAATAGTGATAATAATATCCCTCGCTACTTTACTTTTATTCGATTGAACCCCTAAGTGACTAATTTGCTAGAACATTGTCACTCGCTAATTAATTTGTGACAAATTAGCGAGGAAATTTTTCTCGCTCTTTTTTTAGCTACAAAAGTCAATTTGCGAGAAACAAACTTACTCGTGAATCCCTCGCTAATCAGTCGCTTTTCTCAAGTTCAGATATTTTGTGACCGCTCATGAATTTTGTCGTTAATGCGTCACTAATTTCTCGCAAGTTAGTGACGGATTAGTGACAAAAAATATTTTTCGCAAAAATCCGTCGCTAATTTGTCAAATTCTTGTAGTGTCAGGGGTCAACCAAAAGAATGCTTCGGAGCTTAAATCAATTTCTGAGTACTTTGAACCTCTGACTAACTTCATGGCTTCATCAGTGGATGAAGGTGAAAAAGTAGTTCTTGTTGGTCATAGCTTTGGTGGCTTTGCCATATCCTATGCCATGGAGCATTTTCCTCACAAGATTTCTGTGGCTGTTTTTATCACTGCTTTCATGCCGAGTCCACTCAACGTTTCCCCCGTCTATCAAATGGTAAAGCTAAGCTACACTCTTCTTTTTCTTTATTGTTCAAGTAAACTACGTCAAAGGAAGTTATAGATGTTAGAAAGTATGGCTAACAGCGGCCGATCAAAACGGGTTGACATTGCTATGAAACTGGTAATGTTATAGGATCAGCACAATTTATTATTTTTAGCTAATGTAACACCCTAACTACCAAAGCTCACGCTTCCGGCTGCGCAACTCTGATAGCTCGGACATTACGACGACACTTATACTATTTAATACTAATATATGAGCCTGTTTAAAACTTTTTACCATAATATCGTTCCCAAGATACTCCATTCTCTAACGTACATCCATAGATATCATACAACTTATAATAAACTCGTAAAGAGTACATCCATGTATATACATACATACATATATATATATATTTAATACTACAAACATTAACCAATACAATCCCTATCCCTCTTACAAAATATATCAAGATAAAGGCGAGGGTACAAAAATAATAATCTAAAGCAATACAGAGCATCTCAATAACAAATAATTAAACTCTTCATAACTTCTGCGCCCAAATCCTGAAAGGGGAAAAATGTAAGGGGTGAGAACATCATCCTCGAAAGGGTTCTCAGTAGAGGGTTTTTGGGAATTACTGTAATAGGATACATGAAGATAAGTCGTACCAGTGATTAATAACCATCTTATGCCTCTTTTTTAAAAACAACAGTTTACAATAAAAGTAAAGTCAGAAATCTTTTCTGAAAGAGGAACTGTTCAATTCTCAAAACATCAAAGCATTTCAAAAAGGTTTATCTATACTGAACCAAAATAACCTTTCATATCTTATTCCAAACCAGAACCACAAAACCGAAATCAACCATCAGTCCATCTCATTCAACCACGGCCCTAGGCCCAAACAATCCAACCACAACCAATCCACCACAATCCAACATAGTTCCAGAAGCAAACACAAGTAGGAAGATGCAAACACAAACAAACAGTTATTGCAAGTAGAACAATTAGCAATTAATCACATAGGCAAAACAAGTACAATATGCACACCCAAACAATGTCACATAGATGCATATGATGCATGCCTGTCCCTAGTGGCTGATGATATCATCTGTCGGTTACCAAGCCAACCCGACGTGTCCGGTAGCTAACCCGGACACAGTCTCTCTGTTGCGCATTATTATCATTAGAGGGTATCTGCGCCCTGTCGCCATTAGAGGGTATATGCGCCCTGTCGCCATTAGAGGGTATCGGTGCCCTGTCACCCTTACAACAGAGAGAAAACACAAGCATACTCGCTTACAACTTTCATCTCAGCCATTCGGCTTAAATTCACAAATCATTCAATTGCATACATGCATTTATATTCAATCATGGATCACCATCCATCTCAGCCATCCGGCTCACGGTTCAATTCAGAACCAACCAATTTATCAATAAATACAGCCCTTCAGCTTAAATTCATAATTCATAGCCAGCCATACGGCTCATAACTCATTCGGCAATCAGCCATAGTTCAATAGCATACACAGCCATTCCGGCTCATATCAAAATAGCACTTCCACCATCCAACATCATCAAATTCATAAATCGGCATTTAAGCCATAAATCACTTTTTCTCAAATCATTTCACTTTGAAATCAAGTTTCAACTCTTTTCAGCCTTGGCTTTAAAGATCTCATTTCTCAAATCATCTCAGGCTCATAAGTCAAATTTACTCAAAATGAGTTCCCTTTTTAAAACAGAGCCACTCTCGGCATTCTCTTTCCAAAACTTCCAAAACCATGGCAAGTTAAGGATTTATTTCAAAGTATTCAAAATCACCCATCCAACAATGGGATTTTATAACAAAAGTTTCTCGACAGAGTCCCAAGTCTTTAGGGAAGGTCAACCTATATCAATTCCTTAAAATTCATTGAAACTCTTAAAATCATAGATTTCTCGGTTCAAGTAAATAAAACTGAATTTATTATAAAACCGATCATACAAAATCACAAGTTCCAACCCGGTCCAAAAATCAACTCATTTGAAACGGAACCGGTTCATTTGAATCAAACCACTTTCAGGTTTCTTTTTGGAACCCATTTTTCCAACTCTTCCAAAATGCCTCAAACTTGATTACTCAATCAAAAGTCTAGGTTCCTTTAAAAATCACTAAAAACTCCTTTTTATATTGAAATCAATATTAAAGCATCATTCTTTCCTTCAGTGATTCAAACGGTAAAAATAGTTCAGTTCTAAATAAGCCGAACTCAACGTATAAGGTTCGTCAAATAAATTAAGCTTGAAAACATAAATATCCTTTTAATAAATCAAATAATACAATTTCTCAAATCCAACCCTTTTTAAATAACCTTACAAACAATTGTAGGATTTTGTAGAAATTTCGGCAGCACCTCCCCTAAAACTTGGACTTTTGCCACCCGGTTCGGGTCCCAACTAAACCATTTCTCATTCCTTTTCAACAGCTCAAAACCAGAAACCAATGTAAAGCAAGCTAAATCCAACAATCGCCTCAATGGCGTATCTCAAGGATACCATTTCAAAATCAACTCAATATAGATCGATATAACTCATTTCCAAAGCTTTAAAGAAACGGTTCAATAACAAGTCATTTGTCCAAAACCAAATCAATTAAAATAAACCATGCTGAATTCAAAAGTGCATTCGACTTTTCGAATCATCAAAACAATTAACTCAAATCAAATCAATCCTCAACGGATTAAACTCATATTCAAACCTTTAAAGAATCAACTTCAAACATTACATTTCACAAAGCCGCACAACAATTCAGCCAAACCAACATCCATAATCATTCAAGTCAATCAAATAGTACATAAGGCAGATATAATCACCAAATACATAATATCTCACATCAGTATCCATATGTAATAATTCCAATACATAAAACATAGTTTTTGGAAAGCGCCCCTACCTCAAAACGCAAATCCATAACCCAACGCGTCATAAGTCCTTTTCGCCTCAACTCCAAAACACCGGCAATCAAACCCGCAGCTCCAAGCCACTTCCGCAACAGTCTCAACAACTCTAATCGCAACATACAACAACCGAAACTCAATCTCACGTTACCAAAAATCATATTTATTAACCAAACACAACGAAATACTAACGTGAGGCTTTCCGAAACATACTTATTTACCAAAATGAAGAAGGAACGGCTGAACCGAACAGCGGCGGTGTCCGAACCGGTTTGGCGGCAGCCCGGCAGCCACCTCAAGCGGCAGCGATGACCTGAACCATATGCAGTGACAGTGAGGTTTCCAAAAACTCAACAGAAAGGAGAACCAACTCAAGACCCTTACCGATAGACTTTTCCGGCGATGGCAAGGGCAGCCAGAAGCTCCAACGGTGCTCCCGAAAATCACAGAACCACTCCCGACGGTCCGAAAACCCTTTCTGACAACGGCAGCTCCGGCGAAGGCGGCGCCGGCGACACAGACGGTGGTTGGACTCCCAGCCCAGCCTCCATGCCTTCTCACTCATCGAGCGCGCTCTCTGTCCTCCGTGGTGCTCAATCGGCGGCAGTGGACTACGAGGAGGTCAACAGCGGCGAGGCTAGGTGCGATGATGACGTAGCTAATGGTGGCGGAAGGCACGAACGTCGGCGACTTCTTCGGTGGGTTAGTAGTGACTGAGGTGCGGAGCGGCTCTCTCTCCTCTCCGTGGTACAGCGGTGGAAAAAAGGAGGCAGCGGACCGGCGACTGGGTGGCGCGAACAGCTCGCCTCTTCCCTGGCGCCGCACCACCTCTGGCTCTCTCAAACCCAACGTCGTTCTCCCCTGCTCCTTCGAGCTCGACGACAAGGGTTCCACGGTGGCGCAGCGGGTCGCGCTCCTCGCGTCTCTGGCCCGCGTCCCCTTCCTTCATTGTCGCGCAGTCTCTCCTTCTCCTCGTCGCCAGCAATGACTACAGCACTCCTTGCTGGCACCGCACAGTCCCACATCTCCGGTTCCCCCTCCTCGGTGCAACACAGCGGCGCGGCGGCAGTGACGCCCGCCGGCGCTGCCCTTCCTCCTTCTCCCTTCCGGATCTTTCTTTCTTTCACAAATTTGTGTGTGTTGCGTTCTGCTAGGAAGAAAAGAGGGCTGCTACATTCCGTTGGGGCAAGGGAGGGGTTGTGGTGTGGCGGCTGAGAGTTAGGAATTAGGGTTTTGTTTTCAAAAGTTAGGGTTAGGGGCATTATGGTAATTTTCGATAAAATTGTGGACAATATAGTAATTGAAACCCAATTTAAATCCAACACTATTTGTACATAGAAAATACTATTTGCTCATCAATTTCACAAATTATTTTCAATAAAATGCCCAAATCTAAAAATTAGAAACGGTATACTTAATTTCTTCATTTTCCAAAATAGCAGTAATAATATTTAAAAATATTATTTATCTAATCATATAAAATCCTTATTATTTCATAACCATCAACTTTATACTTTAAATATAGAAAATAATCCAATAATTATAAAATTGGATAATAATTACAACTTATCTCAAAATCCAATAAATCAAAACTTGCCTTAATTATCTTTAACAAAATAATCTATGAAATTAAGGCTATAAATAACTGTAGGATTTGAGACTTGATCATAATAAGACTTTTCAAAGATTCTGGGTCTTACATTCTACCCACCTTATAAAAATTTTCGCCCTCGAAAATTGATACAAAATGAAAGAAATTCCATAACAGTTCACCTTTGAACACATTTAAGGAAGAAGCAAAAATATCTCAAAATATAATCATATACGATTTTCAAATACTTTGATTGTCATAAGCATAAGGATGTAAAGGTAGGAGTGTGATTGCAAAGCAAACGTTTCAAGGTAGACTCAATGCAAAAGATAACATTGGTCAATCATGGGTTAGAAGGGCAAGGCATCAAAGGCTATCAAACAGGATGGAGTTAAAACGACGTGCTTAACCTCCGCACACTAATCTCATATTAACCTCAAAGTTTCAACCTTCCAATTCCATCAAGCACTTTACAAACCCCAAATTCAATCACAAGCCTGGCAACCACAAACCCGTTCGCAAGGATCAAAACACCCACCACTCGTAACGTTGCACACCTACCGCTTCAACTTCCATATACACATATCACGTCTTAAAGAACTAACGCATCGCGTCACTACGTCTATAAGTCGCACGTGATATCAAACAATTCTCGAGTCTACTCAGAAGGATACAAGATTCTAGCAAGGAGAAACGATATCAAGGATAGTACTCATAGATTAGAAAGAATATATCCAATTCCAGACAAACAAGGATGCTCAAGCAATGAAGTTTGCTAGAAATAAATCAATTGACAACTTCAAAGATAACCCTTGGATCAAAGAAGTTCAATAGGATCAACAAGAAAACCAGTGCATCAGTTTGAAACAAACTCAAACTGAGTCGATGAAGTATGAGGTTTACAGAAGAGAATATTTCAAACCCAAGACAAAGCTCACAGAACTCAAGAGCACGATTACAAATACTTTCGAATACATTGTTTTTAAAAGAATCAAAAACTTGCAAGAAAGTCACCTCGCAGTTTAAAAGAAAGTTAAGCAACAAACATCCTTCAAAAGAGTAACAAAACATAAACGTGGCTTTGCTTTAATACAATTTCATGTTGAAACAGATCATGTAGAATTTTAAAACAAACTGTACACAGGTTTTGGCTAGGAGCAAAAGTATTTCCTCAACTATTTTGGAAAGATAGTTAGGTGTACAATCTTAATCAAAAGCAATCATAAAACTCGGAAGAAAAATCGAATGCTCGTTCAAAAAAATTCTCAAATCCATATTCAAACAAGCGTGTATAACATTTATAGCGAGGACAAAAGAGGAAGTTAAGCTCTTTTTAGAAAAGAAATCCCGAGGTAAAAATTTTGCTTACAATCTAGTAAGGAAACAAGCGGTGTGTTACAAACAAACAGGTTCCCATTAAACAAGGGAACTTTTCAGAACCTCATTTAAAATAGCACATGTCAACTTTAAATCATCTTTGTCAAAATTGAACAATGGCTTCAATTTCAATCAAGCAACAGAAAAATAAATTCAGTTTAGAACCTTTTCAAAGAGAATTCAAAAGTTCAAAAAGTCCGAAACAAGAATCCAAAGTATACTTGAAATCACCATCTCAGAAGGATATTCAAGAAAATTAGGATGTACTTAAAAAGAGTCAAGCCATGCAAGAGAGGGTTTTAAATCAAGGTAGTTCAAACAAGATTCATTAGTCGTGAAACATCCAACAAGCTTCCAATTGACCCAAAAGAAAAGTCGTAGGAAAAGACAACTCAATCATTAGTAATTTCTCAAGGATAAATCTTTGACTAAAAACTTTTGTAAAGATAATGAGAGGATATATAAATGATGCACTATTTTGAAACGAATCAAACTAACTCACATAAAAATGAGATTCACAAGATTGGAAAAACCAAGTTCAATGGTAATGTTCACAAATTGTAAAAGATTAGTTAAAAATAAGGTCAAGTATGATATTCATATAGATGGAAGGTTTAGTAGAGAATTTAGTCCGTTCATAGGAAGAAAGCTATGAGTTCAACACTCTCAAAAGAACAACAATGGCATAAATCATATAGCATGCTAAATCAAACTCAATTCAAAATAAGTTAAGTAAAGCTTATCAAATGAGACTCAACTGGGATAAAAGTGAATAAGCTTTCCTTCCCAAAATTTTGAAAAAAAATCCAAATACCTAATCAAATAAAGATGTCCATTGGAACTAGAGTAAAATTACTAGAAAGTCAAATTTACTTTTAAAGTAAGTGCAATTGTGTAAACCAGTAAAAGTACAGGCAAGATATTAGAAAGAAATAGTTGTTAAACCGTATAAATAATTTCAAAGTCTCATATATAGAAAAGTATATATCTAATCAACGGCAATTTATAAAATCTCAAAATTGGCTGTGATCACTGTCAAGTAAGAGAAAAACTGAATCAACAATTTCTCAAAGAATGGACTCAGAACCCAGAGTTAAAAGTCACAGCACATTAAGACAGGTTCAAGGCTATACCAAAGAATACTTGAATCAAGAAGAACTCAAACAGAGGAAGATAGATGCAGCAAGGATCTTAAACCAGCATATGCACTTAAGGTCAAACAAGAATGCATATAGATAGAGGAATAGAGTTGAAAAATCAAACTACTTTACAAAAGGATTAGCAGACAAGAACTTCAAGTTAGAACATGAAAGAACAGGTCGACTCGAACAGAATTCAAGACACATAACTGAGCAGCCTCGAGAAAAGTTTTCAACGTTCCCAGAACCCGCGATTCGCTTAACTCAAACCTCGAATTTCATCTATGATAACTCATTAGTGCTTTCATATACAAAATTCACTAGTATTAAGCCGGCCAAACTTAATACCAAGAATTATGCAATGCAAGACTAACATCGTTAATCAATAGACCGTCATGTGCATAAAGCTCTAATTCTCGTCATTCGACAAGACCTATTACATGACAAACGCTCAGAGTATGCAACTGAAGCATAGTTAGTCCATTCCTCAGGCTCTACAGGAAGAACTGCTCTGATACCATAATGTAACACCCTAACTACCAAAGCTCACGCTTCCGGCTGCGCAACTCTGATAGCTCGGACATTACGACGACACTTATACTATTTAATACTAATATATGAGCCTGTTTAAAACTTTTTACCACAATATCGTTCCCAAGATACTCCATTCTCTAACGTACATCCATAGATATCATACAACTTATAATAAACTCGTAAAGAGTACATCCATGTATATACATACATACATATATATATATTTAATACTACAAACATTAACCAATACAATCCCTATCCCTCTTACAAAATATATCAAGATAAAGGCGAGGGTACAAAATAATAATCTAAAGCAATACAGAGCATCTCAATAACAAATAATTAAACTCTTCATAACTTCTGCGCCCAAATCCTGAAAGGGGAAAAATGTAAGGGGTGAGAACATCATCCTCGAAAGGGTTCTCAGTAGAGGGTTTTTGGGAATTACTGTAATAGGATACATGAAGATAAGTCGTACCAGTGATTAATAACCATCTTATGCCTCTTTTTTAAAAACAACAGTTTACAATAAAAGTAAAGTCAGAAATCTTTTCTGAAAGAGGAACTGTTCAATTCTCAAAACATCAAAGCATTTCAAAAAGGTTTATCTATACTGAACCAAAATAACCTTTCATATCTTATTCCAAACCAGAACCACAAAACCGAAATCAACCATCAGTCCATCTCATTCAACCACGGCCCTAGGCCCAAACAATCCAACCACAACCAATCCACCACAATCCAACATAGTTCCAGAAGCAAACACAAGTAGGAAGATGCAAACACAAACAAACAGTTATTGCAAGTAGAACAATTAGCAATTAATCACATAGGCAAAACAAGTACAATATGCACACCCAAACAATGTCACATAGATGCATATGATGCATGCCTGTCCCTAGTGGCTGATGATATCATCTGTCGGTTACCAAGCCAACCCGACGTGTCCGGTAGCTAACCCGGACACAGTCTCTCTGTTGCGCATTATTATCATTAGAGGGTATCTGCGCCCTGTCGCCATTAGAGGGTATATGCGCCCTGTCGCCATTAGAGGGTATATGCGCCCTGTCGCCATTAGAGGGTATCGGTGCCCTGTCACCCTTACAACAGAGAGAAAACACAAGCATACTCGCTTACAACTTTCATCTCAGCCATTCGGCTTAAATTCACAAATCATTCAATTGCATACATGCATTTATATTCAATCATGGATCACCATCCATCTCAGCCATCCGGCTCACGGTTCAATTCAGAACCAACCAATTTATCAATAAATACAGCCCTTCAGCTTAAATTCATAATTCATAGCCAGCCATACGGCTCATAACTCATTCGGCAATCAGCCATAGTTCAATAGCATACACAGCCATTCCGGCTCATATCAAAATAGCACTTCCACCATCCAACATCATCAAATTCATAAATCGGCATTTAAGCCATAAATCACTTTTTCTCAAATCATTTCACTTTGAAATCAAGTTTCAACTCTTTTCAGCCTTGGCTTTAAAGATCTCATTTCTCAAATCATCTCAGGCTCATAAGTCAAATTTACTCAAAATGAGTTCCCTTTTTAAAACAGAGCCACTCTCGGCATTCTCTTTCCAAAACTTCCAAAACCATGGCAAGTTAAGGATTTATTTCAAAGTATTCAAAATCACCCATCCAACAATGGGATTTTATAACAAAAGTTTCTCGACAGAGTCCCAAGTCTTTAGGGAAGGTCAACCTATATCAATTCCTTAAAATTCATTGAAACTCTTAAAATCATAGATTTCTCGGTTCAAGTAAATAAAACTGAATTTATTATAAAACCGATCATACAAAATCACAAGTTCCAACCCGGTCCAAAAATCAACTCATTTGAAACGGAACCGGTTCATTTGAATCAAACCACTTTCAGGTTTCTTTTTGGAACCCATTTTTCCAACTCTTCCAAAATGCCTCAAACTTGATTACTCAATCAAAAGTCTAGGTTCCTTTAAAAATCACTAAAAACTCCTTTTTATATTGAAATCAATATTAAAGCATCATTCTTTCCTTCAGTGATTCAAACGGTAAAAATAGTTCAGTTCTAAATAAGCCGAACTCAACGTATAAGGTTCGTCAAATAAATTAAGCTTGAAAACATAAATATCCTTTTAATAAATCAAATAATACAATTTCTCAAATCCAACCCTTTTTAAATAACCTTACAAACAATTGTAGGATTTTGTAGAAATTTCGGCAGCACCTCCCCTAAAACTTGGACTTTTGCCACCCGGTTCGGGTCCCAACTAAACCATTTCTCATTCCTTTTCAACAGCTCAAAACCAGAAACCAATGTAAAGCAAGCTAAATCCAACAATCGCCTCAATGGCGTATCTCAAGGATACCATTTCAAAATCAACTCAATATAGATCGATATAACTCATTTCCAAAGCTTTAAAGAAACGGTTCAATAACAAGTCATTTGTCCAAAACCAAATCAATTAAAATAAACCATGCTGAATTCAAAAGTGCATTCGACTTTTCGAATCATCAAAACAATTAACTCAAATCAAATCAATCCTCAACGGATTAAACTCATATTCAAACCTTTAAAGAATCAACTTCAAACATTACATTTCACAAAGCCGCACAACAATTCAGCCAAACCAACATCCATAATCATTCAAGTCAATCAAATAGTACATAAGGCAGATATAATCACCAAATACATAATATCTCACATCAGTATCCATATGTAATAATTCCAATACATAAAACATAGTTTTTGGAAAGCGCCCCTACCTCAAAACGCAAATCCATAACCCAACGCGTCATAAGTCCTTTTCGCCTCAACTCCAAAACACCGGCAATCAAACCCGCAGCTCCAAGCCACTTCCGCAACAGTCTCAACAACTCTAATCGCAACATACAACAACCGAAACTCAATCTCACGTTACCAAAAATCATATTTATTAACCAAACACAACGAAATACTAACGTGAGGCTTTCCGAAACATACTTATTTACCAAAATGAAGAAGGAACGGCTGAACCGAACAGCGGCGGTGTCCGAACCGGTTTGGCGGCAGCCCGGCAGCCACCTCAAGCGGCAGCGATGACCTGAACCATATGCAGTGACAGTGAGGTTTCCAAAAACTCAACAGAAAGGAGAACCAACTCAAGACCCTTACCGATAGACTTTTCCGGCGATGGCAAGGGCAGCCAGAAGCTCCAACGGTGCTCCCGGAAATCACAGAACCACTCCCGGCGGTCCGAAAACCCTTTCTGACAACGGCAGCTCCGGCGAAGGCGGCGCCGGCGACACAGACGGTGGTTGGACTCCCAGCCCAGCCTCCATGCCTTCTCACTCATCGAGCGCGCTCTCTGTCCTCCGTGGTGCTCAATCGGCGGCAGTGGACTACGAGGAGGTCAACAGCGGCGAGGCTAGGTGCGATGATGACGTAGCTAATGGTGGCGGAAGGCACGAACGTCGGCGACTTCTTCGGTGGGTTAGTAGTGACTGAGGTGCGGAGCGGCTCTCTCTCCTCTCCGTGGTACAGCGGTGGAAAAAAGGAGGCAGCGGACCGGCGACTGGGTGGCGCGAACAGCTCGCCTCTTCCCTGGCGCTGCACCACCTCTGGCTCTCTCAAACCCAACGTCGTTCTCCCCTGCTCCTTCGAGCTCGACGACAAGGGTTCCACGGTGGCGCAGCGGGTCGCGCTCCTCGCGTCTCTGGCCCGCGTCCCCTTCCTTCATTGTCGCGCAGTCTCTCCTTCTCCTCGTCGCCAGCAATGACTACAGCACTCCTTGCTGGCACCGCACAGTCCCACATCTCCGGTTCCCCCTCCTCGGTGCAACACAGCGGCGCGGCGGCAGTGACGCCCGCCGGCGCTGCCCTTCCTCCTTCTCCCTTCCGGATCTTTCTTTCTTTCACAAATCTGTGTGTTGCGTTCTGCTGGGAAGAAAAGAGGGCTGCTGCGTTCTGTTGGGGCAAAGGAGGGGTTGTGGTGTGGCGGCTGAGAGTTAGGAATTAGGGTTTTGTTTTCAAAAGTTAGGGTTAGGGGCATTATGGTAATTTTCGATAAAATTGTGGACAATATAGTAATTGAAACCCAATTTAAATCCAACACTATTTGTACATAGAAAATACTATTTGCTCATCAATTTCACAAATTATTTTCAATAAAATGCCCAAATCTAAAAATTAGAAACGGTATACTTAATTTCTTCATTTTCCAAAATAGCAGTAATAATATTTAAAAATATTATTTATCTAATCATATAAAATCCTTATTATTTCATAACCATCAACTTTATACTTTAAATATAGAAAATAATCCAATAATTATAAAATTGGATAATAATTACAACTTATCTCAAAATCCAATAAATCAAAACTTGCCTTAATTATCTTTAACAAAATAATCTATGAAATTAAGGCTATAAATAACTGTAGGATTTGAGACTTGATCATAATAAGACTTTTCAAAGATTCTGGGTCTTACATTCTACCCACCTTATAAAAATTTTCGCCCTCGAAAATTGATACAAAATGAAAGAAATTCCATAACAGTTCACCTTTGAACACATTTAAGGAAGAAGCAAAAATATCTCAAAATATAATCATATATACGATTTTCAAATACTTTGATTGTCATAAGCATAAGGATGTAAAGGTAGGAGTGTGATTGCAAAGCAAACGTTTCAAGGTAGACTCAATGCAAAAGATAACATTGGTCAATCATGGGTTAGAAGGGCAAGGCATCAAAGGCTATCAAACAGGATGGAGTTAAAACGACGTGCTTAACCTCCGCACACTAATCTCATATTAACCTCAAAGTTTCAACCTTCCAATTCCATCAAGCACTTTACAAACCCCAAATTCAATCACAAGCCTGGCAACCACAAACCCGTTCGCAAGGATCAAAACACCCACCACTCGTAACGTTGCACACCTACCGCTTCAACTTCCATATACACATATCACGTCTTAAAGAACTAACGCATCGCGTCACTACGTCTATAAGTCGCACGTGATATCAAACAATTCTCGAGTCTACTCAGAAGGATACAAGATTCTAGCAAGGAGAAACGATATCAAGGATAGTACTCATAGATTAGAAAGAATATATCCAATTCCAGACAAACAAGGATGCTCAAGCAATGAAGTTTGCTAGAAATAAATCAATTGACAACTTCAAAGATAACCCTTGGATCAAAGAAGTTCAATAGGATCAACAAGAAAACCAGCGCATCAGTTTGAAACAAACTCAAACTGAGTCGATGAAGTATGAGGTTTACAGAAGAGAATATTTCAAACCCAAGACAAAGCTCACAGAACTCAAGAGCACGATTACAAATACTTTCGAATACATTGTTTTTAAAAGAATCAAAAACTTGCAAGAAAGTCACCTCGCAGTTTAAAAGAAAGTTAAGCAACAAACATCCTTCAAAAGAGTAACAAAAACATAAACGTGGCTTTGCTTTAATACAATTTCATGTTGAAACAGATCATGTAGAATTTTAAAACAAACTGTACACAGGTTTTGGCTAGGAGCAAAAGTATTTCCTCAACTATTTTGGAAAGATAGTTAGGTGTACAATCTTAATCAAAAGCAATCATAAAACTCGGAAGAAAAATCGAATGCTCGTTCAAAAAAATTCTCAAAATCCATATTCAAACAAGCGTGTATAACATTTATAGCGAGGACAAAAGAGGAAGTTAAGCTCTTTTTAGAAAAGAAATCCCGAGGTAAAAATTTTGCTTACAATCTAGTAAGGAAACAAGCGGTGTGTTACAAACAAACAGGTTCCCATTAAACAAGGGAACTTTTCAGAACCTCATTTAAAATAGCACATGTCAACTTTAAATCATCTTTGTCAAAATTGAACAATGGCTTCAATTTCAATCAAGCAACAGAAAAATAAATTCAGTTTAGAACCTTTTCAAAGAGAATTCAAAAGTTCAAAAAGTCCGAAACAAGAATCCAAAGTATACTTGAAATCACCATCTCAGAAGGATATTCAAGAAAATTAGGATGTACTTAAAAAGAGTCAAGCCATGCAAGAGAGGGTTTTAAATCAAGGTAGTTCAAACAAGATTCATTAGTCGTGAAACATCCAACAAGCTTCCAATTGACCCAAAAGAAAAGTCGTAGGAAAAGACAACTCAATCATTAGTAATTTCTCAAGGATAAATCTTTGACTAAAAACTTTTGTAAAGATAATGAGAGGATATATAAATGATGCACTATTTTGAAACGAATCAAACTAACTCACATAAAAATGAGATTCACAAGATTGGAAAAACCAAGTTCAATGGTAATGTTCACAAATTGTAAAAGATTAGTTAAAAATAAGGTCAAGTATGATATTCATATAGATGGAAGGTTTAGTAGAGAATTTAGTCCGTTCATAGGAAGAAAGCTATGAGTTCAACACTCTCAAAAGAACAACAATGGCATAAATCATATAGCATGCTAAATCAAACTCAATTCAAAATAAGTTAAGTAAAGCTTATCAAATGAGACTCAACTGGGATAAAAGTGAATAAGCTTTCCTTCCCAAAATTTTGAAAAAAAATCCAAATACCTAATCAAATAAAGATGTCCATTGGAACTAGAGTAAAATTACTAGAAAGTCAAATTTACTTTTAAAGTAAGTGCAATTGTGTAAACCAGTAAAAGTACAGGCAATATATTAGAAAGAAATAGTTGTTAAACCGTATAAATAATTTCAAAGTCTCATATATAGAAAAGTATATATCTAATCAACGGCAATTTATAAAATCTCAAAATTGGCTGTGATCACTGTCAAGTAAGAGAAAAACTGAATCAACAATTTCTCAAAGAATGGACTCAGAACCCAGAGTTAAAAGTCACAGCACATTAAGACAGGTTCAAGGCTATACCAAAGAATACTTGAATCAAGAAGAACTCAAACAGAGGAAGATAGATGCAGCAAGGATCTTAAACCAGCATATGCACTTAAGGTCAAACAAGAATGCATATAGATAGAGGAATAGAGTTGAAAAATCAAACTACTTTACAAAAGGATTAGCAGACAAGAACTTCAAGTTAGAACATGAAAGAACAGGTCGACTCGAACAGAATTCAAGACACATAACTGAGCAGCCTCGAGAAAAGTTTTCAACGTTCCCAGAACCCGCGATTCGCTTAACTCAAACCTCGAATTTCATCTATGATAACTCATTAGTGCTTTCATATACAAAATTCACTAGTATTAAGCCGGCCAAACTTAATACCAAGAATTATGCAATGCAAGACTAACATCGTTAATCAATAGACCGTCATGTGCATAAAGCTCTAATTCTCGTCATTCGACAAGACCTATTACATGACAAACGCTCAGAGTATGCAACTGAAGCATAGTTAGTCCATTCCTCAGGCTCTACAGGAAGAACTGCTCTGATACCATAATGTAACACCCTAACTACCAAAGCTCACGCTTCCGGCTGCGCAACTCTGATAGCTCGGACATTACGACGACACTTATACTATTTAATACTAATATATGAGCCTGTTTAAAACTTTTTACCACAATATCGTTCCCAAGATACTCCATTCTCTAACGTACATCCATAGATATCATACAACTTATAATAAACTCGTAAAGAGTACATCCATGTATATACATACATACATATATATATATATATTTAATACTACAAACATTAACCAATACAATCCCTATCCCTCTTACAAAATATATCAAGATAAAGGCGAGGGTACAAAAATAATAATCTAAAGCAATACAGAGCATCTCAATAACAAATAATTAAACTCTTCATAACTTCTGCGCCCAAATCCTGAAAGGGGAAAAATGTAAGGGGTGAGAACATCATCCTCGAAAGGGTTCTCAGTAGAGGGTTTTTGGGAATTACTGTAATAGGATACATGAAGATAAGTCGTACCAGTGATTAATAACCATCTTATGCCTCTTTTTTAAAAACAACAGTTTACAATAAAAGTAAAGTCAGAAATCTTTTCTGAAAGAGGAACTGTTCAATTCTCAAAACATCAAAGCATTTCAAAAAGGTTTATCTATACTGAACCAAAATAACCTTTCATATCTTATTCCAAACCAGAACCACAAAACCGAAATCAACCATCAGTCCATCTCATTCAACCACGGCCCTAGGCCCAAACAATCCAACCACAACCAATCCACCACAATCCAACATAGTTCCAGAAGCAAACACAAGTAGGAAGATGCAAACACAAACAAACAGTTATTGCAAGTAGAACAATTAGCAATTAATCACATAGGCAAAACAAGTACAATATGCACACCCAAACAATGTCACATAGATGCATATGATGCATGCCTGTCCCTAGTGGCTGATGATATCATCTGTCGGTTACCAAGCCAACCCGACGTGTCCGGTAGCTAACCCGGACACAGTCTCTCTGTTGCGCATTATTATCATTAGAGGGTATCTGCGCCCTGTCGCCATTAGAGGGTATATGCGCCCTGTCGCCATTAGAGGGTATCGGTGCCCTGTCACCCTTACAACAGAGAGAAAACACAAGCATACTCGCTTACAACTTTCATCTCAGCCATTCGGCTTAAATTCACAAATCATTCAATTGCATACATGCATTTATATTCAATCATGGATCACCATCCATCTCAGCCATCCGGCTCACGGTTCAATTCAGAACCAACCAATTTATCAATAAATACAGCCCTTCAGCTTAAATTCATAATTCATAGCCAGCCATACGGCTCATAACTCATTCGGCAATCAGCCATAGTTCAATAGCATACACAGCCATTCCGGCTCATATCAAAATAGCACTTCCACCATCCAACATCATCAAATTCATAAATCGGCATTTAAGCCATAAATCACTTTTTCTCAAATCATTTCACTTTGAAATCAAGTTTCAACTCTTTTCAGCCTTGGCTTTAAAGATCTCATTTCTCAAATCATCTCAGGCTCATAAGTCAAATTTACTCAAAATGAGTTCCCTTTTTAAAACAGAGCCACTCTCGGCATTCTCTTTCCAAAACTTCCAAAACCATGGCAAGTTAAGGATTTATTTCAAAGTATTCAAAATCACCCATCCAACAATGGGATTTTATAACAAAAGTTTCTCGACAGAGTCCCAAGTCTTTAGGGAAGGTCAACCTATATCAATTCCTTAAAATTCATTGAAACTCTTAAAATCATAGATTTCTCGGTTCAAGTAAATAAAACTGAATTTATTATAAAACCGATCATACAAAATCACAAGTTCCAACCCGGTCCAAAAATCAACTCATTTGAAACGGAACCGGTTCATTTGAATCAAACCACTTTCAGGTTTCTTTTTGGAACCCATTTTTCCAACTCTTCCAAAATGCCTCAAACTTGATTACTCAATCAAAAGTCTAGGTTCCTTTAAAAATCACTAAAAACTCCTTTTTATATTGAAATCAATATTAAAGCATCATTCTTTCCTTCAGTGATTCAAACGGTAAAAATAGTTCAGTTCTAAATAAGCCGAACTCAACGTATAAGGTTCGTCAAATAAATTAAGCTTGAAAACATAAATATCCTTTTAATAAATCAAATAATACAATTTCTCAAATCCAACCCTTTTTAAATAACCTTACAAACAATTGTAGGATTTTGTAGAAATTTCGGCAGCACCTCCCCTAAAACTTGGACTTTTGCCACCCGGTTCGGGTCCCAACTAAACCATTTCTCATTCCTTTTCAACAGCTCAAAACCAGAAACCAATGTAAAGCAAGCTAAATCCAACAATCGCCTCAATGGCGTATCTCAAGGATACCATTTCAAAATCAACTCAATATAGATCGATATAACTCATTTCCAAAGCTTTAAAGAAACGGTTCAATAACAAGTCATTTGTCCAAAACCAAATCAATTAAAATAAACCATGCTGAATTCAAAAGTGCATTCGACTTTTCGAATCATCAAAACAATTAACTCAAATCAAATCAATCCTCAACGGATTAAACTCATATTCAAACCTTTAAAGAATCAACTTCAAACATTACATTTCACAAAGCCGCACAACAATTCAGCCAAACCAACATCCATAATCATTCAAGTCAATCAAATAGTACATAAGGCAGATATAATCACCAAATACATAATATCTCACATCAGTATCCATATGTAATAATTCCAATACATAAAACATAGTTTTTGGAAAGCGCCCCTACCTCAAAACGCAAATCCATAACCCAACGCGTCATAAGTCCTTTTCGCCTCAACTCCAAAACACCGGCAATCAAACCCGCAGCTCCAAGCCACTTCCGCAACAGTCTCAACAACTCTAATCGCAACATACAACAACCGAAACTCAATCTCACGTTACCAAAAATCATATTTATTAACCAAACACAACGAAATACTAACGTGAGGCTTTCCGAAACATACTTATTTACCAAAATGAAGAAGGAACGGCTGAACCGAACAGCGGCGGTGTCCGAACCGGTTTGGCGGCAGCACGGCAGCCACCTCAAGCGGCAGCGATGACCTGAACCATATGCAGTGACAGTGAGGTTTCCAAAAACTCAATAGAAAGGAGAACCAACTCAAGACCCTTACCGATAGACTTTTCTGGCGATGGCAAGGGCAGCCAGAAGCTCCAACGGTGCTCCCGGAAATCACAGAACCACTCCCGGCGGTCCGAAAACCCTTTCTGACAATGGCAGCTCCGGCGAAGGCGGCGCCGGCGACACAGACGGTGGTTGGACTCCCAGCCCAGCCTCCATGCCTTCTCACTCATCGAGCGCGCTCTCTGTCCTCCGTGGTGCTCAATCGGCGGCAGTGGACTACGAGGAGGTCAACAGCGGCGAGGCTAGGTGCGATGATGACGTAGCTAATGGTGGCGGAAGGCACGAACGTCGGCGACTTCTTCGGTGGGTTAGTAGTGACTGAGGTGCGGAGCGGCTCTCTCTCCTCTCCGTGGTACAGCGGTGGAAAAAAGGAGGCAGCGGACCGGCGACTGGGTGGCGCGAACAGCTCGCCTCTTCCCTGGCGCCGCACCACCTCTGGCTCTCTCAAACCCAACGTCGTTCTCCCCTGCTCCTTCGAGCTCGACGACAAGGGTTCCACGGTGGCGCAGCGGGTCGCGCTCCTCGCGTCTCTGGCCCGCGTCCCCTTCCTTCATTGTCGCGCAGTCTCTCCTTCTCCTCGTCGCCAGCAATGACTACAGCACTCCTTGCTGGCACCGCACAGTCCCACATCTCCGGTTCCCCTCCTCGGTGCAACACAGCGGCGCGGCGGCAGTGACGCCCGCCGGCGCTGCCCTTCCTCCTTCTCCCTTCCGGATCTTTCTTTCTTTCACAAATTTGTGTGTGTTGCGTTCTGCTAGGAAGAAAAGAGGGCTGCTACATTCCGTTGGGGCAAGGGAGGGGTTGTGGTGTGGCGGCTGAGAGTTAGGAATTAGGGTTTTGTTTTCAAAAGTTAGGGTTAGGGGCATTATGGTAATTTTCGATAAAATTGTGGACAATATAGTAATTGAAACCCAATTTAAATCCAACACTATTTGTACATAGAAAATACTATTTGCTCATCAATTTCACAAATTATTTTCAATAAAATGCCCAAATCTAAAAATTAGAAACGGTATACTTAATTTCTTCATTTTCCAAAATAGCAGTAATAATATTTAAAAATATTATTTATCTAATCATATAAAATCCTTATTATTTCATAACCATCAACTTTATACTTTAAATATAGAAAATAATCCAATAATTATAAAATTGGATAATAATTACAACTTATCTCAAAATCCAATAAATCAAAACTTGCCTTAATTATCTTTAACAAAATAATCTATGAAATTAAGACTATAAATAACTGTAGGATTTGAGACTTGATCATAATAAGACTTTTCAAAGATTCTGGGTCTTACAGCTAACAATTAATCAATAATATTTAAAAGTATAGGTTAAAATTATAGAATACGATTTTATTCCACTAAAAGTGTTGACTAGCTGTTTAAAAATGTTGGCCAATATAAACTAAAATTGCTGGCTCTTAAACTTTTTTTCTTGCGATAAAATTTGATAAATCATGACCATAGATTATTTTAGATCATACTTCAAAATCGTGATCATAGATACTTTTAAGTTACTTTCTAAAAACAGTGAATATAAATTCTTTTAGGTTATTCTTTTTTAAAAATTGTGACCATAAATCTTTTTATAGTCATTTTTTAAAATTGTGGCCACAAATTTCTTTAGATCACTTCCAAAAATCATAATCATAGATCTTTTTAATCCAAAAAGTTAGTTGAAAAAGCAATAATTTTAAAAGCTTGGTTTTTTGTATATTAGGATTTTATTCTAAATAAAAAAGACACAAATGTTAAATCTTTTACCCAAAATATAATGCCTAAATATGCATTTTGTTTTTATTTTAAAAATGTGAAAAAAATGCAAATTCTATGTTCAAACTTTAAACTCCACCTAAAATATATAGACAGGATAAACCACTGTTTTATTCCTAATATTTGTTCTAAATCTCATATTTGTCTTTAATTTTTTTATTTAATTTATTCTATTTACGCTCCTAACATTCAATTTTCGTGTTATTATGCCTTCAACTGAAATTACTTCCCTTCACTCCCCAAAAAGGATCATTCATGTGGAGAGAGAGAAACAAATGAAGATAGTGATTTAACAATGGAGGGGTATAAAATTGTTATGTTCAAAAATGATTTTTTAAATCAGTTATTATATATTTTTGTATAAATATATATACGTTTTAACTCATTTTAAATATATATTTTATATTTTAATATATATTTTATACAAATAGATAATTTAGTAACTAATTTAATGCTAAAAGAGCAAAGTAGAACACATATACACAACATTAGAGAAAAAAACACGAAGGAAAAAAAAAATTAGGAACAGAGTTTGAACAAAAATTATGAGAAAAATAAACATTTACTTACATATTTTGGTCTTCATAATTTGATTTTTGTGTTTCTTTTTTTTTTTTTTTTTGACAATTGATACTTGTGATGTTTTTTAAGGTAATTAGCGGATTAGAACCTGTTCAAGACAATCGTTTCACTTATAATAAGGGACCTAATAAATCGGCCACAACATTCATTTTTGGACCACACTACCTTGCATCTCGATTGTATCAACGCACTCCGAAACAGGTTACTTACCAAACTTTAAAAACTCTCATTATTTGTTAATAAATATATAATTATTTATTTATTATTTTTTATTAATATAAATTTTTAAGATAAATAATTTTATAATATGAGATCAAAGTATTTCTAGTCCAATGTCATTTTGTTTCCAACATCTTTTCAAGAAGAAAGCAGACTGAAGAGATATAACGCCAATTAAGGTTTGCACAAATGATTATTAAGATTGCAATACTTAGTTTGTAGCTCCTTATAGCTACTGGTTTTATTTTTCTTGAAGCCACGAAAAATCTAACTTATTAGGCAACCATTTGTAAAGAAACCATTGACAATTGGTGAATCATGTGGATGACTTTAGATTGGCATAGTTTGAAGGAAAATGAGTTCGTCTTGGACAAAAAGGGTTCATTTCATATCTCTTCTATTTGAATACCTGATCTAGGGCATGGATGAGAGTCTCACGAGTAGATACTAGATTTTTTTACTATTAGAAAATATATAATAAAAAATATTATTTGCACTATATATGAACGAGATTTTTATATAAGAATGTGAGAATGCATTTATATTCATTGGATTAATTTATTGGGAAGTGCTAGGAGAACAATGATTATCTTAAACAACATGAACAACTACTAATTAAATACAAGTACATTACACCCTAATTTAATGCTACTCATTAAATTTACTCTTTTAACCCTATTAATTCACATTGTTCACACATTGTTCAAGAATGTCATTAGTTACTTATACTTTTTCTAATTTAAATGGTTAAAACCAAATGCACCTAATAATAAATGATATACAAATAATGTATTAATTATAGTTATTAAATTTATGTATAAATGCATTTATTACTATTACATTTTTAGTCAATATTTTAAATTTTTATTAAAATATACTTAATAAATTAAAATAATTATATTTATTTATTGAAATAAAATTAAAAATATTTTTGATAATTGAATGTATTTTTTAAAAATTTATAGAAATATGAAATACAACTTTCTAAAGAATAAGGCACTGTGAGTCTTCCAACAAAGATTCTTTTACTTTCTAGAGCTAAAGCTTTTAGTACGAAACTACGTACATTGAATCCAACAAAGATTCCAGCAAAGATTCTTCTATCCCACTGAATTTTTGATAAATTGTTACCAGTTTATCATTTTTTGAATATGTTTGCTAATCTGCCTTAACTGAAATCTAAAATGAAGCGATGATCAACTACTTCAATTCATTTTTTTATGACAGGATTGGAATCTAGCAACAACGTTGATGAGAGCATTTAGATTATTCAGCAACGAAGATGTAACAAAGGTGCTAACTCTATCACATGCAAAATACGGTTCTGTAAGTCGTGTTTATGTTGTGTCCGAGAAAGATGTTTTGATCACTCCAAATCTTCAACGACGGATAATTAAAGACAATCCTCCAAATCGCGTGGTTGAGATTGCTGGATCAGATCACATGGTCATGATGTCCAAACCGAAAGATCTTTACCTGCAACTACAATCCATTGCTGCTAATTATGATTGACTCAATATATAATTATGTTCTATACAAATAATACAATACAATACTCCTATCCTTGCTATACATTACATCAGTCATGTAACAAATAAATGAAAATCCATGCCTTGTTATTATGGTATTTAACAACATCTTCAAAACTTTAGCTTTCTTTAAGACCATTTTGATAAAATTGTGAAAGAATAGGAAAAAAAAAGAAAAGGCGAAGAAATTTAATTGATTGTTGAATGATTGAATTTTGTATTGTAAACTATAAAGATAAAACTATATATATATATATATATATATATATATATATATATATATATATATATAGCATTGTCCTATGAAAGATAAAAGCAAATAAAGATAAGATAAGAACAACTAAAGATAAGATAAAGAAAAGATAAGATAAGATAATAAAGACTAAAATTGTAATTGAATTTATGTATTCTGTTAGGTTGAATTTGTGGGTCACGAGACTTTTTTATTGTTCTCATGGGTTAAGGTAGAAGAATAGTTTAATACGTCCCCGCAAGCTGGTGGATGGAAGATATTAATAATTCACAGCTTAGATAAGTTCTGATGAAATTGTTGAGTGTCTGACGTGGTGACGCGGAGGAAGATGCGTGCGGCGGAGCTTGAGCTGCCGGCAAAAATATAAAAGGAGATGCTGTGCTTGAGCAGCGATTTTCAAAAAATATGTGCGACGGAACTTGAGCTACCGGAGGCAAAAATATAAAAGGAGATGCTGTGTTTGAGGAGCAATTTTCAAAAAAAAAAAAAGAAAAAATAAGCGCGTAAAGTGCAATAAGATTGATCTTTAGAGGGCGCGTATGGCGCAATAAGAGTGGTCTTCAGAGGCGCATAGAGCGTGATAAAAAAAAAAAAGAGGGTGCGTGGAGCACAATAAAAGTGCAGATGAAACTGCAAAAACAGAATGCAGATTGAACTGTTGAAACAGAATGCAGACGAAACTACTGGAAGAAGGCGTAGATGAAACTGCTGGAAGAAAGTGTAACATCCCAACTTTTTGAATCAAGTCATTTTTTTAATAACTAATTAATTAATTAAAATAGTAATGATTTAAGATTTGAATTTAAAATTTAAACATATGAAAGCACTAGTGGTAGTAAATCTCTAACCGACAGTAACCAACCTTTTAAAACATAGTTATAACTAATTCTATATTTATTAAATTTGAATGATATTTTGTTATATGAAAAGATAAGAATACTATCTCTATTCCTTAAGTTCAGTATAAAATCAAATTCAAATTAAATTAGATAGATAAATCGGTTACAAGTTCATAGTAGAAAATCGCGCTCTTATCAGCCAGGCTGATATACTAACAGTATTTCAAGAATATCTCAAGCTGTGGTTATTGATTGACTTCGTTTAAGATTCGTTTTAAAGATAATTCAATTCTTTATAAATTTGTCTCTAATAGCTATTTCCAGATTCCAAACATAGAAAAAGTTATAAGACTCACAAAGTGACAATTCAGATTGAAGATTTCAATGTCTCCTAGTATGCACATACCTGAGAGCTATTTGATCATTCCTTTCTCATTCTATTCCCTTTTTCTATACAAAACATTCTAGTATACACAAATTCTAGCCATAAAACAAGTCTCTCTTCACTAACAAATTGTATCTATTTGTATCGGAATACCTATTGGAACTTCACTCAAGGTAGGGGGTTTTGTGATAATTTTTATATGTCATATCTTAAATGTTTTTGAATATATATGTTAGCATTGCACGTCATGATATAATGTTTCTTTTCTCCTTACCCATTATGCATTATAATAACAATCTTATGTGCATTAAAGAACTGAGGGAATGATTCTTCGGTAAGGGAAGGTGACCCCCAAAGACAAGATAATCGAGATGATCCTTCGGTAAGGGAAGGTGATCGAATCGAGATGATCCTTCGGTAAGGGAAGGTGATCGACAAACCTTTGGGATAAGAACCTTCGGTAAGGGAAGGTGACTATCCCATCAATTTTATATAATAATTTGTTGACATGACTCCCTTCTTGTGTATTTCTAAATAACCTTGATTGTAAATTAAACTGAGAGAATGATCCTTCGGTGAGGGAAGGTGACCTCCAAAGACAAGATATCGATATGATCCTTCGGTAAGAGAAGGTGATCGATTGATATGATCCTTCGGTAAGGGAAGGTGATCGCCAAAACGTTTTGGATAAGAACCTTCGGTAAGGGAAGGAGACTCCCACCTTTTATACCGGTTTGAGCTCAATACCTTCCATAAAAGGTACGAGAAAAAAATAATGAAAAGTACAATGAAAAGTATGATCATGATTGTTCTTCTTTTATCCTTTTTAATTTATGATTATGATTGCATTTAAAGATCCTTCCTTTATCCAAAATTCCTTTTGTATGATGTATGATATTGTTTAAGATCTCTATTTTATTCAGATCTATCCTGTTTGACTTATCTATGACAATGTTACTATTCTTCTCTTATTTATTATTTATTTTGCCTTGCTTTATGGTCTATGAGAACATCATACCAAGGTTTATGAGTTTACCTTTATATGTTTTAACGCTATAGGCATTTTATATGCATCACACATGTCATAACATAAGTAAATGAGAAGCATCTAAAAGTTACTCCACTCCGACTAATAAGGATTTTTGAAAATAATAATTGAACAACCTTGCATTATCACTGTTTTTTTATTTTAAAACTCGGAATGGCTGGAGATGGATACGATGACATCATATAGATAAACTAGTGAGAAACTTTTGTTTCTCACCTCTCTCCGTACCATCTTCAGGAAGGATGTAGCACAAAGCAATACCCTGTTCAGTTGAGGTGAAAAGACAAGTGCACTATTAGGAGCGAACTATCAAGAACGTAGATACGAAACATTAAGCGTTTATCTTAAGAAGGGAGAATAGGCGATTGCTTCAGTCATATTTAAACAAATTAAGAGAATTAGAATTTCCTATGTATCTTGTTTTATTTTTATTGAGTGATTGTAATTGCAACTATGATGTTTCTTTTTATGATTATTTGGTATGAGTAAAGCTTGTCATTGTTATGCCTTCATAGTTTAGCACGCCCGTTTTTTGGTAGTATTTTCAGATCCACTTATATTTTTCAACTAGTAAATATTCTAATAAAAATTAGTTATTTAATATTTTTATATATAAATTATTTTATATTTGTTTTAAAAGAAAAATTTTGCAAGGTTTTAAATATCCGCTACTAAAGCGCAGACAGGCCATAGTGACTATTCCATGAATGATAGTTATTTTCCGTTAGAACAGGGATAACCAAGACTGATGTTAGATTTTTACTTGGATGGATGTAATAGAGATTGGTTGAATTCTGAGATAAATTAGAAGATTGATTATTCATTGTGGGAGGAGGTTAAAAAAGAAGTAGAGTATTTTCTCATCGAAAAGATGATAATTTATGTATCCTTTTCAAGGAAGATACCAAGACTCTGATACCATGATAAAATTGTGAAAGAATAGGAAAAGAAAAGAAAAGATGAAGAAATTTTATTGATTGTTGAATGATTGAATTTTGTATTGTAAACTATGAAGGTAAAACTAAATATGTATAGAGCATTGTCCTATGAAAGATAAAAGCAAATAAAGATAAGATAAGAACAACTAAAGATAAGATAAAGAAAAGATAAGATAATATAATAAAGACTAAAATTATAATTAAATTTATGTATTTTGTTGAGCTAAATTTGTGGGCCACAAGACTTCTTTATTGTTCTCAGGAACTAAGGTGAAAGAGTAATTTAATACATTTTATAAAAAAAATCTTCAATTGGGTTCAGACTTAAGAAAGCTATCAACCGTGATAGTAATGATGTATCGTTTTTAGTTTTTTTTTTTTCATTTTGGTAACATATTTAGTTTTGGTGTAGTTTTTAGAAACACTAAAATAAGTAAATAACATAAAGACTAGGGGGTGACAAAGCGGGCTGGCTCGCCCCGCCCCGCCAAGGCCCGCCCCATAATCAGGGCGGGACAACCCGTCCCACAAACTAAGATGGGTTCAAAATGCTAGCCCGTCCTGCTTTATGGCGGATTAGCGGGTCGGCGGGCTAGCTCGTTTGACTTTTTTTTTTTTTTGAAAAACAGAATTCATTAAAATTTATTAAAAATAATAATTAAAAAATCAAATATAAATAAAAATAGTCAAATTATAATATAATTTTATTATTATTTTTTTATTTTTAACTTCGATAAAATTGTGCAAAAAATATTTGTCAATAGAACCATCTTTATTTTAAAAAATAAGTCACATAATTTGAGCATATATAGGAAATTCTAAAATAAAATAAATAAAGTTAATAACTAAAAGAAGAATAAAAGCAAAAAATAAAAAATATTTAAAAATTCTATAATTATTAATTTTATAATAGTAATCACTTTTTTTATTTAATAAAAAAATAAAAAATAAAAATTTTCGGCCCGACGGACTGTCCCGTCCTGCCCCCCAAAATCTGCCAATTTGGCGGTGCGGATTCGATAGATTTTTTTAATTTTGCGGGATCCAAATTTTAACCCAACTCGCTTTTTTTAGCGGTTTGAGCGAATCAGCCCGGCGCGTTTAGCCCATTTTGCCACCCCTGATAAGGACGCATGCGGCATGCCTCTTTAATATTTTTTTGGACAGGTCTCTCAACTGTGTTTCGAAATAGTTAAAAATATGATTTCAGTGTTATGGGACGAAGCCCTATTGTAATCCATGATAAATAACCCAAACAAATCTAATTAAAAACAAGAAAATGAAAATCCAAAAATCAATTATGACCGAAAACAAAAGCACTGTTAAGTATAATTAGACAAAAATATCTAATTATTGGCAATACTATTTTTTTATGAGTAGCTTTAATACTCCGCTCTTCAGATAATTTGCTAATCAATATTTTTTTAATAAAGAAAAATGTATATAGATAAGTATTCATGTGTTGTGATAAGAATAAAGGATGTGGATGTCCATTTTCAAAAGAATTACATTAAATGAAAGTTGAAAAATAAATACTTTATGCATGTATAAATAGAGCATGATTTGAGACCATATATACAGAAACAATCAATAAAATTCTTTCTCTCTCTTATACTGACACACTCTTCTCTTTTTTTATAGTTTTTTATTTTATATTTGTTATCTCTTTTTTATTTATTTATTTAGTTATTTCATAACACGTTATCAGCACGAGACTCTAACCAAATTTTAGAAGACTCCAGGTAACAAATTTTTATTATGTTGAAGTTCTCTCATCTTGAATTTAATGCTCTTGATATATTTGAAAATAATTATTTATCATGGATACTTGATGCTAAAATCCATGTTGATTCAATGGATCTTGGAGATACCATTAAGGTTGAAAATAATGTATCCTAGAAGGATAAATCCAAAGACATGATTTTCCTTCGGCATCATCTTGAAGTATGAATGAAAAATGAATATCTCACATTAAAAGATCCTATAGATCTGTGGAAAGACCTCAAGCCCGATATGTTAGAGAAAATTTTCTCGACCTTTCATGCCTTGAATGTGCTCCTACAGCAGCAGTATCGAGAAAAATGATTTTAAAAATATTTTGAGTTAATTTCTTGTCTTCTTGTTGCTGAACGCAACAATGAATTACTTCTAAGGAATCATGAAGCACGTCTAGCTGGCGCTGCCCCATTTCCTGAAGTAAATACGACAAATCATTACCCCAAAAGAGGTAAATGGCATGATTTTGATAATAAGAAAAGTTATGGAAGGAAGAAGAATTATATTCACAAGAAAGGATCTCACCAGAAGTGGGATAAAGAAAGAAACAATGGGTAAAGTAAATCAATTGAGGATAAATGCTTCCGTTGTGGTGGAAAGGGTCATTAGTCATGTACCTGTCGTACCCCAAGGCACCTAGTTAATCTTTATCAAGCATCCTTGAAAAAAAATGACAAAGGAAAGGAAACAAATTTTGTTTCAAATGATGAAGATTCCATCACTCATTATGATGTATTTAATTTCTTTGAGGATCTTGAAGGAAATATTGTCTATTTGATCAATGATGGAATAGTTTAATATGTGTGTTTGTTAAGTATTCATGTGAATAATTTTACTATGCATGTACTTTTACTCATTTTATTATTATTTGTCTTTGAAGAAAAATGGCAAGAACATATTGTGAAGATATTTGCCTTGCGGATAGTACAAGTTCGCACATTATTATTAAAAGTAATATATATTTTACCCATCTTGTGCCAAAAGAAGAATATGTTAATACTATTATTGGCTCGGGCAATATGATAGAAGGCTTCGGAAGAGCTATAATTTTGTTTCCTGGAGGAACAAAATTTATAATAAATAATGCACTATTATCTACCAAGTCTCTGAGGAACTTATTGAGTTTCAAAGATATTCGCCGAAATGGATATCATATTGAAATAATGAATGAGGGAAATCATGAGTATTTATGTATCACAACTCATGATTTAAATAAAAAAGTTATATTAGAAAAGTTACCATCACTTTCATTTGGGTTGTATTATACAAAGATTAGTGCAATTGAATCACATGTCATTATAAACCAGAAGTTTACTAGCCCAAATGAATTCATAACTTGGCACGACCGATTGGGTCATCTGGGAACAACCATGATGCAAAGAATTATTGAAAACTCCCATGGACATTCACTAAAGAACCAGAAGATTCTTAAATCTAGTGAATTCTGTTGTGCTGCATGTTCTCAGGGAAAGTTAAGTTTAAGGTCATCACCAGTAAAGATTGGAATTGAGTCCCCTGAATTCCTAGAAAGGATTCAAGGCGATATATATGACCTATTCATCCACCATGTGGATCTTTTAGATATTTTATGGTCCTAATAGACGCATCTTCGAGATGGTCACATGTGTGCTTATTGTCTTCTCGCAACCTGGCGTTTGCGAGATTACTTGCTCAAATTATTCGATTAAAAGCACAATTTCCAGAAAATCCAATCAAAGTAATTTGTTTTGATAATGCTGGTGAATTTACTTTCCAAACTTTTGATGCATATTGTATGGCCAATGGAATAAGTGTTGAATATCTAGTAGCTCATGTTCACACATAAAATGGGTTAGCAGAATCACTTATTAAATGCCTCCAATTAATTACTAGACCCTTACTTATGAGAATAAATCTCGCAACCTCAGTTTGGGGGTGAAGAACTGAAGATTGATGGTTTAGAAGTTATAGTAATCTCTCGTTGTAAGTATAGTTACTAAACCAAGCAATCAACCTTTCTTACAAACGTTTTGGTTGTCACAAGTAACAAACCCCTAAATAAATTGATAACCGAAGTATTTAAACCTCAGGTCGTCTTCTCAAGGAATTGCAGGGAGGTATGTTCTTATTATTGGTTATGAAGATTGTAAATCGGGGTTTTGAAGATGAGGGACAAGTAATTTAAATGGCAGGTAAAATAAATAAATAATTGTAAAATAAACTTTTGGCAAGATATGAAAATTCAGAAGTCCTATCCTAGTTACTCCTATGAGAATGGAAGTTAATCCCACTTAGTTAACCTTTGTGTAAGCAAGGGAAAGTCAAGTGAACCAATTGGTTAGAATTCCCAAGTCCTAGCTAACTCCTAAGGAAGGACTAGACTTAGTGGAATTCAAATTAATCAGCCGACATAACAATCAATCATGAATAGTTGATAACTCAAGAGCTTCTAGTTAATCAATTAAAGCCAATAATATAAAAAGCTAAATAAGAATCTTAGATCTGAAATACCTCAAGCTCATGAATTAATAAAGATATTAAATGTAACATGGGTAGTTGTAGCCAAATAAAGAAGTTGTGTTGAACATAGAAATCTATAAACTAAATTAAGGAAATAAATGAAAGGAACATTGAACCAGATATGAAGATGAAATAATCCTGAAGTGAAAAGAAATCCTAATCCTAAAATAAATTCTAATCCTAATCCTAATCCTAAGAGAGAGGAGAGAGCCTCTCTCACTAAAAACTACATCTAAAACCTAAAATTATGAATTATGAAAGCTTTCTTGAGTCTCTACAAGTTCTCTGACTTTAATCTGTGTTTCTGGGCCGAAAACTGGGTTGAAATGCAGCCCAGAATCTCTGCCAGCGACTTTTGTAATTCTGCAGATCGCACACGTCACGCGTCCGCATCGTCCACGCGTTCGCGTCACTTAGCATTTCTCGTACCACGCGTGCGCGTCGTCCACGCTTTCACGTCGTTCGTGCAGCTTTCAATCCGCGCAGTCGCGTCAGGCACTCAAACGCGTCACTCTGATTTTTTCCATTTCGCGCGGTCGCGTGAGCCATGCGACCGCGTGACTTCTCGCTGGGCATCTCCTCAATTCCTTGTGTTCCTTCCATTTTTGCACGCTTCCTCTTTATTCTCTAAGCCATTCCTGCCCTATGAAGCCTGAAACACTTAACACACGGATCAAGGCATCGAATGGTAATAAGAGAGCATTAAGATTAGCTAAATTAAGACCAAAGAAGCATGTTTTCAATCATAGAACTAAACTAGGAAGGAATTGTAAAATCATGCAAATCTTATGAATAAGTGGGTGAAAAGCTTGATAAAACCACTCAATTAAATACAATATAAACCATGAAATAGTGGTTTATCAGGGGGCATGCTATTTTACATGCCGCAACACTTATTTGTTTGGGGCCAACGAGTTACCATCAGTTCTCTCCTATGCAATTAGCTTTTAGCCAGCTGCCAAATGTTTCCCAATTAAGAATATTTGGGTGTGCGATATATGTTCTCAGTGTACCACCTTCTCGCACCAAAATTGGACCCCAAAGAAAATTGGGGATATATGTTGGATATGATTCTCCCTCTATAGTGAGGTATCTCGAGATACAAACTGGAGATGTATTTAAAGCCCGGTTTGAGGATTGTCATTTTGATGAATCAAAATTTCCAACATTAGGGGGAGAGAATAAGCTTCCTGAAAAGGAACTTAATTGGAAAGCATCATCTTTGATGCATTTAGATCCTTGATCAAGGCAATGTCAACTAGAAGTTCAAAAGATTATACATTTGCAAAGAATAGAAAATGAATTGCCTGATGCATTTTTCGATACAAAAAGGATAACCAAATCTTATATACTAGCGAAAAATATCCCAATTCGAATTGATGTCCCAGTAGGACAAGTAGCCACTGAAGCAAATTCATGCCAGAAGCGTGGCAGGCCTGTCGGTTCCAAAGACAAAAATTCTTGAAAAAGAAACGAGGTAAATACGATTCCCGTTGAAAAATCCATAGTAGAGACACCTGCAGTTGTCCAAAATTCTGATATAGTTTTAATTCTAGAAAAGAATATCTTAAACCCAAGACAAAGCTCACAGAACTCAAGAGCATGATTAAAAATACTTTCAAGTACTTTGTCCAAAAATGAGTCGAAAACTTGCGGAAAAATCACTTGCGGAAAGAAAAGTCAAGCAAGAAGCATTCTTCAAGAGAGTAGCAAAGGCATAACGTGGCTTTGCTTTAATACAATTTCATGTTGAAGTAGATTATGTAGAGTTTCTAAAAACAAAATGCACACAAGTTTGGCTAAGAGCTAAAATATTTTCTCAAATATTTTAGAAAGATAGTTAGGTGCACGAATTAATCAAAAGTAATTCATAAAACTCGGAAGAGAAATTAAATGCTTGCTCAGAAATTCTCAAAGTTCATATTCAAACAAGCGTGTATAAAATTTACGGCAAGGACAAATGTTGAAGTTAAACTCTATTTAGAAAAGAGAATCCAAGGTAAAAATTTGCTTTCAAGCTGGTAATAGAAATCAGTAGTGTGTTACAAATGAACAAGTTTCTACTAAATATGGAAGCTTTCAAAACTTCATCTAAAATAGCACATGCCAACTTTAAATCAACTTTGTCAAAATTGAACAATGGTTTCAGTCATAATCAAGCAACAGAAAATAAATTCCGTCTAGAATTTCTTCAAAGAGAATTCAAAACTTCTTTAAACAAAGTTTAAAACAAGACTCCCAAAGTATACTTGAAATCACCATCTCAGAAGGATATTCAAGAAAATTAGGATGTACTTAAAAAGGAGTCAAGCCACACAAGAAAAGATCTTAAATTAAGGTAGTTCAAACAAGATCCACTAGGCATGAGACATCAAACAAGCTCTCAATTGATCCAAAAGAATATAAAAGTAATAGGAAAGACCAATCAACCATTAATAATTTCTCAAAGATAGATCTTGGACTAAGAACTCTAATAGAGACAATGAGAGGATAAACGATGCATTAATTTAAAATGAATCAAGCTGACTCACATAAGAAGAATATTCACAAGAGAAGGAAAACCAAGATCAATGGTAATGTTCACAGTATGTAAAATATTAGTTAAAAACAAAGTCAAGTATGACATTCATAGATAAGGAAGGCTTAAGAGAGAATTCAGTCCGTTCATAAGAAGAAAGTTATGAGTCCAACATTTTCAAAAGAATAACAATGGCATAAATAATGTGGTATGCTAAATCAAACTCAAATTGAAAATAAATTAGGTAAATTTTAACAAACGAACTCAACCGGGATAAAAGTAAAAAATCCTTTCTTTCCAGGATTTTTGAAAAATACCTGGTGCACGAAATTATAAATCACATTTTTCACAACTCCGCATAACTAACCAGCAAGTGCACTGGGTCGTCCAAGTAATACCTTACGTGAGTAAGGGTCGATCCCATGGAAATTGTTGGCTTGAACCAAGTTATGGTCATCTTGTAAATCTCAGTCAGGCAGATTCAAATGGTTATGAGGTTTGATAATTAAAAGATAAATAGACATTAAAATAACATAGAGATACTCATGTAATTCATTGGTGAGAATTTTAGATAAGCGTTTGGAGATGCTTAGTTGCTTCTGAACCTCTGCTTTCCTATTGTCCTCCTCTAATCATGCGTGCTCCTTTTCATGGCAAGCTGTATATTCGTGGATCACCGTTGTCAATGGCTACCATCCGTCCTCTCAGTGAAAATGGTCTGGCTATGGGTTACTGTAGGGCTAATCAGCTGTTGGTTCTCACTTGTGTCGGAATAAGATCCATTGATCCTTTTGCGCACTGTCACTGTGCCCAACAGTCGCAAGTTTGAAGCTCGTCACATTCATCCTCTCCCAGATCCTATTCGGAATACCACAGACAAGGTTTAAACTTTTTGGATCTCAAGAATGCTGCCAATTATTTCTAGCCTATACCGCAAAGGTTCTAATCTCACTGATTTGAATGCTCTGTTGTCAGGAGATGCTAATCAAACGCATGGATCAGAGACTCAAGAGAATATACTCCAGCTGGCGTCCAATGACTAGTTGAACATCATGTAGACCGCTTATGGTTGTCAGGCACACGTATCTTGGCTAAGCAAGTACTGAAGATAATGGGTGATTGTCACGGATCACCCCTTCAGTCTGACTTACTGAATTAAGTACGTGAGTATATCTTGGAGAAGAAGTAGGCGTGAATTGAAAGAAAAACAATAGTACTTACATTAATTCATGAGTAACAGCAGAGCTCCTCACCTTAATCTATGAGGTGTAGAAACTCCACCGTTGAAAATATATAAGAACAAAAAATCTAGGCATGGTCGAATAGCCAGCCTCCTAAAATGGCATAAGAATTCGAAAACAGGGAAGAAGACCCAAAGGACCCCTTTACAATAGTAAAAAGTGCTATTTATACTAAACTAGTAAACTAGGTTTACAGAAAATGAGTAGATAGTGCAGAAATCTACTTCTGGGGCCCAATTGGTGTGTGCTTGGGCTGTGCTTTGAAGCTTTCACGTGCATAGGCCATCATTGGAGTTTTAACTCCAGCTTTGGTGCCAGTTCTGGCGTTTTATGCCATAAAAGGATCTCTGGTGGGCATTTGGACGCCAGTTTGGGCCATCAAATCTCGAGCAAAGTATGAACTATTATACATTTCTGGAAAGCCCAAGATGTCTACTTTCTAACGCAATTAAGAGCGCACCAATTGGGCTTCTGTAGCTCCAGAAAATCTACTTCGAGTGCAGGAGGGTCAGAATCCAACAGCATCTGCAGTCCTTTCTCAGCCTCTGAATCAGATTTCTGCTCAGGTCCCTCAATTTCAGCCAGAAAATACCTGAAATAACAGAAAACCACACAAACTCATAGTAAAGTCCAGAAATGTGAATTTTGCATAAAAATAATAAAAATATATTAAAAAGTAACTAAAACCTACTAAAAACTATGTAAAAACAATGCCAAAAAGCGTATAAATTATCCGCTCATTACAACACAAAACTTAAATTGTTGCTTGTCCCCAAGCAACTGAAAACAAAATAGGATAAAAAGAAGAGAATATACAATAAATTCCAAAATATCAATGAAGCTTAGTTCCAATTAGATGAGCGGGACTAGTAGCTTTTTTCTTCTGAACAGTTTTGGCATCTCACTTTATCCTTTGAAGTTCAGAATGACTGGTGGTGCACGAAATTGCAATCACACTTTTGCAATCCCGCACAACTAACCAGCAAGTGCACTGGGTCGTCCAAGTAATACCTTATGTGAGTAAGGGTCGATCCCACGGAGATTGTCGGCTTGAAAGCAAGCTATGGTTATCTTGTAACTCTTAGTCAGGATATCAATAATTATCAGGGTTGATTGTAAAAAGCAGAAGAACATGAAATAAGTACTTGTTTTGCAGTAATGGGGAACAGGTTGAGGTTTTGGAGATGCTCTGTCTTCTGAACCTCTGCTTTCCTACTGTCTTCTTCTTCAAACACGCAAGGCTGCTTCCATGGCAAGCTGTATGTAGGGTTTCACCATTGTCAATGGCTACCTCCCATCCTCTCAGTGAAAATGTTCAACACGCTCTGTCACAGCACGGCTAATCATCTGTCGGTTCTCAATCGGGTTGGAATAGAATCCAGTGATTCTTTTGCGTCTGTCACTAACGCCCAGCCCTCAGGAGTTTGAAGCTCATCACAATCATTCAATCCTTGAATCCTACTCAGAATACCACAGACAAGGTTTAGACCTTCCGGATTCTCCTGAATGCCGCCATCAATTCTAGCTTATACCACGAAGATTCTGATTAAAGAATCCAAGAGATATCTACTCAATCTAAGGTAGAACGGAGGTGGTTGTCAGGCACACTTTCATAGTTGAGAATGATGATGAGTGTCACGGATCATCACATTCATCAGGTTTAAGAACAAGTGATATCTTAGAATGGAAGCAAGCATGATTGAATGAAAAACAGTAATAATTGCATTAATCCATCAAGACACAGCAGAGCTCCTCACCCCCAACCATGGGGTTTAGAGACTCATGCTGTAGAAGATACAATGAGAAACGTGTAAAGTGTCATGAGGTGTAGATACAATGTCAAAAGATCCTATTAATAGTGAACTAGTAACCTAGGGTATACATAAATGAGTAAATGATGTAAAAATCCACTTCCGGGGTCCACTTAGTGTGTGCTTGGGCTGAGCATTGAAGCTTTCATGTTTAGAGACTTTTTATGGAGTTAAACGCCAGCTTTTATGCCAGTTTGGGCGTTTAACTCCAATTTTTATGCCAGTTCCGGCGTTAAACGCTGGGAATTCTGAAGCTGATTTGCAACGCCGGGTTGGGCCATCAAATCTCGGGCAAAGCATGAACTATTATACATTCCTGGAAAGCCCAGGATGTCTGCTTTCCAACGCCGTTGAGAGCGCGCCAATTGGGCTTCTGTAGCTCCAGAAAATCCACTTCGAGTGCAGGAAGATCAGAATCCAACAGCATCTGCAGTCCTTTTCAGCCTCTGAATCAGATTTTTGCTCAGGACCCTCAATTTCAGCCAGAAAATACCTGAAATCACAGAAAAACACACAAACTCATAGTAAAGTCCAGAAAAGTGAATTTTAACTAAAAACTAATAAAAATATAATAAAAACTAACTAAAATATGCTAAAAACATACTAAAAACAATGCCAAAAAACGTATAAATTATCCGCTCATCACAACACCAAACTTAAATTATTGCTTGTCCCCAAGCAACTGAAAATAAAAATAGAATAAAAAGAAGAGAATATACTATAGACTCCAAAATATCAAAGAAACTTAGCTCCAATTAGATGAGCGGGACTAGTAGCTTTTTGCTTCTGAACAGTTTTGGCATCTCACTTTAGCCTTTGAAGTTTAGAATGATTGGCATCCATAGGAACTCAGAACTCAGATAGTGTTATTGATTCTCCTAGTTAAGTATGATGATTCTTGAACATAGCTACTTTATGAGTCTTGGCTGTGGCCCAAAGCACTCTGTCTTCCAGTATTACCACCGGATACATACATGCCACAGACACATACTTGGGTGAACCTTTTCAGATTGTGACTCAGCTTTGCTAGAGTCCCCAATTAGAGGTGCCCAGGGTTCTTAAGCACACTCTTTTTGCCTTGGATCACAACTTTTTTTTTGGTATTCACTGCTTTTTCTTGCTTCAAGAATTAATTTGATGATTTTTCAGATCCTCAATAACAGTTCTCCTTTTCCATCATTCTTTCAAGAGCCAACAATTTTAACATTCTTAAAACAAAAAATTCAAAAGACATATGTACTGTTCAAGCATTCATTCAGAAAACAAAAAGTATTGTCACCACATCAAACTAATTCAACTAGTTTCAAAGATGAATTCGAAATCCTGTACTTCTTGTTCTTTTGTGATTAAAGCATTTTTCATTTAAGAGAGGTGATGGATTCATAGGACATTCATAGCTTTAAGACATGAACTTTAAATTTTTTTAATCATGAATTAAGAACAAGACTCAAAAATAGATATAAGATAAGACTAATAGTAATAGAAAACAAAAATTTAAATAGGCGCCTAATGATAGAGGTTATCACAGAGTTAGGACTCAACAACCTTGATTTTGAGAAGTGGATGCTCCCTCAACTTGAGCGGAGAGCTTTTGGCGTTTTAACTCTCGAAGTTCATGCCCCTGCTTCTCTTGTTCCTTCAGCAATTTGCAGAGCATGCAGTTCTGATTCTACTGTTCTTCCTTAAGTTGTTCCATAGTTTCTTGCAACTTGGTGATAGATGCTTCTAGGCTAGTCCAGTAGTCAATTTCAGGAAATTCAGGGAGGAACTTCTGCACCCTCTTTTTGATAGAGTTGTCTTACATTTGTCCTTCCATTGACTTCTTGGTGATTGGATGTTCAATTGGTATGAATTCGTCTACTCCCATCTTCACCCCAGCCTCTTTACAGAGCAAGGAGATCAAGCTTGGGTAAGCCAGTTTGGCTTCAGTGGAATTCTTGTTTGCAATTGTGTAGATCTCACAAGCAATCAGATGATGAACCTCCACTTCTCTTCCAAGCATAATGCAATGAATCATCACTGCTCTCTTGATAGTGACCTCAGAACGGTTGCTAGTGGGCAATATGGAACACCCAATAAAGTCTAGCCAGCCTCTTGCAATTGGTTTGAGGTCTCCCCTCTTGAGTTGGTTTGGGACACCTTTTGAATTAGTTATCCACTTAGTTCCAGGGAGGCAAATGTCCTCTAGAACTTGATCCAACCCCTTATCTTCTCTCACCATTCTCCTATTAAAGGATTCAGGATCATCTTGCAGTTGAGGCAATTTGAAGACCTCTCTTATTTTGTCCAGATGGAAGTAGATAACTTTCCCTCTAACCATGGTTCTGTAAGTATGGAAAGCAGTTCCAGTCATTCTCTTCTTATCTGTCAGCCACAGATTTGAGTAGAATTCCTGAACCATATTTCTTCCAACCTTTATCTCAGGATTGGTTAGAACTTCCCATCCTCTGTTTCGAATTTGCTCTTGGATCCCCGGATATTCATCTTCTTTTAGATCGAATTTGACTTCCGGGATCACTGACCTCAGACCCATTATTTTGTGATAATGGTCTTCATGTTCTTTGGTTAAGAACTTCTCTTGATTCCAAAGACTCTATGGATTATTCTCTTTCTTGCCTCTTAAATTAGTTTATTTTCCCTTAGGAGCCATGATCTTGATGAATCTTGGCTTAGTGATCACGGAAAAGCACACCAAACTTAGAGGTTTGCTTGCCCTCAAGCAAAAGAAATGAAAGAGGGGAGAGAGGAGGAGAGCAAATTCGAATGGTGGGGAAAAAGGGGTGGCCAAACGTGTATTTATAAGGGAGGGGGAGAGATTTCGAAAATTTTGAAGAAGATTTGGGAAGATATGGAAAGAATTTGAGAAATATTTGAGTTTTTGAAGAAGATTTGGGAAGGATTTGAGAGAGATTTGAAGAATTGTTTTAATTTTTGAAAATTTGAAGGTGAATGATGAAAGTTTGAAATGTGTTTATGTAGAAAATTATGGATCAAAACAGGAAAGTTTGAAAAAATTTTGATTAGAAAGCGAAATCTCTGTCCCCACCTTTCTGGCGTTAAACGCCGAGAATGGTATCCATTCTGGCGTTTAACGCCCAAATGCTGGCCATTGTGGGCGTTTAACGCCCAGCCAGGTACCCTGGTTGGCGTTAAACGCCAGAATTCCCTTCGTCACTGGGCATTTTGCTAAACGCCCAAGATGCTGCACACCTGGCGTTAAACGCCCAGAATGGTGCCCATTCTGGCGTTTAACGCCCAAAATGGCACCTTTACTGGCGTTAAACGCCCAGAATGGTGCCCATTCTGGCATTTAACGCCCAAAGTACCCTTTACTGGCGTTTTTTCGCCAGCAAGCTCTTTTTCTCTGCTTTTTGCACTGAATCCTTCTGTAACTCTGTGAATTCCTTCAATTTTGATATTTGCCCTTTGAGAATATATATCAAACTTTGATTAAACAAAACAGATAACCTGCTAATGACTGGGTTACCTCCCAGCAAGCGCTTCTTTATTGTCTTTAGCTGGACCTTCACTGAGGATCATTCAAGCCTCAGTTTTGAGCATTCTTGCTCAAAATTGCTTTCAAGATAATGCTTGATCCTCTGTCCATTAACAATGAACTTTTTGTCAGAATCAGTATCCTGAAGCTCAATATATCCATATGGTGATACTCCGGTAATCACATACGGACCCCTCCAGCGGGATTTAAGTTTTCCTGGGAATAGTCTGAGCCTAGAGTTGAAGAGCAGAACTTTTTGTCCTGACTCAAAGACTCTAGATGACAACTTCTTGTCATGCCACTTCTTTGCCTTTTCCTTATAGATTTTTGCATTTTCAAAGGCACTGAGGCTAAATTCATCTAGGTCATTTAGCTGGAGCAATCTTTTTTCACCAGCTAACTTAGCATCAAGGTTTAGGAATCTGGTTGCCCAGTAGGCTTTATGTTCCAGTTCCACGGGAAGATGACAGGCCTTACCATACACAAGTTGGTATGGAGAGGTTCCTATTGGAGTCTTGAATGCTGTTCTGTATGCCCACAGAGCATCATCCAAGCTCTTTGCCCAATCATTTCTATGGGCAATTACAGTCCGTTCTAGGATTCTTTTTAGCTCTCTGTTAGAGACTTCAGCTTGCCCATTTGTCTGTGGATGATACGGGGTTGCCACTTTGTGGCTAATTCCATATCGGACCATAGCAGAGTAGAGCTATTTATTGCAGAAATGAGTACCCCCATCACTGATTAGGACTCTGGAAACACCAAATCTGCTGAAGATGTGTTTCTGGAGGAATTTCAGCACGGTCTTAGTATCATTAGTGGGTGTAGCAATTGCTTCTACCCACTTAGATACATAGTCTACTGCCACCAGAATGTAAGTGTTTGAGTATGATGGTGGGAACGGACCCATGAAGTCAATCCCCCATACATCAAACAATTCAATCTCTAAGATCCTTTGTTGAGGCATGGCGTATCCATGAGGTAAGTTACCAGCTCTTTGGCAGCTGTCACAGTTACGCACAAACTCTCGGGCATCTCTATAGAGAGTAGGCCAGTAGAAGCCACATTGGAGGACCTTAGTGGCTGTTCGCTCACTTTCAAAATGTCCCCCATACTGTGATCCATGGCAGTGCCATAGGATCCTTTGTGCTTCCTCTCTGGGTACACATCTGCGGATCATTCCGTCTGCACATCTCTTAAAGAGATATGGCTCATCCCATAGGTAGTACTTGGCATCTGAAATTAATTTCTTTCTTTGCACCCTGCTGTACTCCTGGGGTATGAACCTCACAACTTTGTAATTTGCAATATCTGCAAACAATGGAGCTTCCTGAATGGCAAAGAGTTGCTCATCTGGGAAAGTCTCAGAGATCTCAGTAGAAGGGAGGGACGCCCCAGCTACTGGTTTTATTCGGGACAGATGATCAGCTACTTGGTTCTCTGTCCCTTTTCTGTCTCTTATTTCTATATCAAACTCTTGCAGAAGCAACACCCATCTTATGAGCCTGGGTTTTGAATCCTGCTTTGTGAGTAAGTACTTAAGAGCAGCATGGTCAGTGTACACAATCACCTTTGATCCCATTAGATAGGATCTAAACTTGCCAATGGCATAGACCACTGCAAGTAACTCTTTTTCTGTGGTTGGGTAATTCTTCTGTGCATCATTTAGAACACGGCTGGCATAATAAATGACATGCAGAAGCTTGTTATGTCTCTGTCCCAACACTGCACCAATGGCATGGTCACTGGCATCACACATTAGTTCGAATGGCAATGTCCAATCTGGTGCAGAGATGACTGGTGCTGTGACCAGCTTAGCTTTCAGGGTCTCAAATGCCTGCAGACACTGTGTGTCAAACACAAATGGTGTGTCGGCAGCTAGCAGGTTGCTCAGAGGTTTAGCAATTTTCGAAAAATCCTTTATAAACCTTCTGTAGAATCCTGCATGCCCCAGAAAGCTTCTGATTGCCTTAACATTGGCAGGTGGTGGTAATTTTTCAATTACCTCTACCTTTGCCTTATCTACCTCTATTCCCTTGCTTGAAATTTTGTGCCCAAGGACAATTCCTTCAGTCACCATAAAGTGACATTTCTCCCAGTTTAAAATCAGGTTAGTCTCTTGGCACCTTTTCAGGACAAGTGCTAGGTGGTTAAGACAGGAGCTAAATGAGTCTCCATATACTGAGAAGTCATCCATGAAGACTTCCAGGAATTTCTCCACCATATCAGAGAAGATGGATAGCATGCATCTCTGAAAGGTTGCAGGAGCATTACACAGACCAAAAGGCATCCTCCTGTAGGCAAACACGCCAGAAGGGCAAGTAAATGCTGTTTTCTCTTGGTCTTGAGGATCTACTGCAATTTGGTTGTAACCTGAATAGCCATCCAAAAAGCAGTAATAATCATGACCAGCTAGTCTTTCTAGCATTTGGTCTATGAATGGTAAAGGAAAATGATCCTTTCTGGTGGCTGTATTGAGCCTTCTGTAGTCAATACACATACGCCACCCTGTGACTGTTCTTGTAGGAACCAGTTCATTTTTTTCATTATGAACTACTGTCATGCCTCCCTTTTTGGGGACAACTTGGACAGGGCTCACCCAGGGGCTATCAGAAATAGGATAAATAATCCCAGCCTCTAGTAATTTAGTGACCTCTTTCTGCACCACCTCCTTCATGGCTGGATTTAGCCGCCTTTGTGGTTGGACCACTGGTTTGGCATTATCCTCCAATAGGATCTTGTGCATGCATCTTGCTAGGCTAATGCCCTTAAGATCACTTATGGACCACCCAAGAGCTGTCTTGTGTGTCCTTAGCACTTGAATCAGTGCTTCCTCTTCCTGTGGATTTAAAGCAGAGCTTATGATTACAGGAAAGGTATCACCTTCTCCCAGAAATGCATATTTCAGGGATGGTGGTAATGGTTTGAGCTCGGGTTTGGGAGGTTTCTCCTCTTCCTGAGGGATTTTCAGAGGTTTTATTATTCTCTCTGATTCCTCCAAATCAAGCTGAACATCTTTAAAGATGTCCTCTAGCTCTGATTCGAGACTCTCAGTCATATTGATATCTTCCACCAAAGAGTCAATAATGTCAGCGCCCATGCAGTCATTTGATGTGTCTGGATGCTGCAAAGCTTTTACAGCATTTAACTTGAACTCATCCTCATTGACTCTCAGGGTTACTTCCCCTTTTTGTACATCAATAAGAGTTCGTCCAGTTGCTAGGAAAGGTCTTCCTAGAATGAGAGTTGCACTCTTGTGTTCCTCCATTTCCAGCACTACAAAGTCAGTTGGAAAGGCGAATGGCCCAACCTTGACAATCATGTCCTCAATTATGCCTGATGGATATTTAATGGAACCATCAGCAAGTTGGAGGCATATCCGGGTTGGTTTGACTTCTTCAGTCAACCCAAGCTTTCTGATAGTGGATGCAGGTATTAGATTGATGCTTGCTCCAAGGTCACATAGGGCTGTCTTGGTGCAAGCACCTTCTAATGTGCATGGTATCATAAATCTTCCTGGATCTTGAAGCTTTTCTGGTAAGCTTTTCAAAATGACTGCACTGCATTCTTTAGTGAGAAATACTTTTTCAGTTTCTCTCCAATCCTTCTTATGACTTAAGATCTCTTTCATGAACTTAGCATAAGAAGGTATTTGCTCAAGTGCCTCTGCAAACGGAATCTTTATTTCAAGAGTCCTTAGGTAGTCTGCAAAGCGGGCAAATTGCTTATCCTGCTCCGCTTGGCGGAGTTTCTGAGGATAAGGCATCTTGGCTTTATATTCTTCAACCTTAGTTGCTGTAGGTTTATTCCTTACAGAAGTGGTTGGAGAAGCCTTTTTAGAGGGGTTACTATCAGCACTCTCAGGTGTTTGATTCCCCATTGGCGTTTGAACGCCAGGATTGGGTGAAAAATGGGCGTTTAACGCCAACTTTTCCCCCTTTTCTGGCGTTTGAACGCTAGAACTGGGCAGGGAATGGGCGTTTAACGCCAGCTTTCCCCCCTTTTCTGGCATTTGAACGCCAAGAGTATTCCTCTCTGGGCTCTTACTGTCCTCAGAGGAATTTTGGATAGTGGTTTGGCTATCCTCTGTCAATTGTTCCTTTATTGGCTTTTTGCTACTTTGAGCAGTGTTATTCAATGTCTTTCCACTCCTCAGTTGAACTGCTTGGCATTCTTCTGTTATCTGTTTAGATAGCTGCTGTTTTGCCTGATTCAACTGTGATTCTATGTTCTTGTTAGCAATTTTAGTTTCTTGGAGCATCTCCTTAAATTCTGCTAACTGTTTTGTCATCAGGTGTAATTGCTGATTAAGCTCAATCATCTGTTCTTGAGGATTAGGATCAGTGGCTACTGCCATAACTTCTTCTTTTGTGGAGAACTCATTGCTAGAGTACAAATGTTGATTTCTAGCAACAGTATCTATAAGCTCTTGAGCCTCCTCAATCGTCTTCCTCATATGTATAGATCCACCTGCTGAGTGGTCTAGAGACATCTGAGCTTTTTCTGTAAGCCCATAGTAGAAGATGTCTAACTGTACCCACTCTAAAAATATTTCAGAGGGGCATTTTCTTAGCATACCTCTATACCTCTCCCAGGCATTATAAAGGGATTCATTATCCTCTTGTTTAAAGCCTTGGATGTCCAGCCTTAGCTGTGTCATCCTTTTTTGAGGGTAAAATTGATTCAGGAATTTGTCTGATAACTGTTTCCATGTCTTTATGCTTGCTGTAGGTTGGTTATTCAACCACCTCTTAGCTTGATCTTTTACAGCAAATGGAAACAGTAATAATCTGTAGACATCCTGATCCACCTCTTTATCACGTACTGTGTCAGCAAGTTGTAAGAATTATGCCAGAAACTCAGTAGGTTCTTCCTGTGGAAGACCGGAATACTGGCAATTTTGCTGCACCATGATAATGAGTTGAGGATTTAGCTCAAAGCTGCTTGCTTTAATGGGAGGTATACAAATGCTACTCCCATATGCAGCTGTAATGGGGTTAGCATATGACCCCAGAGTCCTTCTGGACTGTTCAATTCCACTTAAGTCCATGATGGAGGAAGGGAATATGATATGAATTCACAAGTAAAGTAAATTTTTTTTTGACCGAAAATAATAAAATAAAACAAATAAAAAAAAATCAAATTTCGAAAACTAAAAGAAAATAAGATCGAAGCAAATTGAAAACTAAATCAATTAGTTAATTAAAAAGATTTTGGAATTAGCAATTGAAAATATATGATTGAAAATTATTTTGAAAAAGATTTGATTTTTGAAATGAGGAAAGAGAAAAACAATAAAATGACACCAAACTTAAAATTTTTAGAAAATCAAACACTAATTTTCGAAAATTTTAAAGGAAAAACACAAGGAAGACACCAAACTTAGAATTTTTTAAAGAACAAGAAAGGACTAAGAACATGCAAATTCGAAAAATTAAAAGGAAAACAAAAGCATGCAATTGACACCAAACTTAAAATATGAAACTAAACTCAAATAAAAGACTCTAAACCAACAAAAATAAAACAGTCCTAATCTAAGCAACAAGATAGACCGTCAGTTGTCCAAACTCGAACAATCCCCGGCAACGGCGCCAAAAACTTGGTGCACGAAATTGCAATCACACTTTTGCAATCCCGCACAACTAACCAGCAAGTGCACTGGGTCGTCCAAGTAATACCTTACGTGAGTAAGGGTCGATCCCACGGAGATTGTCGGCTTGAAGCAAGCTATGGTTATCTTGTAACTCTTAGTCAGGATATCAATAATTATCAGGGTTGATTGTAAAAAGCAAAAGAACATGAAATAAGTACTTATTTTGCAGTAATGGGGAACAGGTTGAGGTTTTGGAGATGCTTTGTCTTCTGAACCTCTGCTTTCCTACTGTCTTCTTCTTCAAATACGCAAGGCTCCTTCCATGGCAAGCTGTATGTAGGGTTTCACCGTTGTCAATGGCTACCTCCCATCCTCTCAGTGAAAATGTTCAACGCGCTCTGTCATAGCACGGCTAATCATCTGTCGGTTCTCAATCGGGTTGGAATAGAATCCAGTGATTCTTTTGCGTCTGTCACTAACACCCAGCCCTCAAGAGTTTGAAGCTCGTCACAGTCATTCAATCCTTGAATCCTACTCAGAATACCACAGACAAGGTTTAGACCTTCCGGATTCTCTTGAATGCCGCCATCAATTCTAGCTTATACCACGAAGATATCGATTAAAGAATCCAAGAGATATCTACTCAATCTAAGGTAGAACGGAGGTGGTTGTCAGGCACACGTTCATAGCTGAGAATGATGATGAGTGTCACGGATCATCACATTCATCAGGTTTAAGAACAAGTGATATCTTAGAATGGAAGCAAGCATGATTGAATAAAAAACAGAAATAATTGCATTAATCCATCAAGACACAGCAGAGCTCCTCACCCCCAACCATGGAGTTTAGAGACTCATGCTGTAGAAGATACAATGAGAAACATGTAAAGTGTCATGAGGTGTAGATACAATGTCAAAAGATCCTATTAATAGTGAACTAGTAACCTAGGGTATACATAAATGAGTAAATGACGTAAAAATCCACTTCCGGGGTCCACTTAGTGTGTGCTTGGGCTGAGCATTGAAGCTTTCATGTGTAGAACTTTTTCTGGAGTTAAACGCCAGCTTTTATGCCAGTTTGGGCGTTTAACTCCAATTTTTATGCCAGTTCCGGCGTTAAACGCTGGGAATTCTGAAGCTGATATGCAACGCCGGTTTGGGCCATCAAATCTCGGGCAAAGTATGGACTATTATATATTGCTGGAAAGCCCAGGATGTCTACTTTCCAACGCCGTTAAGAGCGCGCCAATTGGGTATCTGTAGCTCCAGAAAATTCACTTCGAGTGCAGGAAGGTCAGAATCCAACAGCATCTGCAGTCCTTTTCAGCCTCTGAATCAGATTTTTGCTCAGGACCCTCAATTTCAGCCAGAAAATACCTGAAATCACAAAAAAACACACAAACTCATAGTAAAGTCCAGAAAAGTGAATTTTAACTAAAAACTAATAAAAATATAATAAAAACTAACTAAAATATACTAAAAATATTCTAAAAACAGTGCCAAAAAGCGTATAAATTATCCGCTCATCAACTGGCATCCATAGGAACTCAGAATTCAGATAGTGTTATTGATTCTTCTAGTTCAGTATGTTGATTCTTGAACACAACTACTTATAAGTCTTGGTCGTGACCTTAAGCATTTTGTTTTCCAGTATTACCACCGGATACATAAATGCCACAGACACATAACTGGGTGAACCTTTTCAGATTGTGATTCAGCTTTACTAGAGTCCCCAATTAGAGGTGCCCAGAGTTTTTAACTACACTCTTTTTGCTTTGGATCATGACTTTAACCACTCAGTCTCAAACTTTTCACTTGGACCTTCATGACACAAGCCCATGGTTAGGGACAGCTTGATCTAGCCGCTTAGACCAGGATTCTATTCCTTTGGGCCCTCCTATCCACTGATGCTCAAAGCCTTTGATCCTCTTTACCATTGCCTTTGGGTTTAAAGGGTTACTGGCTTTTTCTGCTTGCTTTTTCTTTTTCTTTCTTTTTCTTTTTTTGCCTTTTTCTTTTTTTTTCCGTAAGCTTTGTGTTTTTCACTGCTTTTTCTTGCTTTAAGAATCAATTTTATGATTTTTCAGATTATCAATAACATTTCTCTTTTTTCATTATTCTTTCAAGAGCTAACAATTTTAACATTCATAAACTTCACTATAAAAAATATGCACTGTTCAAGTATTCATTCAGAAAACAAAAAGTATTGCCACCACATCAAAATAATTAAACTAATTTCAAGATAGAATTCGAAATTCATGTACTTCTTGTTCTTTTGCAATTAGAAATATTTTTCATTTAAGAAAGGTGAAGGATTCATGGAACACTCATAGCTTTAAGACATAGACACTAGACACTAATGATCATGTAATAAAGACACAAACATAGACAAAACATCAAGCATAGGAAACCGAAAAATAGAAAAAAAAAGAACAAGGAAATTAAAGAATGGGTCCACCTTAGTGACGGCGGCTAGTTCTTTCTCTTGAAGATCCTATGGAGTGCTTGAGCTCCTCCATATCTCTTCCTTGCCTTTGTTGCTCCTCCCTCATGGCTCTTTGGTCCTCTCTAATTTCATGGAGGATAATGGAGTGATCTTGTTGCTCCATCCTTAGTTGCTCCATGTTGGAGCTCAAATATCCTAAAGAGGTGTTGAGTTGCTCCCAATAGTTGTGTGAAGGAAAATGCATCCCTTGAGGCATCTCAGGAATTTCTTGATGAGGGACTTCCTCATGCTTTTGTTGAGGTCCATAAGTGGGGTCTCTTGTTTGCTCCATCCTCTTTTTAGTGATGGACTTGTCCTCTTCAATGAAGATGTCTTTCTCTATGACAATTTCTGCTGAATTGCATAGGTGACAGATGAGATGAGGAAAGGCTAACCTTGCCAAAGTGGAGGGCTTGTCAGCCACCTTGTATAGTTCTAGAGGTATGATCTTATGAACTTCCACTTCCTCTCCAATCATGATGCTATGGATCATGATAGCCCGATCCACAGTTACTTCAGATCGGTTGCTAGTAGGAATGATAGAGCGTTGGATGAACTCTAACCATCTTCTAGCCATGGGTTTGAGGTCAAGCCTTCTCAGTTGAACCAGCTTGCCTTTGGAGTCTCTCTTCTATTGGGCTCCTTCTACACAGATGTCCAAGAAGACTTGGTCCAACCTTTGATCAAAATTGACCTTTCTTGTGAAAGGATGAATATCTCTTTGCATCATTGGCAAGTTGAATGCTAACCTCATATTTTTCGGACTGAAATCTAAGTATTTCCCCCGAACCATTGAGCCAATTCTTTGGGTTTGGGTTCATAATTTGATCATGGTTCTTTGTGATTAATGCATTAGCATAGAACTCTTGAACCATTAAGATTCTGACTTGTTGGATGGGGTTAGTGAGAGCTTCCCAACCTCTTTTCCGAATCTCTTGTCGGATCTTTAGATATTCGCTCTTTTTGAGCTTGAAGGGGACCTCGGGGATCACCTTCTTCTTGGCCACAACTTCATAGAAGTGGTCTTGATGGACCTTTGAGGTGAATCTCTCCATCTTCCATGACTCGAAGGTGGAAGCAATTGCCTTCCCTTTCCTCTTTCTAGAGGTTTCTCCGGCCTTAGGTGCCATTAATGGTTATAGAAAAAACAAAAAGCAACGCTCTTTCCATACCAAACTTAAAAGTTTTGCTCGTCCTTGAGTAAAAGAAGAAAGAAAGGAGTAGAAAAAGAAGAGATGGAGGAGATGGAGGTGGAGGAGTGGTTCGGCCAAGGGAGTTTGGAGTGTTTGTGATGTGTGAAATTGAAGGAGTCAGGAGGGGTATATATAAGATAAGGGGGAGAGGGAATCCGTGTGATAGGGGTTGGGTTTGAGAGGGAAATGGTTTGTATGATGGGAAATAGTGGATGGATGTGAGTGGTGAAGAGGTTATGGGGAAGAGGGTAGGATTTGATAGGTGAATGGTGTTTGGGAAAGGGTGTTATGGAAAGGTGTGAAGAGGAGTGAGAATGAGTTAGGGTAGGTATAGATCCTGTGGGCTCCACAGATCCTGAGTTGTCAAGGATTTCTCATCCCTGCACCTTTCTGGCATTTAAACGCCCTCTGTGTGGCATTTCTGGCGTTGAATGCCAGGCTGCTGCCCATTTCTGGCGTTAAACGCTAGGCTGCTGCCCATTTCTGGCGTTAAACACCAGTCTGGCTGCCAGTTCTGGCGTTTAACGCCTAGAATGCTGCCAGACTTGGCATTAAACGCCCATTTTGCTACTCTTACTGGCATTTAACGACAACCAGATTGATGATTGGATTTTTGACGGTTTAGAATTTCACTAATGAAATCTCATTGTAAAGTATAGTTTCTAAACCAAGCAATAATCCTTTCATATAAAAGAGTTGTTTGTCACTAGTACAAACCCCTAAAATTTATAAACTGAAGTATTGGACCTCGGGTCGTTCTCCCTAGGAATTACAATAAAGTGTCTTGTTATTGGTTATGAATTATTTTGGGGTTTTGATAAGAGGCATGAAAGATAAATGGCAAGAAAAATAAACTAACAACTAACAAAGCTCTTGGCAAGATATGAGAACTAGAAATCCTATCCTAGTTACCTTTCCCAATTGTGATGAGAATTGTTCATTGCTCCCACTTAGTTAACCTCTAACCATGGAGGGAAGTTAAGTGGATGAATCAATTTGATTCCTCAAGTCCTAATCAACTCCTAATCAACTCCTAAAGGAATGACTAGCTTTAGAGACATTCAAATCAATTAGCAACTTCTAATTATCAATCAACAAAGGAATTAGATAACTCAAGAGTCACTAATTACTCTACCTAGGCCAAGAGGAGCAAAATCTATACTAGAACTCAACCAAGCATTTCATCAAACACTTGGAAGGCACAAAAGGAAAGCATAGTAAATCAACAACAAGAATGAAATCTAACAACAATTATTACAAAGAATTAACAATAACAATCAAGGAAATCACAATTATAATGAATTACCTCAAATTGCATTATTGAAAGAAAACAAAGGAACAACAATCTATCCAAAACAAAATGAAGAATTACAATTATTAAAGTACATAACTAGAAAGAGGAAGAGGAGAAGATTAAAACTTGATGAGGGAAAAAGTGAATTGAAGCATGAATTAAACCTAGATCTAAGAGGAGAGATTAACCTAATCCTAATCCTAGAGAGAAGTGAGAGCTTCTCTCTCTAAACTAATCCTAATTATGCTATATGATAGAATGATGATGATGCCTTCCCCTCAATCCTTGATCCTTTTATTCCTTTCTATCAGCAATTGGCGCCAAAATGGGTTCAGAAATCCCCTCAAATCGCCAGGCACGTGTTGCTTTAATGCAGTCATGTGCGGTCATCGACGCGTGCGCGTCCCTGGCCGATTCTGCAATGTGTGCGCGTGCGCGTGCTTGGTCGAGATCAATTCTTTGGCTTTTATGCTTCTCTCCACTTGCATGCTTTGTTCCTTGCTCCCTTGATCCATGTCTAGCCTATTTCAACCTGAGATTACTAGCAAACACATCAAGGCATCTTATGGAATCAAGGATGAATTAAAATTATCAAATTAAAGGCTTATAAAGCATATTTTTACACTTAAGCACAATTACGGGAGAGATAACAAAACCATGCTAATTCATAGGTTAAATGTGAGAAAAGGTCATCAAAGTACTCTAAATTCAATACAAGATAAACCCTAAAAATGGGGTTTATCAACCTCCCCACACTTAAACCTTAGCATGTCCTCATGCTAAAATAAGAAGGAACTAAGGGGTATGACATTTATTGAATGTAACTAAACTATATGAGTCCTATCTAAATGCAACTACCTAAAGTGAATGCAAGTGCTTAGTTCAAACAAATCAATTCCCAAGAGACATGCATAAGCACAATAGCTAGGGCAATAGGAGTTAAGTCCCAACCACAATTGTATCGAATTATCAAAAAGAGTTCAAGCTTGCAAGAATATAAATAATATGGGTGAACACATGTACTTAAACTTTTGAACCCTCACCGGATGTGTATCCGCTCTATTCACTCAAGTGTTTTAAGGGTTAATTCACTCAATTCTCCTCTAATCATGCTTTCCAAAGTTTGATCTTCTTCTAACAATCAACATTTATTCAATGCATGCATACATTCATCATGAGGTCTTTCATTTAGGTTGTAGTGGGGTTAGGGTCAAGGTAGGATCATTCATGGTTAAGTGGACTAGAGTTTAGATCTTCGATTAGTATAGACTTTCCCACCTAACTATGTAATGACCTATACAAATTCAAACTATTCTAACTACCCATTCTTCACTTTTTTTTCTTACGTATTCATGCACTCTATTCCTTAGTTCATAACACTTATGCATTGATTCCTTTTTATTGAACTTCACCTTGGGGTATTTTGTCCCCTTTTTTTTCATTTTTTTTCTTCTTTTTTCTTCTCTTTGTTTTTTTCTTTTTATACCTTGTACAAGGACAACAATTGCATAAGGTCTTATATATTTAATCAATACATGAATATGTTCCCAATTCCTAAATATGAAAGTGTACCACCCTTTTTATCCCATCCAATGTTCCCAAGCCTCGCCAACCTTGAATAATAAACACTCTCACTAGCCTAGGCTAATCAAGGATCCAAACAAGGACTTTTTATTGGTTTTCCACCTTGGGCTTGTAATGTGCTAAAATGAGAATAAGTTGGTTAAGCATAGGCTCAAAATTGGCTAACAATGGAGAGTAAAAGGTAGGCTATTTGGGTAAGTGGGCTAACGAAATAATGGCCTCAATCATACAAATGCATAAATACAAGAAATAAATGGACATATAGAATCAAGCAAATCAAGGATCACAATCATAGAAAGAGAGCAATTTCACACAAGAATGGAAAATAAGTGGTTATAAAATGTAACCGCATCATTAGGCTCAAGTCTCACAAGCTTGTGTTCTTAATTCAATACATGCTTCACAAAGTATGAATTCAAGCAAGTTTCACAAAAAGTTTTCTTCAATCAATTGGGTTAGTGCCCTATAATTAAATTTCTTGAAAAAAAAATCTCAATATTTGACTAAGCATTATTGTGATTGAAAAATTCAAAAATTTCCTTAGTTTCCCTTTCCTTTTCTGCTTAAAACCAATTTCTTATGCAAAAAGGGTGACTAAGTTTTTGCAATTCAAAGTATGTTTTCTAATCACAACCACAAACTAAAAAGAAAGATATGCAAAAATGTATAAAGAAAAATCCAACTAAAAGTATGAAATCTATCATCTAAAACATCTAAAGATATCCAAAAGCATCAAAATATCTAAAATCCAAAATAAGCAGTAAAGGTATCCAAAATAAACTCAAAATAGCAAGAGTATCCGAAATAAACTCAAAATGCATCAAATATATACAAAAGATATGCAAAGCAAGGTAACTAAGAAAGTGGCCAAAATGTTCACCGGTCCTCTAATGATGCTACCGGTGACCTCCCCACACTTAAGACCAAGCATCGTCCTCGATGCTAAACTGGAGGATCAGTGGAAGGTACAACGGTAGGCTCTAGCTGTGGCTGTGGGATCGGCTCCTCATGGGTCTGTGGTGTCTCTGTAGTGTGAGGAGAAGCTGGAGGTGCATCCTGCTGAGTCGGTGCATCCGCATCCTCCTCCTGATGATCCTGCTCATCGAAGGCCGGAGAGTCGGGAAGCGGAGGTAACTCAGCGCCGAGGGAGATGAGTGCCTGATCCATCCGGTCCAATCGGCGCCTGACATGGCGCCTCTCGCGCTCCAAAAACCGAAACAGGCGCTGGACCAATAGATAAGTGGGCTCAGGTGCTGAAGGAGGAGCTGTCGAAGAAGATGGGGCTGCTGCTGTAGAAGAGGATGGGGCTGCTGTAGAGGGTGAAGGTCCAACTATCCCCACTACTGCTCTAGCCCTGGAACGGCGTCTAGCTGGTGGCTTCTCGTGTACCCAACCACCCCAAGGAATAGTAACCTCCTTCTCATCGTCATCTGGGGGTGGTGGTATCACATCATCATCCAACCAGGGGACCTCAGCTAGGGCGGCCATACTAGTGACCAAAGTAGGGAATGGAAGTAGGCCACGAATATGCGCTCGCCACATACACTGCCGGATCAATCGAGGAAAATAAACATCCTTCCCCTCCATAACACACCCAATCAGCTAGCATCTCCATAGGGATCTCAGAGAAGTGAGTGGTGGGTAAGACATAGTGGACAAATATCATTTGCCAAGTCTTGGCCTCTCTAGTCAGCTGAGTAAAGAGCATCCCTTTAGGCTTAGTGTTGTTCGCATCCATGACCCATGTAGCATCTGGTAAACCGATCACGCGCCTAAGCGCCTCATAGTCAAAGGTCATGCTGTGAATAGCCAACTTAGCCTGCTGATGGGCGCAGGTGCCATCAGGAAGATGTCGGCACTGCAATGCCTCCTCTATAGCAGTCTCAGTAATCATGACCTCTCTACCCCTCAACTGAACTGAATCCAAAGTGGGACGGAAGAAGTTGCAATAAAATTCCTTCACCCAAGAAATATTGATATCCCCCAAATCTCTGTCAACAAAATCCATACCCAACTCTAGGATCCGACTAGTAATGGAGCGTCGTACATCATTGGGAAGGACAAGCTTCTTCTCGGTATTCAGTTTCTTCGTCCGATACTTGGAAAGGCGAAGCTCACAGTAAAGATTGGGGAACTTAGTTGGATCAGTAGAAGGTAGCAGCTGATTTTCTTTTTCTTCGTCATTCAAAGGATTCTTAGCATAATTCTTGTAAATGGAGGGAATAGATGGTGTAGAATGTTTTCTTTTCTTGGAGGAAGTGGCTATAGCCTTTTCTTTATCCGACATCCTGAAAAAAAAATATGATAGAATATAAGCAATAAAGCACTTAGCACGAAGCAAAGAAAACATGTTCAGGACGTAAAATAGATGGCAATCAAACATGATGTGAGTTAAACTTGAAACATGGGCAGCAAGTAAGAACAAAAAACATAGCCATAAACCAAGAATTCAATGTTTAAACAATGAGCACAATTCTTAAGGAATAGGCATGTTCATCAGCATGACTCAAAAGAACGGTTAAAAGGGTTAAAATGCAAGTGAAAGTGAAGTTAGTAAGTAAAGAAGTCAGCGAGTTAGAAAAGTGGAGGTAGAAATTAGTAGTATGATGAGAGATGAATCTTTCAAGTAAACAAATCATGTTCACAAGCATGAGGGTATGGTCCTAACAGAAGTAGCTTTCACAAGAATTGGTGCTGTAAACACTAGAAAGAGACTGTGCAACTATGAACAAGTAGAAATCGAATTTGGAAGAAAGAAGAAGTTGCACATAGAAGTACACCAACACTAGTTTCCATTAGGCCAATGCCGAACCCAGGAGTCAAATAGAAACGGAAATTAGCCCAATATGAACTTGGTGTGCATTAAGCAAAGGTTTAGAAAATGTATATGCCAAGTTCAATTTGTCAATAAAAATTAGAGGGAAAAATAATTCTTGAAAATTGGGCACCATTCCGGCTTAAAATTGGACGTTCCCGGATGACAACATAGCACAATTAGCATGATTACAATATCAACTAATCACAGCAGTAATAAGATAGTATCCAGGCAACACAGATTGCATACAGAGCAACTCAAAATTGGTACTCATCAGACAAGTGAACAAACAGAATATGAACACAAACGGAGCACTTATCAGGCCTAGAATCCTCTATCCAGTCCTAGCTACCTAACCGCGATTATTTCTAACTAATCCTAACATGCAACATTTTAATTCAAACTGACTAACAGGATACTAACAGTAGCTAACAGAATCGAACAATTAAAAACAAACAGAATTTGAGCAGGAACCTGGGAGTAGAGAAAAACTGAGAATGGGAAGGGAAATTAGGATTGGAGCAGGGCCAGCAGAATTAGAGGTTTGCGCCGCCGTGGATGGTGGTGGTTGTAGCAGCGAGGCAGCGAAGACGGAGTGAGAGACAGAGTGCAGGGGAAGCTGGCGATGGTGAGAGAAGGCAAGTGAGATGAGAATGTGTAATGGGAGAAGAAAAGGAGGAGTCGCCGCGTGCCTATCGCCGGCGGTGATGGTGGAGTTACGGCGGTGGGAAAGGAGAAGTGAGAGGTAGGAGCGGAGTGGATAAGTGAGAGAGAGAGAGAGAAAACGAAGGGGTTGGTTGGTGGTGAGAGAGAGAGGCTGGCCGTGCGGTGGTGGCGACGGCGGCGGAGGTTGAGGGTGAGAAGAAGAAGAAGATGATGAGGGAGAAGAGAGAGTGCGCGACTGCGCAATGCCCTTCGCGTAGTAGGGTTATCCTATTTTTGAATCGACGCGAGTGCGCACCGTGCGCGTCCGCGTACATTGATGAAACTAGGGATCCACGCGTGAGCGTACAGCGCGCTCAAGCGTGGATGGGCAAACTATTCAAGGGCGCGTGCGCGTACAGCGCGCGCACGCATACACGGGGTTGGGCTCGAGGCTTAGAGTGGGCTTGACGCACACCTAACTCTCTGGGCAAAGGCCTGGAGTGGCATCATATAAGGGACGCGCGCGCGCCAAGCGCGCGTCCGCGTACATTGATAATTTGTCGTAAGGCGCGCTAGCGCGATGCGTGCGCTCGCGTCTGTACCTCCTTTAGGCATATGGGTGCGCACGCGGCATATGCGTGTCCGTGCGGATTGAGTTGGGCTGGGGGCTTGAAGTTGGCCCAGGTCCAGCATAAATCTCTGGGGCTTGGCTCAAAATTTTGCATCAGCAGATCGACGTGGACGCGGCAGGTGCGCGTCTGCGTGAACTTCCTTGTTCTCGTGATCGGCGCGCACGCACGTAGTGCACGTCAGCGTGGGTCGTGTTGGGCTCAGGGCATAGTGGTTGCCCAAGAGAGGCCCAACTCTCTGGAATGTGGGTGATAATGCATCCGCTCAGGGACGCGTGCGCATCTATTATGCGCGCGCGTCCACCCCCCCTTTTTTTTAAGTAGAAAAAAATTATGCTCAGATGCTACTCATACTGCTCACAACTCTTCATTCATCTACTACTAAACACAAAAATGCAATTCACAAAAAATGCAATTTGATATTATTCATCAACTACTAAACACAACATACATGTGAATATACTAACAATTAAGTTGTACAAACAAATTTACATGAAACATCTACCTACAATGGCAACTCAAATCATTTGTGAAGCTAAAATAAAAGAGAATGGAAAGAGTTTACCATGGTAGGGTGTCTCCCACCTAGCACTTTTAGTTTAAGTCCTTAAGTTGGACATTTTGAGGAGCTTATTGTCATGGTGGCTTATGTTTGTACTCATCCTTGAATCTCCAAGGATCTTTGCTTCTCAATTGGTTGACAGAATTTCCAACCATTTTCATCAAGCTTGGGCAAAGTTCTACCCAAGATATGAGTCCTCATAGTTGGTCTTCACATAGCAAACCGGGATCCCATATCTTATCCTCACACCCATCCGTGAGTTGAATTCCATGATTATTCCGTACGGGTGGTTGACATGATTGTAGTTGATACATAGAATTCTCTTTTGTCCACCAATTCTTCCTTCTAGACCCATACAAAGTGGTTCTTGTCCCAACATCATTCCTATACCTTAAAGCTTTGACCTTAGTGAGCTTTATACCAAATTTCCCATCACTACTTTGGATTCCACAAAGAGCTCTAAGTTGACCATCTGTTTCAATCAAACCATATTCAAGCGAGAAAATAAAGCTTAGAGATAGAGGCGTTACCCACTTAAATGTTGTATTGGATGGTATCTTGGGAAAGGAAACTTCCCCACACTTAGACAATGCAAGGTCCACTTCTTTAGGCTCTTCGTTTGTTGTTTCCACCTCTTCACAAGCTTCTTCAATTTCAACTTTATCCCCTTTTTCACTTGGCTTGGTGTTGTCTTCAAGAACTTCATCTTGCCCAATGGGAGGTGAGTTAATTTTGGATAGGAATTCATTGATGAATGAATCCATCTCTTGATCAACCTCTTCATATTCTTCAATTTCAATATACACCATGCCATTTTCGTCTTCCTTGGGAGCTTGTGCACACTCTTTTATAACTTTAACTTTATGTCCAATGGGAGAGGGTTCCATTGTAAAGAGAAATTCATCCATGATTTAATCCATCTCTTGATAAGCTTCTTCTAAGTCTCCAACGATGATATGCCTTGGAGGTTGCGCACCCTCCTCAACATCAATATCAAGCTTCTTGGAAGAGTACTCCATGATGCTACATTCCTATGGATTTTTAACATCTCCTAAATCTTCAACCACTTCTTCCTTTTCTTCAATGATCACAGGCTCCTCCAATTGTTCCAACACAAGATTCGACTCCTCCTTCTCCACCGAATTTTCCAATTTCTCCTTCATGCTTTGCTCTTCTTTTGACCTTTCACATGTGGTCACGGAAGTACCTTGAGTATTCAAGCATTGGTGGGCTAAAGTATGCACCACCTTGGTCAAATTGGTCACAAACTCAAGTGTATCCCGCTTTATGGCTTCTTGTCCTTAAAGTAACAAAGTGAGAAAATCGTCTATTGGGGCTTGGGGTGGGTAGGGAGGTTCATCATTTTGAAGAGAGGGTTCATAATAGGAAGGTGGTTCTTCTTGGTAAGGTTGTGGAGGTTGTGTGTATTGAGGTGGTTCTTGGGAGTAATCTTGGAATTGTGGTTCCATGTATGGCTCATATGGTTCAAAAGATGGATGGTGTGACGAATATGGATTGGGGTCATAGGGAAGTGTTTGGTGAAAATAAGCTTGTGAGTGTGGTTGAGGTTGATGTTGAGGATATGTCTCATAGGCGTATGGTGGTGGCACTTGAAAGTTACAAGGGGATTTACCATAGCCATTTGATTGGTATGCATCATAGAATGGCTCTTCTTCATAGTGCATTGGTGGGGGTTGTTGCCAAGAGGATTGATCATATGCATATGGCTCCTCCCACCTTTGATTGTTCCATCCTTGATGCACATCCTCATTGAAGTTCTCATCTCCTACAACATAGTCGTAATCACACTCATAGCCAAAGTGAGAATTCATGGTGGAAAGAGAAAATAAAATTCTACAACTAGCAAATAAAGCAAGAAGCAAGATATTCACACTATTCACATATGTACAATAACCAATAACATAACACCATTGCAACTCCCCGGCAACGGCGCCATTTTGATGATTGGATTTTTGACGGTTTAGAATTTCACTAATGAAATCTCGTTGTAAAGTATAGTTTCTAAACCAAGCAATAATCCTTTCATACAAAAGAGTTGTTTGTCACTAGTACAAACCCCTAAAATTTATAAACCGAAGTATTGGACCTCGGGTCGTTCTCCCTAGGAATTACAATAAAGTGTCTTGTTATTGGTTATGAATTATTTTGGGGTTTTGATAAGAGGCATGAAAGATAAATGGCAAGAAAAATAAACTAACAACTAACAAAGCTCTTGGCAAGATATGAGAACTAGAAATCCTATCCTAGTTACCTTTCCCAATTGTGATGAGAATTGTTCATTGCTCCCACTTAGTTAACCTCTAACCATGGAGGGAAGTTAAGTGGATGAATCAATTTGATTCCTCAAGTCCTAATCAACTCCTAAAGGAATGACTAGCTTTAGAGACATTCAAATCAATTAGCAACTTCTAATTATCAATCAACAAAGGAATTTGATAACTCAAGAGTCACTAATTACTCTACCAAGGCCAAGAGGAGCAAAATCTACACTAGAACTCAACCAAGCATTTCATCAAACACTTGGAAGGCACAAAAGGAAAGCATAGTAAATCAACAACAAGAATGAAATCTAACAACAATTATTACAAAGAATTAACAATAACAATCAAGGAAATCACAATTATCATGAATTACCTCAAATTGCATTATTGAAAGAAAACAAAGGAAAAACAATCTATCCAAAACAAAATGAAGAATTATAATTATTAAAGTACATAACTAGAAAGAGGAAGATGAGAAGATTAAAACTTGATGAGGGAAAAAGTGAATTGAAGCATGAATTAAACCTAGATCTAAGAGGAGAGATTAACCTAATCCTAATCCTAGAGAGAAGTGAGAGCTTCTCTCTCTAAACTAATCCTAATTATGCTATATGATAGAATGATGATGATGCCTTCCCCTCAATCCTTGATCCTTTTATTCCTTTCTATCAGCAATTGGCGCCAAAATGGGTTCAGAAACCCCCTCAAATCGCCAGGCACGTGTTGCTTTAATGCAGTCATGTGCGGTCATCGACGCGTGCGCGCACGGTACGCGTGCGCGTCCCTGGCCGATTCTGCAATGTGCACGCGAGCGCCTTGTGCGCGTGTGCGTGCTTGGTCGAGATCAATTCTTTGGCTTTTATGCTTCTCTCCACTTGCATGCTTTCTTCCTTGCTCCCTTGATCCATGTCTAGCCTATTTCAACCTGAGATTACTAGCAAACACATCAAGGCATCTTATGGAATCAAGGATGAATTTAAATTATCAAATTAAAGGCTTAAAAAGTATGTTTTTACACTTAAGCACAATTACGGGAGAGATAACAAAACCATGCTAATTCATAGGTTAAATGTGAGAATAGGTCATCAAAATACTCTAAATTTAATACAAGATAAACCCTAAAAATGGGGTTTATCACAGATACCAGACACCCTTTTCTGGTGTTAAACGCCAGTTTATGTGCCATTTCTGGCGTTTAACGCCCAGAATGGTGTCAGACTGGGCGTTAAACACCCACTTTGCTAGCCTTACTGGCATTTGAACGCCAATAAGCTCGTCCTCTAGGGTGTGCTATTTTTGATGCTGTTTTTTATTTCTGCTTTAATTCTGCAGCTATTTTTGTGACTTCACATGATCATCAACCTAAAGAAGACATAGACTAACACTAGAAAATAAAAATGAGAAAGTAATTAATATAGATAAATAAGATTGGGTTGCCTCCCAATAAGCACTTCTTTAATGTCAATAGCTTGACAGTGAGCTCTTACAGAGCTTCACAGATGCTCAGAGCATGATTATGGCCTCCCAACACTAAACTTAGAGTTTGAGTGTGGGGGTTCTGCTTGACTCTGTATTGAGAAAAGCTTTTCATGCTTCTTCTCCATTGTTACAGAGGAAGATCCTTGAGCCTTGAACACAAGGTAGTCCTCATTCAGTTGCAGGACTAACTCCCCTCTGTCCACATCAATCACAGCTTTTGCTGTGGCTAGGAAGGGTCTTCCAAGGATGATGGATTCATCCTCATCCTTTCCAGTGTCTAGGATTATGAAGTCAGCAGGGACGTAAAGGCCTTCAACCTTCACTAAGACATCCTCTACAAGTCCATAAGCTTGTTTTATTGATTTGTCTGCCATCTCTAGTGAGATTCTTGCAGCTTGTACCTCAAAGATCCCTAATTTCTCCATTACAGAGAGTGGCATGAGGTTGATACCTGATCCCATGTCACACAGAGCCTTCTCAAAGGTCATGGTGCCTATGGTGCAAGGTATTAAGAACTTTCCGAGATCTGATTTCTTTTGAGGTAATGTCTGCTGAATCCAAGTATTCAGTTCATTGATGAGCAATGGAGGTTCATCCTCCCAAGTCTCATTACCAAATAACTTGGCATTCAGCTTCATGATTGCTTCTAGATACTGGGCGACTTGCTCTTCAATAATATTTTCGTCCTCTTCAGAGGAAGAATACTCATTAGAGCTCATGAATGGCAAAAGTAAGTTCAGTGAAATCTCTATGGTCTCTGTATGAGCCTCAGATTCCTTTGGTTCCTCAATAGGAAAGTCTTTATTGGTCAGTGGACATCCCTTGAGGTCTTCCTCACTAGGAATCACTGCCTTCTCACTCTCTCCAGGTTCGGCCATTTTGGTTATAGTTATGGCCTTGCACTCTCTTTTGGGATTCTCTTCTGTATTGCTTGGGAGAGTACTAGGAGGAGTTTCAATAACTCTTTTACTCAGCTGACCCACTTGTGCCTCCAAAGTTCTAATGGAGGACCTTATTTCAGTCATAAAACTGAGAGTGGCTTTAGATAGATCAGAGACTATGTTTGCTAAGTCAGAGAGGCTCTGCTCAAAATTCTCTGTCTGTTGCTGAGAAGATGATGGAAAAGGTTTGCTATTGCCAAACTTATTTCTCCCACCATTATTGTTATTGAAGCCTTGTTGAGGCTTCTGTTGATCCTTCCATGAGAAATTTGGATGATTTCTCCATGAAGGATTATAGGTGTTTCCATAGGATTCTCCCATATAATTCACCTCTTCCATTGCAGGATTCTCAGGGTCATAAGCTTCTCCTTTAGAGGAGGCTTCTTTAGCACTGCAGGATGCAGCTTGCAATCCAGTCAAATTTTGAGAAATCATATTGACTTGCTGAGTTAATATTTTGTTCTGAGCCAGTATGGCATTCATGGTATCAATCTCAAGAACTCCTTTCTTCTGAGTCATCCCATTATTCACAGGATTTCTTTTAGAAGTGTACACGAACTGGTTATTTGCAACCATCTCAATGAGTTCCTGGGCTTCCGCAGGGATTTTTAGATGAAGAGACCCACCAGCAGAATGGTCCAATGACATCTTGGACAATTCAGATAGACCATCATAGAATATACATATGATGCTCCATTTTGGAAGCGTGTCAGAAGAACACCTTTTGGTTAATTGCTTGTATCTCTCCCAAGCTTCATAGAGGGATTCACCTTCCTTCTGTTTGAAGGTTTGGACTTCCACTCTAAACTTGCTCATCTTTTGAGGTGGAAAGGATTCGGTCAAGAAAGCATTGACCAACTTGTCCCAAGAGTTCAGGCTTTTTCTAGGTTGTGAGTCCAACCATGTCCTAGCTCTGTCTCTTACAACAAAGGGGAAAAGTATAAGTTTGTAGACCTCGGGATCAACCCCATTGGTCTTGATAGTATCACAGATCTGCAGGAATTCAGCTAAGAACTGATGAGGATCTTTCGATGGAAGTCCATGAAACTTGCAATTCTGCTGCATTAGAGAAACTAATTGAGGCTTAAGCTCAAAGTTGTTTGCTCCAATAGCAGGAATTGAGATGCTTCTTCCATAGAAGTTAGAAGATGGTGCAATATAGTCACCAAGCATCTTCCTTGCATCTCTAGCATTGTTGTTGGGTTCGGCTGCCATGTTTGCTTCTTTTTCAAAGTTCTCTGAAAGGTTCTCTCCGGAGTGTTGTGCTTTAGCTTCTCTTAGCTTTTTCTTCAGAGTCCTTTCAGGTTCAAGATCAGCTTCAACAAGAATGTTTTTATCCCTGTTTCTACTCATATGAAAAAGAAGAGAACAAAGGGAGTAGTGGAATCCTCTATGTCACAGTATAGAGATTCCTTGAGGTGTCAAAAGAAAAGAAGAATATAGGAATGAGATAGAGAGAGAATAAGAAGAATTCGAACAAAGAGGGAGAGATGGGGTTCGAATTCTAAGTAGAAGAGAAGTGTTAGCAAATAAATAGAAAAAAATGAGAGAGAAAGTATTCGAAAATTAAAACTAAAAAGATTTTAAAAAAGATTTTAAAACTAAAAAGATTTTTAATTAACTAATTGTTTAAGTTTTAATTAAAAAGATTTTTGAAAAAGTGGTTAGTGATTTTCGAAAATTGGAAATGGAAAAGTGGTTAGGTGGTTTTGAAAAAGATAAGAAATATTAATTAGTTGAAAAAAATTTGAAAATAAATTTTGAAAAGATAAGTTGGAAAAAAGATTTTGAAATAAAATTTAAAAAGATATGATTGAAAAAGATTTGATTTTTTAAAAAGATATTATTGAAAAGATATGATTGAAAAAAGATTTAATTTTTAAAATTGATGACTTGACTAACAAGAAATTAAAGATATGATTCTAGAATTCAAAGATTGAACCTTTCTTAACAAGAAAGTAATAAACTTGAAATTTTTGATTCAAAACATCAATTGTTAGCAAAGGTTTTTTCTTTGAAAAATTAAGAAAAAGATTTTTGAAAAATTAGTTTTAAAATTTTTAAAACATTAAAAGAGAAAGATAAGATTTTAAAATCATGAGTTAAAACATGAAATTTTGAAAAAAAATTAAATTTTAAACGAAATTACCTCCTCTGTGTCATCCTGGCATTAAACACCCAGGATGCTATTCATTCTGGCGTTTAACGCCCAGAATGCTACCTCTTTGGCCGTTTAATGCCCAGCTAGATACTCTGGCTGGCGTTTAACGCCAGAATTCCTTTCTTACTGGGCATTTTTCTAAACGCCCAACTTTTTCTCTGTGATTCCTCTACTGTATGTTCTAAATCTTCATTTCTGTATATTATTTACTTGAAAAGAGATATTTTTTATTTTTTTTTTATTTTTAATGAGGAGAGAGAAAACTTCAAAATAACACAAAACATGAAAAAATAAGATCAGAACAAGTAATGCATGCAAGAACACTTTGAATGTCAAGATGAACACCAAGAACTCTTTGAAGATCATGATGAACATCAAGAACATATTTTTGAAAAATTTTTAAGAAAACAAAGATATGCAAGACACCAAACTTAGAAATTTTTAATGTTTAGACACTATGGATTTGAAAATGTATATGAAAAACAGGAAAAGACACAAAACACGAGAATTTAAAGATCAGAACAAGGAAAATCATCAAGAACAACTTGAAGATCAATGAAGAACATAATGCATGAATTTTTCTTCGAAAACTTGAGAAAATTTGAAAACATGCAATTGACACCAAACTTAGAAATTGACACTAGACTCAAACAAGAAACACAAAAATTTTTTGGTTTTTATGATTTTATTATTATTTTTTTGTATTTTTCGAAAATAAAAATAAAAAGTTTAAACATAAAATAAAATTACCTAATATAAGCAACAAGATGAACCGTCAGTTGTCCAAATTCGAACAATCCCCGGCAACGACGCCAAAAACTTGGTACACAAAATTGTGATCACACTTTTCACAACTCCGCACAACTAACCAGCAAGTGCACTGGGTCGTCCAAGTAATACCTTACGTGAGTAAGGGTCCATCCCACGGAGACTGACGGCTTGAAGCAAGCTATGGTCATCTTGTAAATCTCAGTCAGGCGGATTCAAATGGTTATGAGGATTTAATAATTAACAGATAAATAAAGCAGAAAATAACATAGAGATACTTATGTAATTCATTGGTGGGAATTTCAGATAAGCATTTGGAGATGCTTTGTTGCTTATGAACCTCTGCTTTCCTATTGTCCTCCTCCAATCATGCGTGCTCCTTTCCATTGCAAGCAGTATGTTGGTGGATCACCGTTGTCAATGGCTACCATCCGTCCTCTCAGTGAAAATGGTCCGGCTACGGGTTACCGCAGGGCTAATCAACTGTCGGTTCTCTCTTGTGTTGGAATAAGATCCATTGATCCTTTTGCGCACTGTCACTGTGCCCAACAGTCGCGAGTTTGAAGCTCATCACAGTCATCCCCTCCCAGATCCTACTCGGAATACCATAGACAAGGTTTAGACTTTCCGGATCTCAGAAATGCTGCCAATTATTTATAGTCTATACCACGAAGGTTCTAATCTCACTTATTAGAATGTTCTGTTGTCAGGAGATGCTAGTCAAACACATGGATCAGAGACCCAAAAGAATATACTCCAGCTAGCATCCAATGACTACGTTGAACATCATGTAGACCGCTTGTGGTTGTTAGGCACGCGGATCTTGGCTAAGCGAGTACTAAAGATAGTGGGTGATTGTCACGGATCACCCCTTCAGTCTGACTTAATTGAATTAAGTACGAGAGTATATCTTAGAGAAGAAGTAGGCGTGAATTGAAAGAAAAACAATAGTACTTGCATTAATTCATGAGGAACAGCAGAGCTCCTCACCTTACTCAGTTAGATGGACACCTTTTGGTCAGCTGCTTGTATCTTTCCCAAGCTTCATAGAGGGATTCACCATCCTTTTGCTTGAAGGTCTGAACATCCACTCTAAGCTTGCTCAGCTTTTGAGGAGGAAAGAATTTATCCAAGAAAGCCGTGACCAGCTTATCCCAGGAGTCCAGGCTATCTTTAGGTTGTGAGTCTAACCATATTCTAGCTCTGTCTCTTACAGCAAAAGGGAAAAGCATGAGTCTGTAGACTTCAGGATCTACTCCATTTGTCTTAACAGTCTCACAAATCTGCAAGAACTCAGTTAAAAACTGGTAAGGATCTTCAGATGGAAGTCCATAAAACTTGCAGTTCTGTTGCATTAAAGCAACTAGTTGAGGCTTAAGCTCAAAATTGTTGGCTCCAATGGCAGGAATGGAGATGCTTCTTCCATCAAATTTGGACGTTGGTTTTGTGAAGTCACCAAGCATTCTCCTTGCATTATTGTTGTTGGGTTCGGCTGCCATCTCCTTCTCTTGTTCTAAAATTTCTGAAAGGTTGTTTCTGGATTGTTGTAATTTAGCTTCTCTTAGTTTCCTCTTTAGAGTCCTTTCAGGTTCTGGATCAATTTCAACAAGAGTGCCTTTTTCCTTGTTCCTGCTCATATGAAAGAGAAGAAAACAAGAAAAGAAGAGGAATCCTCTATGTCACAGTATAGAGATTCCTTTATGTTAGTAAAAGAAGAAGAGAATAGAAGAAGGAAGAGTGAAGAATCCAAACACAGGGGGAGGAGTGAGTTCGGATTTTTAGATGAAGAGAGGTTAAGAGAAGTGTTAGTAAATAAATAATTAAATAGAATAAGAAAAGAGAGGGAGAATTCGAAAATTAATTTTTGAAAAGGAGTTAGTAATTTTGAAAATTAAAGATAAGATATAATTAAAATTAAAAATTAAAACAAAAAAGAATTTTTGAAAAAGAGATGAGATATTTTCTAAAATTAGAGAAGGAAAAGTAGTTAGGTGGTTTTGAAAAAGATAAGAAACAAACACAAAGTCAAAGAGTTAGTTGAAAAAGATATTAAAATCAAATTTGAAAAGATAAGAAGATAAGGAGTTAGATAAGATATTTTAAAATCAAATTTTGAAAAAGATAAAATTTTGAAAAAGATAAGATAAAAAGATAAGATTTTTAGGAAAAAGATATTTTGACAAAGATTTAAATTTTTAAAATTAAAATTAATTACTTAACTAACAAGAAACTAAAAGATAAGATTCTAGAATTTAAAGATTGAACCTTTCTTAACAAGAAAATAACAAACTTCAAATTTTTGAATCAATCACATTAATTGTTAGTGTAATTTTGAAAATATGATATAAAGATAAGAAAAAGATTTTGAAAATAATTTGAAAAAGATTTTTGAAAATTTTCGAAAAACAAAGATAAAATTGAAAAGATATGATTTTTGAAAAAGATTTTGAAAAGATAAGATTTTTAAAATTGAAAAATTGACTTGACTTGTGAGAAACAACTAATTTTAAAAATTTTTGACCAAGTCAACTCAAATTTTCGAAAATTTGGAGGGAAATAAGGAAAAGATATTTTTTTTATTTTTGAATTTTTAAAGATGAGAGAGAAAAACACAAAAGTGACCCAAAACATGAAAATTTTAGATCAAAACACAAGATGCATGCAAGAACACTATGAATGTCAAGATGAACACCAAGAACACTTTGAAGATCATGATGAACATCAAGAACATAATTTTGAAAAATTTTTGATGCAAAGAAAACATGCAAGACACCAAACTTAGAAATCTTTAATGCATGGACTCTAACAAACGAAAAATGCATATGAAAAATAACAAACAACACAAAACAAGAAAACATCAAGATCAAACAAGAAGACTTACCAAGAACAACTTGAAGATCATGAAGAACACTATGAATGCATGAATTTTTCAAAAAATTCAGGAAAAAATTTTCAAAGCATGCAATTGACACCAAACTTAAAGATTGACTCAAGATTCAAACAAAAAACACAAAATATTTTTAGTTTTTATGATTTTATAAATTTTTTTGTATTTTCTGTAAATTTTTTTTTTCGAAAATATTTTTGGAAAAACGAAAAAGAAAAGAAAATTTTGAAAAAGAGTTTTGAAAAATTTTGAAAAGAAAATTACCTAATCTGGGCAACAAGATGAACCGTCAGTTGTTCAAACTCAACAATCCCCGGCAACGGCGCCAAAAACTTGGTGGATGAAATTGTGATTCATATGTTTATGTAAAATTCATTACTCTTTCTTTCCCTGGTAATGGCGCCAAAAACATGATGCCAATACCATGCTTCACAACTATGTGTGGACACAACTCCATTCAACTAACCAGCAAGTGTACTGGGTCGTCCAAGTAATAAACCTTACGTGAGTAAGGGTCGATCCCACAGAGATTGTTGGCATGAAGCAAGCTATGGTCATCTTGTAAATCTCAGTCAGGCGAATTAAACCAATTGATTATGGATTTTCTAAAATAAATAGTAAATAATAAACTTAAAATAAAGATAAAGTTACTCATGTATTTCCATGGTGAGAATTTCAGATAGGTGTATGGAGATGCTGTGCTCCTCCTGAATCTCTACTTTCCTACTGCTTCAACCAGTCCTTCTTACTCCTTTCCATGGCAAGCTGTATGTAGGGCATCACTGTTGTCAATGGCTACATCCCATCCTCTCAGTGAAAAAGGTCCAAATGCTCTGTCACAGCACAGCTAATCATCTGTCGGTTCTCAATCAGGTTGGAATAGAATCCCTTGATTCTTTTGCGTCTATCACTAACGCCCAGCCTTCATGAGTTTGAAGCTCGTCACAGTCATTCAATCCCAGAATCCTACTCGGAATACCACAGACAACGTTAGACTTTCTGGATTCCCATGAATGCCGCCATCAATTCTAGCTTATACCACGAAGATTCTGTTTAAGAAATCTAAGAGATATGCGTCCGGCCTAAGGTAGAACGGAAGTGGTTGTCAATCACACGCGTTCATAGGTGAGAATGATGATGAGTGTCACGGATCATCACATTCATCAAGTTGAAGTGCAATAAATATCTTAGAACATAAATAAATCAAATTAAATAGGAAATAGTAGTAATTGCATTAAAACTTGAGGTACAGCAGAGCTCCACACCCTTAATCTATGGTGTGTAGAAACTCCACCGTTGATAATACATAAGTGAAAGATTCAGGCATGGCCGAGTGGCCAGCCCCCAAGGTCTAAGGACTAGGCGTCCAGAGATGTCTAGTACAATAGTAAACTATCCTATTTATACTAGACTTAGCTACTAGGGTTTACAGGAATAAGTAATTGATGTATAAATCCACTTTCGGGGCCCACTTGGTGTATGTTTGGGCTGAGCTTGATCTATCCACGAGCTGAGGCTTCTTTTGGAGTTGAACACCAAGTTGTAACGTGTTTTGGGCGTTCAACTCCGGGTCGTGACGTGTTTCTGGCGTTTTACTCTAGACAGCAACATGAAATTGGCGTTGAGCGCCAATTTTTGTCGTCAATTCCGGAATAAAGTATGGACTATTATATATTGCTGGAAAGCTCTGGATGTCTACTTTCCAACGCCGTTGAGAGCGAGCCATTTGGAGTTTTGTAGCTCCAGAAAATCCATTTCGAGTGCACGGAGGTCAGATTCCAACAGCATCAGCAGTCCTTCGTTTGCCTCCTTTTCAGAGTTTTGCTCAGGTCCCTCAATTTTAGTCAGAAATTACTTGAAATCACAGAAAAACACACAAACTTATAGTAAAGTCCAGAAATGTGAATTTAACATAAAAACTAATGAAAACATCCCTAAAAGTAGCTTGAACTTACTAAAAACTTCCTAAAAATAATGCCAAAAAGCGTATAAATTATCCGCTCATCAATCTGCCACTACATTCGCCTTCCCCGGATGGTAATTCAACTCAAAGTCGTAGTCTTTCAACAATTTCATCAACCTCCTCTGTCTCATATTAAGCTCTCTCTGATCAAAGAGGTATTTTGAGCTCTTGTAATCAGAGAAAACTTGGAACTTAACCCCATAGAGGTAATGCTTCCATACCTTTAGTGCAAACACAACCGCAGCGAGCTCCAAATCGTGTGTAGGATACTTAACTTCATGAGGTCTCAACTAACGTGAGGCATACACCACCACATTATGATGCTGCATCAGCACACACCCTAGACCCTTTAGTGAGGCATCACAGTACACCTTAAATCGTTCGTTCGGCTCAAGTAACACCAACACAGGTGCAGTGGTCAACTTTTTCTTTAACGCCTAAAAGCTATCCTCACACTCAGGAGTCCAAACAAACGGTGTGTCCTTGTAGGTTAACTTTGTCAATGGCAAGGCTAATTGTGAAAAGCCTTTGATTAATCTTCGGTAATAGCCAGCTAAGCCCAGAAAACTTCTTATCTCAGTTACTGTGGTTGGTTGCTTCCATTCCATCACTGCCTCCACCTTAGATAGATCAACTACTATCCCTTGCTTACTCACCACATGACCTAGAAACTTCACTTCGCTCTTCCAGAATTTACATTTGGACAGTTTCGCGTAGAGTTTCTTTTCCTTTAGTATCTACAACATGATCCTCAAGTGTTCCGCATGCTCCTCTTCAGTCTTGGAATAAATCGGTATGTCGTCGATGAGGTCAACAACAAATTTACCCAAGAACGGACGGAACACTCTATTCATGTAATCCATAAACACTGCAGGAGCGTTTGTCAACCCAAAAGACATTACAGTGTACTCGTAATGACCATAACGAGTCCTAAAGGCGGTCTTGCGGATATCTTCATCCCTCACCCTTATCTGGTGATAACCGAATCGCAAATTGATCTTGGAGAAAACCCCAGCTCCTTGTAACTGATCCATGAGATCATCAATCCTTGGCAATGGGTACTTATTCTTTATTGTAACCCTGTTCAGCTGCTTGTAATTCACACAGAGCCGCATGCTTCCGTCCTTCTTCTTTACCAGTAACACTGGTGCACCCCACAGGGAAACACTTGGTCGGATAAAGTTCTTACCCAACAAATCCTCTAGCTGAAACTTCAGCTCGGCCATTTCTAGTGATGACATCCTATAAGGAGCACTCGAGATTGGTCCAGCCCCAAGCACCAACTCAATAGCGAACTCAACCTCTTGGTTAGGTGGTCCACCTCATCAATATCATTGGGAAACACTTCCGGAAACTCACACACAACCAGAATTTGTTCTAATCTTTGATCATCACCCGAAACACCCGCAGTCGACAACAAAATACCCTGACATTCGCTCCCAGAGCAATTCACCATCATAGAGTTCAGGTAATAACTATTCACCACAACCGGCACTTCTGTACCTTTCGACATGAAGCACACTAATTTTGTAGAACAGTCGAGCAGGACATGGTTCTCAGATAACCAGTCCAATCCCAAGATAATATCAAGACCGATCATCGGCAAGCAGATTAAATTATGGACAAAATCACGCTGCTTGAACCTAAAACTTGCGGGCATCCTAGCCTAGTTACCATAGCTTCATGGGTGGCATTATACACCTTTAGGTCATAACCTAAAACTACAATCTTCAAGCCTAACTCACTAGCCTTTTCGAATGCAATGAATGAATGGGTTGCTCCCGAATCAAATAAAGCATTTAAAGTTTGACCATCCATTTCACAGTTACCTCGGATGAGTGTCTCGGATCCCTCAGCACCTATAGTTGAGGTGGTGAACACCCGACCAGTCTGCTGTGCTTTTCCATCACCTTGTTTCTGCTTCTCCGGACAGTTTGTGGCTTTATGCCCTGCCTTACCACAAGAATAGCACAAACTCCATTCGGCCTTACACGGGGCTCCCGGATGGTGACTTCCACACCTAGTACAAGCTTGGTCATTCTGAGGCTGCTTCCCAAATCTCCTCCCTTGGGAGTTGTTGTTGTTGGCTCTCTTGAAAGAGCCTCGCCGCTTGAAACGCGAACCTCTAGGTCCAAAGTTCTTCCCTCGGTTCTGTGGGAATGATCCCTTGTGACTTCCTTTCTCAGTGGCTGCCTTCTTCACACACTCTTTAGAAACCCTACACTTGTTAACTAACTCGGAGAAAGTTCTGATCTCCATTGGTCCCACCGAGCTAAAGATATCGCTTTGGAGTACTCCTTCATACTTAACGCACTTCCATTCCTCATAGTCTCTCGGAGTCCCCTGACACATATGGGAGAACCTGAACAGCTCCTCAAACTTGTCAGTATACTCAGATACGGACTGAAAAACTGAAGATTGATGGTTCAGAAGTTATAGTAAACTCTCGTTGTAAGTATAGTTACTAAACCAAGCAATCAACCTTTCTTACAAACGTTTTGGTTGTCACAAGTAACAAACCCCTTTTGAAATTGATAACCGAGTATTCAAATCTTGGGTCGTCTTCTCAAGGAATTGCAGGGAGGTATGTTCTTATTATTGGTTATGAAGATTGTAAATCGAGATTTTGAAGATGAGGGACAAGTAATTTAAATGGCAGGTAAAATAAATAAATAACTGTAAAATAAACTTTTGGCAAGATATGAAAATTCGGAAGTCCTATCTTAGTTACTCCTATGAGAATGGAAGTTAATCCCACTTAGTTAACCTTTGCGTAAGCAAGGGAAAGTCATGTGAACCAATTAGTTAGAATTCCCAAGTCCTAGCTAACTCCTAAGGAAGGACTAGAGTTATTGGAATTCAAATTAATCAGCCGACATAACAATCAATCATGAATAGTTGATAACTTAAGAGCTTCCAGTTAATCAATTAAAGCCAATAATATAAAAAACTTAATAAGAATCTTAGATCTGAAATACCTCAAAATCATGAATTAATAAAGATATTAAATGTAACATGGGCAGTTGTAGCCTAATAAAGAAGTTGAGTTGAACATAGAAATCTATAAACTAAATTGAGGAAATAAATAAAAGGAACATTGAACCTAATATGAAGATGAAATAATCCTAAAGTGAAAAGAAATCCTAATCCTAAAATAAATTCTAATCCTAATCCTAATCCTAAGAGAGAGGAGAGAGCCTCTCTCACTAAAAACTACATCTAAAACCTAAAATTGTGAATTATGAAAGCCTTATTATGAATGGATGCATTTCCCCACTTTATAGTCTCTAATCTATGTTCTCTGGGCTGAAAACTGGGTCAGATATAGCCCAGAAATCACTGATTGTGAAATCTGGTCCGTACAGGTCGCGGCAAAGTTTGCAGATGCGACGCGTCTGCGTGGAGCGCGCGTTCGCATTGCCTATCTGTATGGCCACTATGATGAATTATATATCAAATCGAAGCCCAAAACGTTAGCTTTCCAACGCAACTAAAACCGCGTCATTTGGACCTCTATAGCTCAAGTTATGTCCGTTTGAGTGCAAAGAGGTCAGGCTGACAGCTTAGCAGTTTCTTCAACTTCTTGTATTCCTTCCACTTTCGCATGCTTCATTTCCATCCTCTAAGCCATTCTTGTCCTGTAATTCCTGAAATCACTTAACACACATATAAATGCATCTAATGGTAATAAGAGAGGATTAAAATAAAAGGAAATAAAAGCCAAAGAAGCATGTTTTCAATCATAGCACAAAATCAGGAAGGAAAATATAAAACATGCAAATCATATGAATAAGTGGGTAAAGAGTTGATAAAATCCACTCAATTAAGCACAAGATAAACCATAAAATAGTGGTTTATCACAGACATAGTACCCTGCTTCAGCTGCAATAACTCAAGTTCCTTGGCCGTCCTGGCAGAAGTTGGAAAGTACTTCTTATAGAACTCCTCCCGAAAGACATCCCAGGTGATATAGTCATCACCCTGCTGCAGGAGACGTCGGACTCCTTGCCACCAATGCGATGCTTCCCCTGTGAGAAAATAGGTAGCAAACTCAACACGCTGCCCTTCAGGTACCACCTGCACTTGTAGTGCTCGCTCCATAGCCTGAAATCAGGTATCGACTTCAGTTAGGCTAGTAGTTCCCTTGAAATTAGATGGATTAACCTTCAAAAAGTTTGCCAGTGTCTTCAAGTTTTGAGCTTCACCTCCGTCATTGCCATGGTTGTTCATCTGTTGCCTAAGAGCCTCTGCAATGGCTTGCATAGCTGCAGCCATGATCTCCAATGTGGCCATAAAATCTATTGCATTTTTTCGGTCGACCCCCGGTGCACGAGCATTTGTATGACCTCTCCCACGGCCTCTACCGTGTTCACGAGGTGCCATGTGGTTCCTATACACACCAAACAATCGATATTAAGTTGATCAGTCTCAATATCGGAAGTTTAGTGCTTCAAAGTCCCAAATGCATGCTCATGAACATTTATGCCAATTATATCAAGTAGATATACTAATAGCACATAACACACACACAGAGAATGCACAGAAGCATAGTCAGTCCGTCCCTTAGGCTCTACAAGAACGAACTGCTCTGATGCCATAATGTAACACCCTACCATACAGAGTCTTATGCTTAGGTCATAATTCAGAGACGGCAAGGTATTGCGACCTCTAAAATAAAAATTTAGTACATATAGTAGTGTGAATAGTGATTATAACTAGGAGCCTTTGAAGAAAAAGGGGTAGAACAAAAATTGTAACTCAAAAGTGCAACACTCCGATCGATAACATAAAGAATAACGGAATACGCTAACACGAGATTATATATATACAAGCGTGTCAGAAACAGGAATATCAAAACTCAAAATCCAGTTGCGAAGATAACCGGTCCGAGCATAGCGATATATACATGTAAATAAAGTAAGAAACCCCAAGGAAACCCAAAGGGACATAAATACAGAAAACCTAGTCTCTAAAATCTCCTCTACGAGGAGTCATCACAGTTTGTATTATTTAATGGAGAAAAAAGTATCTAAGAAAAACATATAAACCAAAATAGAGTCTCGAGAACAAAGGATCTTCGCAAATCCAGAAGTCTCTAGCATGCTCCAGCGAGAAGCCTCACGTCCTGCATCTGAAAACCACAAAATTTGCATGGGTGAGAACCGGAGGTTCTCAGTATGGTAATAGTACCCAGATATCTAACATGTAATGTCTTGGGAAAGCCAAAGGCAATCCTAGAACTTCTTCTAGATAAATAAAAGCTTATAAACAGGCTAAACTACAAATGGCAACTGACTAAAGATTCTTCAGTCTATCTATTACTTCCTTTTCCAAATCCTTCAGACCTCCCAACCAGCAGCAGTAGTATAATATGGCAAACATAGTTATATCAACAAGAGATATACAAAAAGAAATAGATAAGGCATTTGGATAATTAGCAAGTAATATACAGTAAAATAGGCAATCTTAAACAATTCACATAGTATGCATATGATGTATGCCTGTCCTAATGGCTAATGATATCATCTGTCGGTTATATAGCCAACCCGACAAGTCCTGGTAGCTAACCATTGGACTGTCCCTCTGTCGTGCATCTCCAACTCGAATTATACTCAACATAATCGTGATCATAATCATGATCCATATCCAACACCCACACTGGCGTATATTCACAAGGGCGATCTAATCCAGAACTTTCACAGTGTCCGGCCACACTTACGACATAGGGTCAGCAGAGTATCGAGTCTCCACCTGGAGCACATGGTGGCTAGCCACTGCTTTCACCGAGGGAAACTCGTATCTCAGATAGTGGAAGTGCAACATTCACATTTCATTAAATAGCATATATGCATTTATACTCGGCCATAATCAATAATGGCTCCACCATAACTCGGTAATAAACTCAACCATCCGGCTCACGGTTCAATCCAGAACCAGCCAATTCATCACCATATATAGCCCTTAGGCTCATGGCACATAACGCACTTCCACCGCCATCCTCCACATCTCATATAGTCATCTTTGACCATTATTGATCATAAACTTTCCCTTTTCTTCATTCACAAGTTACCACAATTCCTAGCTCCTTTCCTATGGCTAGGCATATCATAATGATTTAAGACATAAAGGGTGAGATCAGAGGCTTAAAAGTATGAAATTTGACTTTAAAAACTCAAAAATCAACTTTGGGATGAAAACAGGGTCACGCGTACACGTCCTCCACGCGCACGCATGGATGGCCAAAAAGTTCATTGATGCGTAAGCGTCGCTGACGAGCGGATTTTCTATCGGTAAAGAAATTCACAAGAATATAATCGCGTTGTAAGTATAGTTTCTAAACTAATAGAGAATCCTTTCGTATAAAAGTTTGGTTGTCACAAGTTCAAACCCCTAATAAATAATAACCGAAGTATTTAAACCTCGGGTCGTCTCTCAAGGAATTGCAGGGAAGTGTTCTTATTATTTGGTTATGAGTTATGTAAATTGGGGTTTTGGGGATGAGAAATAAGAAGAGTAAATTATAGAGAAAATAGAATAATAACAATAAAAACTCTTGGCAAGGTATGAGAATTGGAAGTCCTATCCTAGTTATCTTTATCAATTGTGATGAGAATTAGCTTTTGCTTCCACTTGGTCAACCTCTAACTATGAAGGTATGTTAAGTGGATAAATCAATTTGATTCCTCAGGTCCTAGTCAATTCCTAAGAAAATACTAGAGTTAGGGGAATCCAAATCAATCAGCAAAGAATTCCAATTTTCGATCAACAAGGAGTTTGATAACTCAAGTGTCTTCAATTACTTAACACAAGCTAAGAATGCAAAAAGCTAAATTAAAATCATAAATATGAAATACCTCAAATTGCATTAAATAGAGAAATCAAATTAAACATGAGAATTCATAAATCAAGGTAATAGAATAAATAAAAATAGAAGAGAAACCAAAGTAAAGGAACATTGAACCTGGAATGAAGAAGAATAATCCTAAAACTAATAGAAATCCTAAATCCTAAATCCTAAGAGAGAGGAGAGAGCCTCTCTCTCTAGAAAAACTACATCTAAAATTAAAATTGTGAATAATGAATGGTGTCTAATGTTGTCCTGAGTCTCTGCATGTTCCCTGGCTTTAATCTGTGTTTCTGGGCCGAAAACTGGGTCAAAAGACGGCCCGAAATCGCCCCCAGCGATTTCTGTTAATTCTGCAGATCGCGCATGTCACGCATACGCGTCGTTTGACGATTTTCCTCTCCACGCGTGCGCGCCAGGCACGCACTCACGTCATTTGCGCAAAATCCAATCCACGTGTATGCATCAGGCACGCGTACGTGTCGCTGTTATTTTCTCTATTTCGCGCGCATGCGTGAGCCATGCGTGTGCGTCGAAGCTCGCTGGTCATCTCCTTGGTTTCTTGTGTTCCTTCTATTTTTGCAAGCTTCCTCTCCATTCTCTAAGTCATTCCTGCCCTATAAAGCCTGAAAACACTTAACACACGTATCACGGCATTGAATGGTATAAGGGAAAATTTAAAATACGCAATTTAAAGGCTTAGGAAGCAGGTTTTCAATCATAACATAAAACTAGGAAGGAATTGTAAAATCATGCAAATTATATGAATAAGTGGGCAAGAATTTGATAAAAACCACTCAATTAAACACAATATAAACCATAAAATAGTGGTTTATCAACCTCCCCACACTTAAACATTAGTATGTCCTCATGCTTAGCTTAAGGAGATAAAATAAATGAGTAGGAAAAAGCAAGACTCATGCAATGCAACCTATGAATGTGAATGCAACTATATGCTAAGACGTTTCTATCTACTTGGTTAAAAGCAAACAAGTTCTCCAAGACAAATACAAACCAAATTTCACTAATTCAAATCGTACAATAAAAAGTAAGTAAACTTGTAAGAAGATAGCTTATGAAAGCAGGGAACATAGAATCAAGCACTGAACCCTTACTAGTAGTGTATATCACTCTAACTCTCAAGTGTCTAGGGTCAATCACTCTACTGTTCCCTAGTCATGCTTTCTAAACCTTGTTCTTCATCTAACCAATCAACAAATATTTAGCATACCAATGCAAACCTCATGAGGTCTTTTCAGGGTTGTAATGGGGCTGAGGTAAAGATAAGGATGCATGTATGGCCAAGTGAGCTATAATATGAAGCTTTGACTAACCTAAGCTCTTACCTAACACACACACACACTCTATGTAATTCTAAAATCATACCTAGCTACCCATAATTCCCACTTTTGTATCACATACTCATGTACCAAAATTTTGATATTTCTTTACTTTAATCACATGTGCATTGATCTTTTATTAAAGCTTAACATTGGGTTAATTTTGTCCCCTTGTTTATTTACTTATTTATCGAATATTTTTGGATTTTTTTTAAATCTGAAAAATAAACATAACTTATCAATGCACATAGACTTTTAATTTTTTTGGTTTTACATGAGTAGGTTCCCAAATTCCCAATATTCAAAATTAGAAACATGATACATTCCCTTATTGACCCATGTTCCCACGGTTTTTCCCACACTTAGTTGATGCATAATCTCTATCTTAAGCTAGCCAAAGATTCAATTTGGGATAATTAATTTATTTTTCTGCTTAAGGATAGTGATGTGGTAAAATATTAAACAAATGGGGATAAAAGGCTCAAAGTGGCTAACAAAGGTAAATGAAAGGGTAGGCTTTTTGGGGATAAGTGAGCTGGTGGACGAAATTGTGATTCGTTCTCTTTGTATTTGCATGAGATTTAAATATTGGCTCTATCAAAAATACACCAAAGAGATCATGGTATGATGAATTGGAATCCTGGTAATGGCACGCGTGATCACAACTCCATTCAACTTAACCAGCAAGTGTACTGGGTCATCCAAGTAATACCTTACGTGAGTAAGGGTCGATCTCACAGAGATTGTTGGTATGAAGCAAGCTATGGTCACCTTGTAAATCTCAGTTAGGCAGATTAAATGGTTTATGATGAGTTCAAAAATTAATAATAAACAGAAAATAAAAAGGGATAGAAATACTTATGTAAATCAATAGTGGGAATTTCAGATAGGCGTATGGAGATGCTGTGCTCCTCTTGTATTTCTACTTTCTTATTACATTCCTCCAATCCTTCTTACTCCTTTCCATGGCAAGCTGTATGTAGGGCATCACCGTCGTCAATGGCTACTTTTCATCCTCTCGGAAAAATGGTCCTATGCGCTGTCACTGCATGGCTAATCGTCTGGAGGCATCACCCTTTGCCGATGGCTACATCCTATCCTCTCAGTGAAAATGGTCCAAATGCTCTGTCACAGCATGGCTAATCATCTGTCGGCTCTCAATCAGACTGGAGTAGAATCCCTTGATTCTTTTGCGTCTGTCATTAACGCCCAGCCTTCAGGAGTTTGAAGCTCGTCACAGTCATTCAATACCGGAATCCTACTCGGAATACCACAGACAAGGTTAGACTTTCCGGATTCCCGGGATCCTACTCGGAATACCACAGACAAGGTTAGACTTTCCGGATTCCCGGGATCCTACTCGGAATACCACAGACAAGGTTAGACTTTCCGGATCCCCATGAATGCCGCCATCTATCTAGCTTATACCACGAAGATTCTGTTGGGGAATCTAAGAGATATGCGCCCGGCCTAAAGTATAACGGAAGTGGTTGTCAGTTACGCGCGTTCTTAGGTGAGAATGATGATGAGTGTCACGGATCATCACATTCATCAAGTTGAAGTGCAACGTATATCTTGGAATAAGAATAAAAGAGAATTGAATAGAAAGTAATAGTAATTGTATTGAAGCTTGAGGTACAGCAGAGCTCCACACCCTTAATCTATGGTGTGTAGAAACTCCACCATTGAAAATACATAAGTGAAAGGTTCAGGCATGGCCGAATGGCCAGCCCCCTAAAACGTGATCAATAGCCTCTTAAGATGAAGAATAAAACAAAACTGAGACCAAAGATGAAACGTGGTCAAAAAGACGTCTAATACAATAGTTAAATGTCCTATATATACTAGACTAGCTACTAGGGTTTACATGAGTAAGTAATTGATGCATAAATCCACTTCCGGGGCCCACTTCGTGTATGCTTGGGCTGAGCTTGATCTATCCACGAGTTGAGGCTTTTCTTGGAGTTGAACGCCGAGTTATAGCGTGTTTCTGGCGTTCAACTCCGAGTTATGACGTGTTTCTGGCGTTTAACTCCAGACAGCAGCATGTACTTGGCGTTGAGCGCCACTTTACGTCGTCAATTTCCGAATAAAGTATGGACTATTATATATTGCTGGAAAGCTCTGGATGTCTACTTTCCAACGCCGTTGAGAGTGCGCCATTTAGAGTTCTGTAGCTTCAGAAAATCCATTTCGAGTGCAGGGAGGTCAGATTCCAACAGCATCAGCAGTCCTTTTGTTAGCCTTTTTCAGAGTTTTGCTCAAGTCCCTCAATTTCAGCCAGAAATTACCTGAAATCACAGAAAAACACACAAACTCATAGTAAAGTCCAGAAATATAAATTTAACATAAAAACTAAAGAAAACATCCCTAAAAGTAGCTTGAACTTACTAAAAACTACTTAAAAACAATGCCAAAAAGCGTATAAATTATCCGCTCATCATGAGCTAATAATCAAATGATGGCATCAATCATATGCAAGCATGTAAATACACTAAACAATGGACATATAGAATGGAACAAAATCTAGATTGCAATTATAGAGAAGGAAACACACAAGAATAAAATTCATGGTTAAATAATGTAACCATATAATTAAGCTCAAAGTCTCACAGGTTGTGTGTTCTTAACTTAAAAACCATGTTCCAATTTACAGTCTTCAAACAAGTTTAACACAAAAGTTTTAACTTAAATTAGTAAAATTTTTCAAAAATAGGGTCTTAAAAAGAAACTTATTATTTTTCAACCAAGTAGTACTTAAAGGCAAACAATCAACTACACATGCAATCTATTATGCAATGCAACAATGAACTAACAAAGAAAACTAAATATTGGTGTTGAGATAGGAAATAACTAACCTATGGAGATCGGTATCGACCTCCCCACACTTAAAGATTGCACCGTCCTTGGTGCATGCAAAGATGTGCAAGTAGACGGGCTGCTATAACTGATGTTTTTCTCCAAAGAATGTGCAGATGGACTTGTCTCCCATCCCATTGAGAAGCTTTTCCTTTTCCTTCTTTGGTGGCCATCCTGAAAGAAGAGGAAAAGAGGAAAAGTAACCCAGAAATAAAGATAAGAAAATAAATACAGTATGGGTGGGTTAATTCCAAATAATAAGGGTCTCAATTACATGGTAGCTACAACATGCAAGTGAGAAAATAATAGAAGCAAATGGCATATCAATAGTGCAAAAAGTGCAAAAATAGGGGAGAGAGTGTGGGTAATGCAAGGTAGTATAAGTGCATATCAATGCAAATGGAATGCAAGTATCATAAAAGAATAGTATTGACTTATGAATAATAATACCCAATCAGAATAAAACAAGTCATGAAGTACCAGAATAATTCAAGAAAAGATGCAACAGTTGAATAAGAAAATTTTAACACCAATGGAAAAATAATAAATTTAGAAAAGAAAATAAAAATATGCACAAAATTAAAATACAATGAATGAAAGTATGCAAATAAGTTAAGTAAAATAGAATGAAAGTGAATAAGGAGGAGAAGTGAAAGAAAGGAAGAAGAAGTAAGTAAGAAAAGAGGAAGGAAAAATTAGGATTGGGGAAGAAAAGATAAAAATTTTTTGGCGCTGATCTGGATAAGCTGTGCGGCGCAAGCGACGCGGACGCGTGGAGCACGCGTTCGCGTGAGTTGCAAAATTTTCTGATGATACGTACACGTGGGGCACAACTTTCTGTTTCATTTGCATATTGCCAAAATTTAGGGTGACACGTGCGCGTGGGTGACGCGTGCGCATGGTTGACGTGCACGCGTGAATGGCCTGACTTTCAAAAATGACGCAGATACGTCGGTGACGCGTTCGCGTGGTAGGGGTTGTGCTTCTAGCACAATTCCAGCCCCACTCCATCGTAACTTGCTGCCATACACCCATTTATGTCGATTTTGCAGAGTCATGCGTGCGCATGGGTGACGCGCACGCGTGGGAGGATGATTTTTTAAATGACGCGGACACGTCAGGGACGCGTTCACGTGGGCATGCTTGTGCCTATGGCACGCCTCCAGCCACGCTCCCGCGTGACTCTTTCCTTCTTTTCTTCTTGTTTCGAAAGCACCTATGACGCGGACGCATCAGCGATGCTTGCGCGTCGTGTGCATTTTTTTTATGCAGTATGCAGAATGTAAAATACAAATGCTGATGCAGGTATTATGAATGAACACTAAGAAAAATAAAATAAAACAAAATAAAATAAAACTAAGATTGAAAAAGAATGATCATACCATGGTGGGTTGTCTCCCACCTAGCACTTTTAGTTAAAGTCCTAAAGTTGGACATTTGATGAGCTCCTTGTCATGGTGGCTTGTGCTTCTACTGATCCTTGAATCCCCACCAATGTTTGTAATTCGAATATCCTCCGGGATCCTAAATTAGGCGCATACAGCTGTGAAGCAATCTAAAGTAAGTGACAAGGCTCCAAAAGTGTTGATTGTTGGAATGAATTATGAGGTCCCAAACCTTGCTTTTGCACCCGTCTTCTTGTTGATCATCACGATTCCATCCGGGTGGCAAGCAATCTGAATTCTCACTAAAGTCACCAAACAACTTCCTAGACCCATTCAGTTGAGCTTTACACCAACCTTTGCATTTAAACTTTAAGCTTTCCACATATTGAATCTTGCATGACGATTCCTACCACTAACCATCTCCCGCTTGCTCTTATAGCCACAAAGAGCTCTAAGCTGACCATCTGTCTCAAGTAAAGCATATTCAAGTGAACTAGTTAAGCTTAGAGATGAGAGATTCACTCACTTGAATGAAGGGATGGATGGTGATGGCTTTGGGGGAGAGGTCTCCAACAACTTTGGCAAGGTAATTTCCAACTCCATTCCATTGGGCTCTTCTTTGATAACTTCCACCTCTTTGCAAGCTTCTTTAATATCAACCTCTTCCTCTTGGTAGCTTTCTTCCAATTCGATCTCTTCTTCATTGTTCACCAAGAGCATGGTAGGTTGTGCTTCTTCTTCTTTAATCTCCATATCAAGTCCAATGGAAGAGGATTCGAATGTAGATAAGAATTCATCAATGATTGAATCCATCTCTTGATCATCCCCTTCAAAGTCTTCAACCATGATATGCCTTGGAGGTTGTACACCCTCCTAAACATCAAATTCAAACTCCTTAGACTATGACTTGAGGTTCCCATGGACGTTCCGCATCTCCTAAGTCTTCGACCACTTCTTCCTCTTCAATGATTTCAGCTTCCTCCACTTATTCCAGTACAAAGTCATGCTGCTCACTATCCACTGAAGCTTCTAGCTTCTCCTTCATGCTGCGTTCTTCAGTAGATTCTCCACATGAAGCCATGGGGGTTCCTTGAGTGTCCGAACGTTAGGAAGGTAATCAATTTATTGCTTGCTCCAGTTGATGAAGAGTTGCATGAAATTTTTCCACTGTTTCCTTGAGACGATCCTTTGATTCTTGTTGCGCTCGGCTATCATAAGTAGGATCATAGTGCTCTTAGATTGATGGATATGGATATGGTGTACATTGAGGTGGTGGTTCTAAGTATGGCTCATGGTGGACGAAATTGTGATCCTTAATTAATGGCTCCTTGGCATGTGCCAAGGAGAACTAATTTAACTAACTGATTAGGGAAGCTCACAACTCCGTTCAGCTGACCAGCAAGTGTACTGGGTCGTCCAAGTAATACCTTACGTGAGTAAGGGTCGAATCCACAGAGATTATTGGTTTGAAGCAATCAATATTTATTTTATCAGTCTTAGTTAGGATGTCAACAAGGATTAATTTGGATTAAAAGTGAAATTACTGGATTTGATAAAAGAGGGAACAATGTTACTTTGATTTGCAGTACTGGGGAATATGTTGGAGTTTTGGAGATGCTTTGTCCTCTGACTTCAACTCTTCCTTGAGATCCTCTTCTCACACGCAGGTTCCTTCCATGGCAAGCTCTATGTAGGGTGTCACCGTTGTCAGTGGCTACTTCCCATCCTCGCAGTGAAAACTATGCTCACGCACTCTGTCACAGTACGGCTAATCACCGGTTGGTTCCCGCTCCTACTGGAATAGAATCACTCTTTTGCGTCTGTCACTAACGCCCAGCAGGTTAAAGTTTGAAGCACGTCACAGTCATTCAATCCCGGAATCCTACTCGGAATACCACAGACAAGGTTTAGACTTTCCGGATTCTCATGAATGCCGCCATCAATCCGGCTTATACCACGAAGATTCTGTTGGGGAATCTAAGAGATATTCATTCAATCTGATGTAGAACGGAGGTGGTTGTCAGGCACACGTTCATGGGTTGAGGAAGGTGATGAGTGTCACGGATCATCACCTTCTCCACAGTTAAGCACGAATAAACATCTTAGATAAGAACAAGCGTGTTTGAATGGAAAACAAAGGAATTGTATTAAATCATCGAGACGCTGCAGAGCTCCTCACCCCCAACAATGGAGTTTAGAGACTCATGCCGTCACAAAGTATGTGATTCAGATCTGAAAATGTCATGAGGTGCAAGATAAGTCTGTAAAAGTTGTTTAAATAGTAAACTAGTAACCTAGGTTTACAGAAAATGGATAAACTAAGATAATTGGTGTAGAAATCCACTTCTGGGGCCCACTTGGTGTGTGCTGGGGCTGAGACTAATACTTTCCACGTGTGGAGGCCTTTCTTGGCGTCAAACTCCAGGTTTTGACGTGTTTTGGGCGTTCAACTCCGGATCATGACGTTTTTCTGGCGTTTAACTCCAGACAGCAGCATGTACTTGGCGTTCAACGCCAAGTTACGTCGTCTATCCTTGCGCAAAGTATGGACTATTATATATTGCTGGAAAGCCCTGGATGTCTACTTTCCAACGCCGTTGAGAGCGCGCCAATTGGACTCCTGTAGCTCCAGAAAATCCATTTCGAGTGCAGGGAGGTCAGGATCCAACAGCATCAGCAGTCCTTTTTCAGCCTAAGTCAGATTTTTGCTCAGCTCCCTCAATTTCAGCCAGAAAATACCTGAAATCACAGAAAAACACACAAACTCATAGTAAAGTCCAGAAATATGATTTTTGCCTAAAAACTAATATTATTTTACTAAAAACTAACTGAAACATGCTAAAATCTACATGAAATTACCCCCAAAAAGCGTACAAAATATCCGCTCATCACAACACCAAACTTAAACTGTTGCTTGTCCTCAAGCAACTAGATAAATAAAATAGGTTTTAACAGAAATAAAGAAGTAATAATATTTTAGAGTTTTAAATGAAGCTTAGATTCTTATTAGATGAGCGGGGCTTGTAGCTTTTTGTTTCTGAACAGTTTTGGCATCTCCCTGTATCTTTTAAATTTCAGAATGATTGGCATCCTTAGGAACTCAGAATTCAGATAGTATCATTGACTCTCCTAGTGTAGTATGTTGATTCTTGAACACAGTTATTTTATGAGTCTTGGCTGTGGCCCTAAGCACTTTGTTTTCCAGTATTACCACCAGATACATAAATGCCACAGACACATAACTGGGTGAACCTTTTCAGATTGTGACTTAGCTTTGCTAAAGTCCCCAGTTAGTGGTGTCCAGAGCTCTTAAGCACACTCTTTTGCTTTGGATCACGACTTTAACCACTCAGTCTCAAGTTTGTAACTTGGACCTCCTCTCCATTGATGCTCAAAGCCTTGGATCCTTTTTACCCTTGCCTTTTGGTTTTAAGGGCTGCTTGGCTTTTATTCCTTTTGATTGTAATTTTTTTTTTTTTGAACTGCTTTTTCTTGCTTCAAGAATCAATTTCATGATTTTTCAGATCATCAATAATATTTTTCGTGTTGCTCATCCTTTCAGGGGCCAATATTCATCAAATTCAAGGTACAATTTATGCACTGTTCAAGCATTCATTCAGAGAACAAAAAGTATTGCCACCACATATAATTAATTATAGTCTTTGTTACTAAGAACTCATAAATATAGATTACTTCTTTATTCTAAAAAAAAATTCTACTACTTTATTCATGCCTGATGATGATGAGAAAAATAAATTATAGCTTAATTGGAAATAAAATCAAAATAGATATGCTAAGTACTACTACTCCTATATAACTTCTAAGGTAAAATTCTATAATAATACTATCACAGAGTTAAAGCTGGAATTAGAACTTAACAACCTGTATTTTGGGAAGTGGATGTTCTTTTAGTCTGTGGGATGCCTTCAAGAATTAATTTCTGATGCTTCAGCTCCCTTAAGTTCACATCCTTGCTCTTCCTGTTCTCTTAGGTGCCATGATCTTAATGAGTTTTAGCTCAGTGATCATGGCAAATCACACCAAACTTAGAGGTTTGCTTGTCCTCAAGCAAAAGAAAGGAAAGGAGAGGAGTAGAAGGAGAGGTATTTTCATAAAAAGATAAGATGAGTTGAAAAAGATATTAAAAATATTTGAAAAAAGAATTGGATTGAAAAAAAGATTTGCGTTTATAAATTAAGATACATTTGATATTTTTGAAAAAGGGATTTTAGAAATTAGGGTTCTTAGAAAACCAATTTGATTTTGAAGGATGATATTTTGAAACATGTTTATGCAAGAAATCATGAATTGAAACTTAAAAATTTAGAAAAATTTTAAAGAAAAACGAATTTTACCTCCTCCCCACCATCCTGGCGTTAAACGCCCAGGATGCTAGCAAACTGGCGTTAAACGCCCAGAAGGTGCATCTTTCTGGCGTTTAACGCCCAGAAGATGCTCCTTTCTGGCGTTTAACGCCCAGATGGCTACCCTTACTGGCGTTAAACGCCCAGTGGGAGCTTCTTTTGGGCGTTTAACGCCCAAAGTATTTCTTACTGGCTTTTTCATGCCAGTGAGCTTCCAAATTTCCCTGTAACTCTGTGACTTCAACCAATTGCTATTTCACCTTTTGAAGATACTTGGACTCAAACCTGTAAAGAAAATCAATACGAATAAAATTAAATTTTGTGATTGGCTGGGTTGCCTCCCAGCAAGCGCTTCTTTAATGTCTTTTAGCTGGACTGAGTTTTAATCAAGTCTCAGTTTTGAGCATTCTTGCTCAAAATTGCCTTCAAGATAATGTTTGACTCTTTGTCCATTAACAATGAACTTTTTGTTAGAGTCATTATCCTGAAGCTCTATGTATCCATATGGTGATACGTTTGTAATGACATATGGGCCTCTCCACCGGGATTTTAATTTCCCAGGGAATAATTTGAGCCTAGAATTGAATAGCAGAACTTTCTGCCCCGGCTCAAAGACTCTGGATGACAATTTCTTATCATGCCATCTTTTCGCTTTCTCTTTGTAAATCTTTACATTTTCGAAAGCATTGAGTCTAATTTCCTCTAGCTCTGATTCGAGACTCTCAGCCATATTGACCTCTCTTACCAGAGAGTCAATTATATCAACATTCATGCAGTCATTTGGGGTGTCTGGATGTTGCATGGCTTTAACAACATTCAGCTTGAACTCTTCCTCATTGACTCTCAAGGTTACTTCCCCTTTTTGGACATCAATGAGGGTTCGGCCAGTTGCTAGGAAAGGTCTTCCTAGAATGAGAGTTGCACTCTTGTGCTCCTCCATTTCCAGCACCACAAAGTCAGTAGGAAAGGCAAATGGCCCAACCTTGACTATCATGTCCTCAATCACGCCTGATGGGTATTTAATGGAGCCATCAGCAAGTTGAAGACATATCCTGGTTGGTTTGATTTCTTCAGTTAAACCAAGCTTTCTGATAGTAGATGCAGGCATTAGGTTGATACTTGCTCCAAGATCACATAAAGCTTGCTTGGTGCAAGTGCCCTCTAATGTGCATGGTATCATAAAGCTCCCAGGATCTTTAAGCTTCTCAGGTAAGCTTTTCAGAATGACTGCACTGCATTCTTCAGTGAGGTAAACTTTTTCAGTTTCCCTCCAATCCTTCTTATGACTTAAGATCTCTTTCATGAACTTAGCATAAGAGGGTAATTGCTCAAGTGCTTCTGCAAACGGAATCTTTATTTCAAGAGTCCTGAGGTAGTCTGCAAAGCGGGCAAATTGCTTATCCTGTTCCGCTTGGCGGAGTTTTTGAGGATAAGGCATTTTGGCTTTGTATTCCTCAACCTTAGTTGCTGCAGGTTTATTACCTACAGAAGTGGGTTGGGAAGCCTTTTTAGAAGGGTTGTTATCAGCACTTGTATGTGACTGATTCCCCACTGGTATTTGAATGCCAGTGGTGGGAGCTGGAGTGGCGTTAGACGCCCCTTCCTTGTTTGTTACTGGCGTTTGAACGCCAGCTTTGTCCCTTTCTGGGCTCGGACCGTCTTTAGGAGGATTCTGAGTATCCACTTGTTCATTTCTTGGTTTCCTGCTGCTTTGAAGTGAGGTATTTAATGTTTTCCCACTTCTTAATTGAACTACTTGACATTCTTCTGTTATTTGTCTTGACAGTTGTTTTTCTGTCTGCTTTAATTGTACTTCCATGTTCCTGTTAGCCATTCTTGTTTCCTGTAATATTTCCTTGAATTCGGCTAGCTGTTGAGTTAGAAAGTCCAATTGCTGATTGAATTCATTAGCCTGATCCACTGGACTGAGTTCTGCAATTACTGTTTTAGTTTCTTCTTTCATGAAAAATTCATTGCTTAAGTACAGATGTTGATTTCTGGCAACTGTATCAATAAGCTCTTGAGCCTCTTCAATTGTTTTTCTCATATGTATAGATCCACCAGCTGAGTGGTCTAGAGAAATCTGAGCTTTTTCTGTAAGCCCATAGTAGAAGATGTCTAATTGCACCCATTCTGAAAACATTTCAGAGGGGCATTTTCTTAGCAACTCTCTGTATCTCTCCCAGGCATCATAAAGAGATTCATTATCTCCTTGTTTGAAGCCTTGGATGCTTAGCCTTAGCTGTGTCATCCGTTTGGGAGGGAAATAATGATTCAGGAATTTTTCTGACAGCTGTTTCCATGTTTTTATGCTGTTCTTAGGCTGGTTATTTAACCACCTCTTAGCTTGATCTTTTACAGCAAATGGAAACAGTAACAGTCTGTAGACATCCTGATCTACTTTCTTATCATGTACTGTATCAGCAATTTGCAGAAATTGTGCCAGAAACTCTGTAGGTTCTTCATGTGGAAGACCGGAATACTGGCAGTTTTGCTGCACCATGATAATGAGCTGAGGATTCAGCTCAAAGCTACTAACTCCAATGGAAGGTATACAAATACTACTCCCATATGAAGCAGTAGTGGGGTTAGCATATGACCCCAAAGTCCTCTTGGACTGTTCATTCATATTGTCTTGTCCATTCATACTTACTTCCATAATGGAATACAAGAGATAATTTATATGTTGATATTATTTATTTTCTAGTAGTGGAATAAATAAAAATGGAATATATAAAAAAAATATTTTGAAAATATTTTGTGAAAAATTTTTCGAAAAATTTGAAATTGAAATTTGAATTTTATAAAAAAAAAATTTCGAAAAAGTAGTTTTAAAATTGGTTAGAAAATAAAATTTTTTTTTTTGAATTTTGAATTTTATGATGGAAGAGAAAAACACACAAAAGACACAAGACTTAAAATTTTTAGATCTAATGCTCCTTATTTTTCGAAAATTTTTGGAGGGAAAACACCAAGGAACACCAAACTTAAAAATTTTAAGATCAAGACACAAGAAAAACTCAAGAACACTTTGAAGATTCACAAGAACACCAAGAACACAAGAAAGAACACCAAACTTAAAATTTTAGAAAATCAACACAAGTTTTCGAAAAATAAAGAAAAATTAACAAGAAAACACCAAACTTAAAGTTTGGCACAAGATTAAATGGAGAAAAATTGTTTTTGAAAAAGGTTCCAAAGCGTAAACCCAATTGGATTAAATATAACACTTGTTCTAAATATTCCAATTAATGCTTTAGAAAGAACAAAAGTGGAACAAGAAAAGACACAAAACAAGAAAAATTCAAGATCTAACAAGAAAATAAACAAGAATAACTTGAAGATCAATGAAGAACCAAGAGCAAAAACACGAAAATTTTAGAGAAAATATAAAATATGCAATTAACACCAAACTTAGAACAAGACACTAAACTCACGAAAATTAGCAATTAATTAAAAGAAAAATAATAAATTTTGAAAAGAAATTTTTGAAAAGAAACTATCCCATCAATATTGATTTAATGACTCTATAAAAAATAAGAACAAAAATAAAAATAAATTATTCCTAATCTAAGAAATAAAATAAGCCTTCAATTGTCCAAACTCAATAATCCCCGGCAACGGCGCCAAAAACTTGGTGGACGAAATTGTGATCCTTAATTAATGGCTCCTTGGCATGTGCCAAGGAGAACTAATTTAACTAACTGATTAGGGAAGCTCACAACTCCGTTCAGCTGACCAGCAAGTGTACTGGGTCGTCCAAGTAATACCTTACGTGAGTAAGGGTCGAATCCACAGAGATTATTGGTTTGAAGCAATCAATATTTATTTTATCAGTCTTAGTTAGGATGTCAACAAGGATTAATTTGGATTAAAAGTGAAATTACTGGATTGATAAAAGAGGGAACAATGTTACTTTGATTTGCAGTACTGGGGAATATGTTGGAGTTTTGGAGATGCTTTGTCCTCTGACTTCAACTCTTCCTTGAGATCCTCTTCTCACACGCAGGTTCCTTCCATGGCAAGCTCTATGTAGGGTGTCACCGTTGTCAGTGGCTACTTCCCATCCTCGCAGTGAAAACTATGCTCACGCACTCTGTCACAGTACGGCTAATCACCGGTTGGTTCCCGCTCCTACTGGAATAGAATCACTCTTTTGCGTCTGTCACTAACGCCCAGCAGGTTAAAGTTTGAAGCACATCACAGTCATTCAATCCCGGAATCCTACTCGGAATACCACAGACAAGGTTTAGACTTTCCGGATTCTCATGAATGCCGCCATCAATCCGGCTTATACCACGAAGATTCTGTTGGGGAATCTAAGAGATATTCATTCAATCTGATGTAGAACGGAGGTGGTTGTCAGGCACACGTTCATGGGTTGAGGAAGGTGATGAGTGTCACGGATCATCACCTTCTCCACAGTTAAGCGCGAATAAACATCTTAGATAAGAACAAGCGTGTTTGAATGGAAAACAAAGGAATTGTATTAAATCATCGAGACGCTGCAGAGCTCCTCACCCCCAACAATGGAGTTTAGAGACTCATGCCGTCACAAAGTATGTGATTCAGATCTGAAAATGTCATGAGGTGCAAGATAAGTCTGTAAAAGTTGTTTAAATAGTAAACTAGTAACCTAGGTTTACAGAAAATGGATAAACTAAGATAATTGGTGTAGAAATCCACTTCTGGGGCCCACTTGGTGTGTGCTGGGGCTGAGACTAATGCTTTCCACGTGTGGAGGCCTTTCTTGGCGTCAAACTCCAGGTTTTGACGTGTTTTGGGCGTTCAACTCCGGATCATGACGTTTTTCTGGCGTTTAACTCCAGACAGCAGCATGTACTTGGCGTTCAACGCCAAGTTACGTCGTCTATCCTTGCGCAAAGTATGGACTATTATATATTGCTGGAAAGCCCTGGATGTCTACTTTCCAACGCCGTTGAGAGCGCGCCAATTGGACTCCTGTAGCTCCAGAAAATCCATTTCGAGTGCAGGGAGGTCAGGATCCAACAGCATCAGCAGTCCTTTTTCAGCCTAAGTCAGATTTTTGCTCAGCTCCCTCAATTTCAGCCAGAAAATACCTGAAATCACAGAAAAACACACAAACTCATAGTAAAGTCCAGAAATATGATTTTTGCCTAAAAACTAATATTATTTTACTAAAAACTAACTGAAACATGCTAAAATCTACATGAAATTACCCCCAAAAAGCGTACAAAATATCCGCTCATCAGCTCATAAGGTGGTTGGTATGGTGGATGTGAGTTAGGGTCATATGGAGGTGGTTGGTTGTAGGGGGCTTGTGAGTATGGTGGTTCAAAGGTATGTTGGGCAGGTGGTTCACAAGCATATGGTGGGCTTGTTGGTAACTACAAGGGGGTCCACCATATTCATCATCTTGGTATGCTCCCTGGAATGGCTCTTGACTATAGTAATTTGGTGGAGGTTGGTTGTTACGAAAGGGTCCACCATAACTATTGTCTTGGTATGCATCACAGAATGGTTGTTGGTTATAGCGCATTGGAGGGGGTTGTTGCCAAGAGGGTTGATCAAATTCTTGTGGCTCCTCCCATCTTTGATTCTTCCAACCTTGATGCCTATTTTCTTTATAGTTTCCATTCTTTACAACAACATTGGAACCAAACTTAAAGCCAGAGGGATGAGAATTCATAGTAGCTAAAGAAAATAAGAACTAATAAAAATTAATGAAAATAAACTCCTAAAACTAGAAACACTAAAAAAATAAACGAAAAAGCAAATATTTACAATAACCAATAATAAGGCACACGTTTGTAATTCCCTGGCAACGGCGCCATTTTAACGAGCGGATTTTCTATCGGTAAAGAAATTCACAAGAATATAATCGCGTTGTAAGTATAGTTTCTAAACCAACAGAGAATCCTTTCGTACAAAAGTTTGGTTGTCACAAGTACAAATCCCTAATAAATAATAACCGAAGTATTTAAACCTCGGGTCATCTCTCAAGGAATTGCAGGGAAGTGTTCTTATTATTGGTCATGAGTTGTGTAAATTGGAGTTTTGGAGATGAGAAATAAGAAGAGTAAATTGTAGAGAAAATAGAATAATAACAATAAAAACTCTTGGCAAGGTATGAGAATTGGAAGTCCTATCCTAGTTATCCTTATCAATTGTGATGAGAATTGGCTTTTGCTCCCACTTGGTCAACCTCTAACTATGAAGGTAAGTTAAGTGGATAAATCAATTTGATTCCTCAGGTCCTAGTCAATTCCTAAGAAAAGACTAGAGTTAAGGGAATCCAAATCAATCAGCAAAGAATTCTAATTTTCGATCAACAAGGAGTTTGATAACTCAAGTGTCTCTAATTACTCAACACAAGCTAAGAATCTAAAAAGCTAAATTAAAATCATAAATATGAAATACCTCAAATTGCATTAAATAGAGAAATCAAATTAAACATGAGAATCCATAAATCAAAGTAATAGAATAAATAAAAATAGAAGAGAAACCAAAGTAAAGGAACATTGAACCAGGAATGAAGAAGAATAATCCTAAAACTAATAGAAACCCTAAATCCTAAATCTTAAGAGAGAGGAGAGAGCCTCTCTCTCTAGAAAAACTACATCTAAAACTAAAATTGTGAATAATGAATGGTGTCTAATGTTGTCCTGAGTCTCTGCATGTTCGCTGGCTTTAATCTGTGTTTCTGGGCCAAAACCTGGGTCAAAACACGGCCGGAAATCGCCCCCAGCAATTTCTGTTAATTTTGCAAATTGCGCATGTCACGCGTACGTGTCGTTTAACGATTTTCCTCTCCACACGTGCATGCCAGGAACGCGCTCGCGTTGTTTATGCAAAATCCAATCCACGCGTACATGTTAGGCACGCGTACGTGTCGCTGTGATTTTCTCTATTTTGCGCGCACGCGTGAGCCATGCGTGCGCGTCGAAGCTCACTGGTCATCTCCTTGGTTTCTTGTGTTCCTTCCATTTTTGCAAGCTTCCTCTCCATTCTCTAAGCCATTTCCTGTCCTATGAAGCCTGAAAACACTTAACACACGTATCACGGCATTGAATAGTATAAGGGAGAATTTAAAAAATGCAATTTAAAGGCTTAGGAAGCAGGTTTTCAATCATAGCATAAAACTAGGAAGGAATTGTAAAATCATGCAAATCATAAGAATAAGTGGGCAAGAATTTGATAAAAACCACTCAATTAAACACAATATAAACCATAAAATAGTGGTTTATCAGTCGCCCACGCGCACACGTAGATGGAATTAAATGCCCACTGATGCCTACGCGTCAACCACGCATACGCGTGGGTGCATTTGTGCCCCAGGCACAAAATTGGCACAAAACAGGCACAACTCTCGAGAATTTTGGCTAGGCAACCATTCTAGCACATCGACGCATACGCGTGGATGGTGCATTTTTGAAAACGACGCGTACGCGTCAGGCACGCCTACGCGTGGGGGGTATTCTGCTAGAAATTTTTCTAAGTTAAAAGCTGCAGAATTCACAGATTAAACCCCCAATCTTCCAACGGACATAACTTCTTCATTTTAAATCATATTCACCCGTTCTTCAAACGGCATGAACATCCCGGATCCAATTTTATTTCTAAACAAGTTTGGCACAAAACAGAGATCCGGAGTCCAAGTTATGTCTCGTCAAAGTATGCCCGAAAACCATATTTTCATACCAAAACCACAAGTGCCATTTTCAAACAAACCAATTTCATCCCTTTTCAAAATCAACCAAAACATACCAATTTCAACCCTTTTTGAAATCAATCAAAATATACCAAAATTCAACATCAAGCCTCCTCAACTCACACGTTCACATTTTTACCAATAATCACAAAACACCATCTTATCATTTTAACCCACTTCACTCAAGTGGCTCAATCTCAAACACATTTACAGGTAATAATACTCTTTCCCATACCAATCTCCAACAACACCATTTCCAATCAACCATCATTATACACAATCAATATCATACTCACCATCATCATGGTTTCACCCACAATTCAACCTCAATTATACATCAAGCATATATCACAACATGTATTTTTCTCATATATCACATCATCGAGGCATCAATATTCATAATCACATATATGACCACATCATATATCTTAACCATTCAACAACATCAATAATTCAATGCCTATCTTAGGGCCTCTAGCCTAAGTTTTCATACCACATTACATTTTAGATACAGAAAATCGAGACCATACCTTAGCCGATTTCTCCGGCTCAGCTGGAGCACTTCCAAACCACTTTTTCTCAAGCTCTCAAGGTCTCAACACCTCTAAGAACAGATTTTAGCACATAAAGCCCTCTTCCAAACTTTCTAAAATCACCAATCAAGCTCCAATACACATATATAAAATGCCTAAGCCACAATATCATACCAAAACACAAGAGCTCAATACCGAAAATCACAAATTCAATATTCTCACTAAGGTTTGAGATATCTTACTTTACCCAGGGTTCAAGGAGACAAGATTAACCTTCTCCTTCAAGAGAGTTGGGTCCTGTAACATCAAAGAGCCCAAAATTTTAACACATTTCACCATGAAATTCGAATTTAGGGAATGCGAAACTGAACCAAAATCGTGACTTACCTCAAAAATAAAGTAGTAGATTTTATAGAGCTCTTTGCGGTGAACGTGTGGCCGCAAACGGTGCGGCAATCGGAGCTCTAGATCAAAAGTTATGGTGGTTTGAAGATTAAATGAAAGAAAGAACTTGAGAGAATGTTCTTCCCCCTTGTGCCTCCATTTCAGAATGTTCTTGGTGTTAGTGAGGAGAGAGAGTGCTGAAAATTAGGGTATTAGGTTTAGTTAGGTTGGGCCAAGGGCCCAATATGAGTCCGATTGGCCCGGTTTGGCTCGTTCGGTCCAATCTTGATCCGATTTCTATAAAATTGGTATAGAAATTCTCGTCTCAATCTCCTCTATCATATTAAGCCATAAAAATCACATTTTCGACTTTCTAGAATAAATTCTCATTTATGGGTTAATTAGCCATTAATTAACAGGGTTTTACATAATGTAATTTTATACTATTATGATTTTCTTTCTTCTCACTTTTCTTTTCATCCAAACCACTACAACAATTTGACAAATTAGCGACGGATTTTTGCGAGAAATATCACTAATCCGTCACTAACTTGCGAGAAATTAGTGACGCATTAACGATAAAATTCATGAGCGGTCACAAAATATCTGAACTTGAGAAAAGCGACTGATTAGCGAGGGATTCACGAGTAAGTTTGTTTCTCGCAAATTGACTTTTGTAGTTAAAAAAAGAGCGAGAAAAATTTCCTCGCTAATTTGTCACAAATTAATTAGCGAGTGACAATGTTCTAGCAAATCAGTCACTTAGGGGTTCAATCGAATAAAAGTAAAGTAGCGAGGGATATTATTATCACTATTCCGTCGCAAGTGTTTGATATATAATTAGCGAGAAACAACTCACACACTAGTTCGTTGCTAAATAAATTTTGTGTGAAAAGGGTAATTAGTGAGAAACAATATTCATAACTAATCCGTCACAAAAACTTGAAATGCATTTTGCGAGGGACAATTTTGTAGCTAATTTGTCACCAAAATTTTTATTTTTAGCGAGCAATTAGTTTCTCGCTAATTTGTCGCATAATATTGTAAAATTCAAAATTAGGATAGCAACAGAAAATAGTCGTCGCTAACTCGTCGCAACAGATAAATCATTTAGCTAGGAAAGTGTTCCTTGCTAATTAGTCGCTAAAGTGGAAAGAAGGATATTGAGCGCCTAGGACCTAAGTAGTGAGAAATTTGCGACCGTTTAACAACTGACATACTTCGTTCGCTGATTTCAAGTCGCTGATTAGCGGATGAAATACATATGTCGCTAAGTTGTCGCAAGTTTAATTTAGCGAGCGACTTGACAACTGCAATCTTGTCGCAAAGCAGAAGCTATATCCTACCTACTTTGTAGCAAATTACTCCCTAATCTCGTTGAAAATCCGTCGAAGAGTTATAACAACTCCAAAGCCAATTGTGAAAAGTTTTAGAAGTAACTTATCGCAATTGAGTCACTAATCAAAAGCTTATTTAGTGAAGAAATAGTGACCGCTTAATAACTGATAGACTTTACTTGTTGATTTCATGTTGTTATTAATTATGAGACTTTTTTAAAATTAATTTTTATTTATTAAATTAAAAATAAAAAGTGAAATAACATATTTTAGTACTCTTTTTAAGTACTCTTTTTAAATACTCTTAATAATAAAATTATTATGTATAAATTGTTTATTCTTTTTGGACAAAGTAAATAAAAAATTATTAATAATAATAATAATAATAATAATAATAATAATAATAATAATAATAATATTGAGAATACTTAATAAAAATAATAATAATATTTAATAAAAATATGAGCTCAACGTGAATTTTTCATCAAAATGAGATTCAAATATAATACTCTTTTATATAATTAATAATTTTAAAATAAAAAAATTATTTTATTCTATGTATTAAAAAAAAAGCTAACACAATATGTATTATTATTGTGTATTGTATAACTATCGTCTAGCTAATTACTTAGTTGGCATGTTCTTAACTTAGCTTCTTACTGCTCTTTAAGGAAAGATAATATCAATAAAATTTTATACCCCTAAATTATATAGTTAAATCCAATTCCATCATGTTGCTGGTTGCACCATTATTAAATTTTAAAAATATTATAATAAATATAAATATATAAAAATTAAATAAATTTGTATATTTATTAATATATAAAATTATAGTTTAATTTTTAATAAGAACAAATCAAGGTCATTTGTCCTTTTTATTTTACATATAATTTATATTTTTATTTGTCCTTTTTATTTTACATGTAATACTCTTTTTCTATCTTTCTTCCCCTTAATAAAAAAAATAATAATAGATATGTGTATGGAGAATAAAAATAATAAAAATAAAAATTAAAAATATCGAAAGAATAATGACTAATGATGATTTAAGATATTAAATATAAAATAAAAAATTTAGCAATTAAAATTATGCAAAAAAAGATTTTTTTAAATTTAAAGTTTTACATTTGCTTCAAATGAAATAAAATTGAGAAAACATAAATAAATTTACAAACATTTATAAAATTTTCATCTTAATTGTTACATATAATAACAACGTAATAATTTTAATATTATACTTAAATTTAGTCAAATTTTATTATTCTATATATTTGAAAAATTAAATAATTTATAAAATTGTTATTTTTATTTTTATTTATTAATAATTTATTATTTACAAAATTTCTATTTTTATCTTAAATTTATTATTCAAAAAACATAAAAATTGATTTTCCAAAAATATTAGAAAACAGAAGGGGCAGAAACGGTGTCGTCCTAAGTCTCCCCCTCCTAAGTTGAATGACCACCAACCCTGAACACCCCAACATCTCTCTCACGCCATAATCATCTTCGGTCGCTCTGTGTCCTCACTCTCTCAAGCTCAGTCACCGCGCTCGTAGCCATCTTCTTGCTTCGGTCGTCAAGCCAGTTGGCCAGCTTTCTTCACCATCATTGTCTTGCACCCAGTCGCACACCTTATTCCCCATCATCGTCACCGCGTAAGAAGCAGCAGGTCCCGGGATCGCACTCTGTCTCGTCATCCTCTCATACTCAGAAGTGCGCCTTCCCTGCGCTCATCGTTGCCGGCAACGGAGGTAGCAGGTCCCGGTGGGCTGGTCTTCATTCATCTTCTTACTTTGAGCCTCGCCTCAGGTTCTTTCGCACAACCCAATTTGGTGAGTTCCAATTAATTTCTCCTTTCTTTCTGTTTTGAAATGATCACTTTACTGATTGAGCTTGAATGAACTTTGATTTTATTGTCGAAAGATGAATTTGTTGCTGAAAGTTGAATGTGTGGCTGAAATTTGTTACTGGAATCTTGAATTTTTTGCTTATCTGAAATGGTCACTTAAATTTGTTAGTTGCTGAAAGAATTTGTTATTGATTGAACTTGAAAGCACTTTGATTTTGTTGTTGAAAGTTGAATTTGTTGCTGAAAGTTGAATGTGTGGCTGAAATTTACTACTGGAACCTTAAATTTTTTTGCTTATCTGGAATGATCTCTTAAATTTGTTCATTGCTGAAAGAATTTATTATTGATTGAACTTGAATGCACTTTGATTTTGTTGTTCAAAGTTGGATTTATTGCGGAAAGTTAAATGTGTGGATGAGAAATTTGTTACTGGAACCTTTAACTTGTTGCTGTTCTGAAATGATCACTTAAATTTTGTTTCTTTGATTTTTTTCCCAATTTTTAAGTAACTGGGGTTCTTCAATTGATTAAGTCTACTACTCTACTGCTTCATTTTGAATTGGTTCATGTTCATTTATGCTCCCTTAAAAAATTTTGGATGATTTAATACAACAGAAAGACATTACTCCTATTAATTCTAAGATATCACATCTGAGAGATATTATCTTGATTTTCAACAAGGCATATATACTTGTACTTATCTCAAACTTTCATTCCCCAATTTAAATCCAGCTAATTTAGTGGATCGCTACCACACGCTCACTTTCCACATTTGTTATTGAAAATTTTGTGCTAGAATCCTAACCATGTTATTGATATTTTTTTATTGAACCCAGTATATCTCTATACTTTTTAACCTCGTGACTTGAAGTTCTTGACATGAGATTACTTATACCCAATTATTTTTGGTTTTTCTAATGCTTCAAATTGTTTATGATTATTTTCTTCAAGCTTTGTATATTATCTATTTTTGATTTATATCTTTATTTTTAAATTGACTGTATTATGTTTGTTACTTTATAACTTGTAGAAGAGGTTATTTAGTGTGATTGTGAATAAAAATATATTAATAAAATTTAGGAAAAAATATACACGAGACTATGTTCATTTATATACATGTTAAACATTTGTATTACAACTAAAATGAAACCTTAGTCCAGATAATCATGGCGCCCAATAGAAGTTGGATGTCACGAAGGCAAGATTGCACTGGTCATCTAAGCGAGGAATTTAAGAAAGGTGTTGTGGAATTCATTGATTTTGTAGAAAGAAACCCGACAGTCATTGATAGTTTAGGTCACATTCTTTGTCCATGCACAAAATGTAAGAACAGACTTAGGGATGAAATATTTTGGGTTGAAAAGCATTTGTGTGATCGTGGGTTTATGGAAGGTTATATAAACTGGACTGCTCATGGTGAGGAAAGATGGGTTGAACAGGACGCAACAAATGTTACCCAAGAACATGAAGAGGAGAATACAAATCCATATGTAGACATGGTTATTGATGCTGCAGGTGATAACTTAAACATAGTGGAAGGATTAGAAGAGGATCCAAATCCATCCGCGTCAAAGTTTTATAAGTTGATGAGGAGTGCTGACGAACCTTTGTGGGATGGCTGCACCAAGCATACAATATTGTCAGCTGTAACCCAGTTAGTTAACTTGAAGTCAGAATTCAACATGAGTGAGAGCTGTTATAATCGAATGGTTGCCATAATCAAGAGCATGCTCCCAGAATCAGAGAAGTTGCCAGAAGATTTCTACCGGTCAAAGACAATGATTCAAGAATTGGGATTAGGATATGAGAAAATTGATGCTTGTCCTAATCACTGCATGCTATATTATAGAGAAACAAGTGACAAGATTAGTTATGTAGCCTGCACAACGTGTGGACATCCACGATTTAAGCCAAAGGGAGGGGATACAGCTAATAGTAATAGGGATGTGCCATACTCAATATTGAGATATTTTCCTATTACTCCAAGGCTTCAACGTTTGTTTATGTCTAAAACTACTGCGCAATATATGAAGTGGCATGTGGATGGAGTACGCCAAGATGAATCGGTGATCACACATCCGGCTGATGCTGATGCTTGGAAACAATTTGACGCCACCCATAAAATATTTGCCCAAGAGTCTAGAAATGTTAGGTTTGGACTTTGCACTGATGGTTTTAATCCATTTTCTGGCTCGAAGACTCCATACTCATGTTGGCCTGTGTTTGTCACACCTTACAATCTTCCTCCAAGTATGTGCATGAGAAGAGAGTACATATTCCTCAGTCTTTTGATCCCTGGACCGAAGTCTCCGGGAAAAAAATTAGATGTTTATCTTAGACCACTGATTGATGAGTTAAAGATTTTGTGGGACAATGGTGTTACTACTTATGATGCATGGGAAAAGAAAAATTTTAACATGAAGGCAGCATTATTGTGGACTATAAGCGATTTTCCGGCTTATGGAATGTTGTTTGGTTGGAGCACACACGGTCGTCTTTCTTGTCCGATTTGCATGAAGAACACTAAATCATTTCGACTACAACACGACGCTAAACCCTGTTGGTTTGATTGTCATCGACAGTACTTGCCTCCTGGTCATGCATTTCGTCGTGATCGGTACTCTTTTAAAAAGTCAACGGTGGAAAACACTTTTCCACCGAAACGAATGAGTGGAGTTGAAATATTAAATGAGCTGGACAAACTCGAAGAAGCTAACTTAGGGGCTAATCCGAGAGGAAAAAAGGGTGACTTTGGTACCATTCATAATTGGGTGAGAAAAAGCATATTTTGGGAGTTGCCTTATTGGTCAACTAATTTGATAAGACACAATTTAGACATTATGCACATAGAAAAAAATGTTTTTGACAACATCTTTAACACTGTTATGGACGTAAAGGGCAAGACAAAAGACAATGCAAATGCAAGAGAAGATTTGAAGATAATATGCAAACGCCCTAACTTGGAGTTGGTATTTGAGAATGGAAAGTGCAAAAAACCAAAAGCAACATATGTCTTAGATTCTCAACAAAGGAGGACAGTATGCGAGTGGATAAAGCAATTAAAATTTCCTGATGGTTATGCATCAAATATTTCACAATGTATTAATCTAGCGGATGGGAAGATATACGGAATGAAGAGTCACGACAGCCATGTTTTCATGGAAAGACTGATTCCATTGGTCTTTCGAGACGTGTTGCTAAAATTCATATGGGGAGTGCTAACAGAGCTCAGCTTGTTCTTTAAACAAATTTGTGCTACTGAAATATGCCCTGATGCTGTGGAGAAGGTAGAGATTTCCATTATTGAAACGGTTTGTAAGCTGGAAAAAATTTTTCCGCCAGCTTTTTTTGATGTGATGGAGCATTTAGTTATCCACATCCCCTATGAAGCTAAGGTTGGAGGACCTGTGCAGTATCGATGGATGTATCCATTTGAAAGGTGTATGCTATACTTAAAACGAAAAGTACGAAATAAGGCAAGAGTTGAAGGATCTATTTGCGAAGCATATATTTTGGAAGAAATTTCAAATTTTACTTCTATGTATTTTGAGTCAACAGTACACACAAGGCGGACTCAAGTTCCTAGGAATGATGATGGTGGTTCAAATATGGATGAAAATCACTTGTCTATTTTTAGATACCCATGCCTTTCCATCGGGCGAGGTTCAAAGAAATACTTAACTGATGAAGAGCTTCATATCGCCCACACATACATTCTTGTCAACTGCGAAGAAATAGAACCTTATCTCCAGTACGTCAGAACTACTTTTTATATTCATATTATATATACACTAATTTTACAATTAATCTGAATATTATATTGATTACTTTATTTATTAGACAATTTGAGGATTCACTAAAAGAATTACATCCAAATATCTCCGAAGATGAAATATTAAATGCCCGCGATAAGGACTTCAGTAGATGGATAAAGAATCAAGTGAGTGATTTTTGAAATTAAATACCTATAACATTAAAATTATTTTTAAAGCAAGAATGTATAACTTTCAATTGGTCTTTGTATTCATTTGTAGGTAGATATAGGTCACATTGAAAGTAGAATGATTCAACAGATAGCTCATGGTCCTTCCAAGTCTGTCTCTTCGTACAATGGCTTAAAAGTTAATGGATATAGATTTCATACTAAGGATCACGACAAAAATAGAGCTACCATGAATAGTGGGGTATGTGTTAAGGGAAATATTTATGGGGAAAATGACTTAGACTACTACGGCATTCTTGAGGAGATATTGGAACTATCATACTTAGGCTATGGAAATACTGTATTTATCTTTTGATGCTGCTGGTTTGACCCAATTAATGGAGTAAAAGTTAATGAGAGATATGGGTTAGTGGACATAAAGTATAAATCAAGATTACAATCAAACGAGCCGTTTGTTTTGGCTGAACAAGCACAACAGGTATATTACACAAAATACCCACATAATGGGTATAAGTCTAGTGGGGAATGGTGGGCAGCTTGTAAAGTTAGAGCCAAGGTCTTTATGAATGAAACTTTGCATGATCCAGATGAAGAACCTAATGAGCAAGCTGATAGTAATGATTTTTATCAAGAAAGTGTATCTGAATTAAGAGAGCAAAGTGTTGTTTTGGAGGATGAAGTTATTGCATTGTTTGATGCAAATGCTCCAATGGAAGAAGTAAACGTAGAAGATATAAATTGCCCAATGGACACTTTGTTCAATGATGAGTTCATCAATGATAACGAAGAATTTGATAGTGAAGATAGTGAAAGTGCTAGTTCCGAACCTGAGAATGAAGACTATGTGATGTAGATTCACATATTTTCTGTCTTTATATATCTCATATGTTCGATGAAATGTCTCAGCCATTTTACAAAATCAAGGTAAGCTTTTATGCTTGTTCCATTGAATCTCTTTTCAAATCTATGTTATGTTTTAGTTTTAGGGTTTATATAATAATTAAAATTGTTATTTATTTGTTTAGATATCACTCACAATTGAGATTATGCCTGGGGTTCAGCTATAAATAGTGCTGGAGACAATGGATGTAAGTTAATTTATCTCCTTCTATTTTTGTGCAAATTTTATTACTGCGGTAATGTAAATTAAAAATTTGATAATCTCAGATTTATCTATTTGTAGTACTGCTGTCTCTCACTTAAGGCAATTTGTAGGCGGTTGGTATTCTAGAGTATGGGCTTGCTAGAGTTGCTGATTTGATGATCAAGCATGTTATAAATCCATTTATAAAACATGGGCCACCTCGTTCAATTATAGAGGAACTAAATTCTGAATCAGTTGTACTAAATTCTAAATCAACTTGATGATTTTCCATAGCATTATTGCTGTTTATCAATCTTATTTGCAGGAGCATGTTGTAACCAGTTTCATTAACTAAATATTTGTTAGAAACTGTAATGTTTATTTTAAATTTAAAGTTTTCCAACAATGATGCATATCAATGCACAAGGAGTTCAAAGAAGAGCTTTGAGAAACTTTGGGTGGGAAAATTGTGCCACCAAGGCTCTTTGTTAACGGAAAGCACATTGGTAGAACAGAAGAAGCTGTGACACTGTATGAACAAGGGAAATTGAAGCAAATCTTTAAAGGAATCCCTAAAGATTTAGTGCTCTAAGTGTAATGAGAATGTCTTGATTACATGTCTCTATTGCTCCTCTGAGTTGTTAGAATGTTAGTTCACGATTTGTACTCTATCTTTGAGTAATAGAGTTTCTATATGTAACTGGATGTGAGGGAAGTTGTTTGTTTCAATGATGGTGATTTGGCACCTCAATGGGTCTTTGTTCTGGTTCTTGGAAAAAATCTGAAATAATTTTAGTGATTTGGCACCTAGTCTAAAATTTGCAACATCGCATTTCTGATTCATCATGTTTTGATCATTAATTTTTAGTTTCAGTTTCAGTTTCATGACGTTACCACAAATGAATTCCCAATTTGTGTTGAAATTAGTAAGGACATTAATTAATTCATATAATGCAGTAACAGTTGCAGATTAAATGAAAGAAATTAATTCCTAATATTAAAACATACACACGGTTAGAGTTCCATATGGTTTGATTTGAATGAATACATTTACTACTTACCTATCTCTTACTTTTGTTTCTCAAAATTGTGTCACATTCTCGGTAGATGTTACAATACTCCTATATTATTTAGAAACTCCTTTATATTATTAATGTTATAATATATGTTGGTACAGTATTTTAGAAATTATTACCTTAATGGAGCTTTTAATGCATATCGATAAAATCATTAAGTAATTAATATATTATTTTTATAAAACTACAAACAAATATTTATATATAAACTATAAATACTTAATTACATATTTAAATATTTATTATATTATAACAAATATTAACAAGTATAATAAAATAATTATTTATTAATATTTTTTTGGCCACCTCGTTAATACTTTTATTATACTTTTATTAATTTTTTTAATATTTTATTAGAGATGTTTATTTTAGGTTATTAGTTGAATGTAATTTTAGATTTTTATAGTTAAAACTAAATTTAAAAATAATTTTAAGTAAGTAGTCACAAATCAAGAAGTAAAATAGTGTTACATTATCGTCAGATTCGTAACTAGAGTGGTTGCTTCTAATGTTTAATCCATGAAGTTAGGGTGTAATTGGATTGGCTTGGGTTGAATTTGGAAGAAATTGAAAACAGGCCTGATTAAATTTGATCGTTTTAAAATAAATTAGATAAATATATTTTTGGAGTAAACTACCATTTGTATCCACGAAAGTTGAAAACGTTGACATAAATACCCATAGAAAAAAGAAATTACCATTTGTACCCATAAAAAATTATTTTTACAGGCAAAATTATCCAAACCCTAAAAAATTATATAAAATTTCTAAATTATCCTTATCTTCACCATCACACCACCTCCTTCACCCAATCACCTTTTTAACTCTAACCCTCTTCACCCAACCACCACCCCGCTTTCTTTTTCTAATCTCAAATCCCACCACCACCCTCTTCACCCACCCACCACCCCTCTTTTCCTTTCTAACACACTTTCACCATTACTTTCCAATCAGTCCCCACTGCTGCTCCAATGGCTCCTTGCCACACCCTCCTCTCTTTCATCCTCACAGTCACAGCAACACTTGCTGCCGCTTCTCCGGAGAAGAAGAGCACCTTCACGGTGCAAGTCCACCATGAAGCCAACATCAACATATCCCAACCATTCTCCTCTTCAAAATCACAAAAATAAAAAACTTAGATCAAATTGAAGAATAGAACATATATAGATTCAAAATAAATCCTAATTTCTTAGAACATTCATTCAAAATTCTCCTCTTTCTCTCTCTCTCTCTCTGAATCTCATCGTAGCCATGGCTGGCACTGGCATCCACCCCTATCACCAGCAATGGCCCCCTGCGGCTGCCGCTTCTCCCCCTCCGCCATCTCCTGCCGCCGCACCTGCTCCCCCTGCTCCTCCCTACCATGCCGAAGAGGTAGCTCTCCTTTTCACCTTCTTACAACTTTCTTGCTTGAAAAATGGGAAAGTGATTTGTGTGTTGGGTTAGGTTCGAACGATATTCATCACAGGGCTTCCGGAGGACGTGAAGGAGAGGGAGCTACTAAATCTGATGCGGTGGCTTCCCGGATTCGAAGCGTCTCAGCTGAATTTCAAGGCCAAAAAGCTGACGCGGTGGCGAGGAGAAGCTGGCGCGGTGCTCCTGGGCTGGCGGAGGTCTGCGACGTTGCTAGCGGAGAAGGGTGAACGATGATGAGGAGGGTGAGAGGTGGTTTGTGGTTGATGCTGGGATTGGGTGGCTGAGAACATTGAGAGAGAGGAGGGAGGAAAGAGATGATAGTGTGGAGAGAAGGGTAATTTAGGGATTTTAGATAATTTTTTAGGGTTTGGATAATTTTGCCTGTAAAAACAATTTTTTATGGGTACAAATGGTAATTTCTTTTTTTCTATGGGTACATATGTCAGCGTATTCAACTTTCGTGGGTACAAATGGTAGTTTACAGTATATTTTTGTGACTAAATCTGGACCGATCATATCAGTTTGCATTGATTTGAATACCAAACTAAAATTAGGTTTCTAAAAAACAAAAAAAAAAGAAAAAAATTTGCAACGAAGAAAAATAAGAATAAACCGATCCCATTACATCATAACTTCATGGATTAAACATTAGAAGCAACAACTCTAATTACGAATCTGACGATAATGTAACACTATTATGCTCCTTGATTTGTGATTACTTACTTAAAATTATTTTTGAATTTAATTTTAATTATAAAAATCTAAAATTACATTAAACTAATAACTTAAAATAAACATCTCCAATAAAATATTAAAAACAGCTTTTATGCAGTACCTCAATGCATCTAAATTTGTTTTTAATATCTCTTTTTTTCTTTTGAAGTATCTTTTGATAAATTAATTTGAAATAACACTTTAAAAAATATTAATTCTGTTCCTTATATATATCCTAATTAAATGGTATGTTATAATATAGTTAATTTTTAAAATCATGATGCTATAGATGAAAAAAAGAGTAATATATAAAACAAATTTTATGAGATAAATTATCATATCAAATAAATAATTAAAATAAATAAAAATAAAAGTTATTAATTAATTAGAATTTATAAATGAATTTAATAATTTTAATAACTTATATACCAATAGAACATGTTAAATTTCTAATAGTAAATCATAAAAAAAACAATAATAATCATAATTGTCAAAAGAATAATAATATTATATTATAATTTTATAATAAGTTATTAACATTATATTGTATTAAAAATAATGGACTGTCGTAGCCGAATTTTTTTATTCAAAATTTAGTTGAATATCCATTTAATTTTGCTGTCTTTATTTAATTTGTTGAATATTAATGTAATTCTGACTTCAATTTAATCGAATATATAAATATAATTAACCATACAATCAATAAGACAAATTAGTTTATTTTCCTTGGATTGATTAAATAGTTAATTTAAATTATATTTATATACATCTTAAAAAAGAAAAAATAAAGAAAAAAAACCATACAAATACACGGTGCCGTTTTAGTTAGTAATCAGAAGAAATAAAGATAGCAAAACCAAAACACCCTAACTTCTCTTGCCCTCAGCTATTTGATCTCACTCCCAAAACTCCTGAGAGCACAACGGTGCTTGACTTGCTTCAATCGCAGCAGAGAAGAACATGCAATCTCCATCTCGTCGCCGTTCTTCAACCTGTCCAGCCACCACCGTCGTCACGTCTGCTCTGTCGCGGTGCACGCAGCTCCAGCGTCATCCAAACGCCTGTGTTCTGTCGCCTGTTCGAGCCTCCACTCAGCCGCCATTTCCCCGCTGTTGCAGCCTCTCATCCGCCGCTGTGCATCCCTCCATTCAGCCATCTCCATCGAGCATGAAAGCTTCAGCCCCCTCGCCCTCCTATTTGATTTTTAGAACATTTGAAAAAACTTAGGTGATTTATTTTCCTTCTTCATTATTTTATTAATTATTCAGTTATTATTTTTCTTGGTTTTTGTTTTAATTAGTGAGTTGCTGATTCATTTCTTGTTGTTCCAACCCTTGTGGTTTTTTTGTTCTTGAACTCGATGGTTTTTAATTTGCCTTTTATTTTTGTTGCTTGTGGTTTTTTGTTTCAAATTTTACTAAAATTTTTAAATTCTTATTTTAAAAAAAAATATAAATTTTAAATTTAAAAATAATAACACAAAAATTTCAAAAAATTATACTATATCTAATTTTAAAAAAGTGCTAAAAGTAAAAAACATAAAACGCGCGCAGCGCCTTTTGCAGTCCCAATATCCCCACTATCTCCCTTTCTGTCATTAGTTCACCATAGAAAAAGAAACAAAAATAAGGATTGCTGGTGCCGTTTGTTTAAAGTAGGTTCGCTGGAGGAGGTTCGCTAAAGGAGGTCTGATTAACGACACCATTGAAGGGTCCGCTGCTCCTTTTCACAAATCGCAGGTTATGTTAATCTCTTTCCATGCTTGTTCTGGTTGATAATTTAATATGATTGTGATGGTACTTGCATTCAAAAGTTTTTTGGATTATCCCATCTTTGTTGGATTAGATTTTGCTGCTGCGTTTTATTTTTTTTTTAAATAATCTATATCTGAGTTTGTGGCCTCTATCTTTGAGTTGTTGAAATTATTAGTATTCATTTGTTAGGTTGGTAAGAGAGTTGCATTGGAATCTTTCCCGCTATATATTCCTTAACTCTTTTAGGATGATCAAGGTTCAACGGGATACTGGAATTAGTTTAGTCCGGTAAGAAAAAATCTATATGAATATAAAAATTGGCAACTAATCATAAGTAAAATAATCAAAGGTTTCGAATAATATAATTAAATATTTTTAGTACAGCATAATCAAATGTCCTTATATTGATTAGTGGCTGATTTTGTAATTAGCATGACTAGTCCAAACTGACTTACCTACTATTGGTTAAAAGTATACATTCTTTCCTTCAATAAATGTTTTAGTTTATTATCACTAGACACTTTGCCAGAGAGAAAAGTAAAAATCCTGAGAAAGCAAGCTATTGAGCAGAAAGGCCCAAAAAAAAAGTATAAGAACAGGACCACTTCTAAGGTCAAATATTGTGCTGGCAGGCATGTTGAAGCCATGAATAGTTTAAATATATGAAAAGTAAGAAAATTAAAAAAATGGCATGATGCATTGTTCCGGATAATACATTATATTTGTTTCTTGCTACATGGTGACAGATTCCTGTTTCCTGAAATTTAAAACATGTATGGATTTAGCTGCCTTTTGGTCAAAGTAAGCAAAGCATATTCCTAAAGAAAAATGGTACATGAACCAGTCATTTGTTAACCAAATTTTAACTCGAACTAGTTATTTGTTTCGATGCCATAATGTGCTTTTTTGTTTTCACCTTCGAATTAATCTCTTTCTACACACTGATTTAGCTCCTGTTTGCTGTTCTTCTAATACCTCTTTTGTTCCTTGCTTCCTCTTTTGTTTCTATGTATGAACTCAATCAAATGGGATTTTAAATTCTCCAAATTGTGATCCTAAAACTTGTGAGACTTTTATTTCAGCTATGAATCGCACAAAATTTAATCTTGATTTTGGAACAATACATCCTCTGTCTATTAATTTCTTGAGGCTCAACTAAATACTGCCCCAATCTGAAAAGAAAAGTAACAAACTGAAGTGTGGACAGTGAATAATAATAACATTTTAATATAATTGTGATTTGTATATTGTGTTGTTTATTATTTTACTAAATAAACCTAAAAAAATTGTGTATTATATTGTCTATGTCTATTTGTGTTTAAGTCTTATTTTCTTCCCTTCATTAACAAAACACAGCCTAAATTTACATCACAGGCAGGACTAGCTTTTTGCCTTTGCTGATTAATAATGCTTTGAATAATATTTGGGTGCCTTAGCTAATTAGTGACTCTCAACTCTTTAATATTTTACAGGGGTAAAAACAAAATGGGTTAATTAAGACGGGGTTTGAATACCACAATTTGTTTAGCCTTAGACTTAGATAAGTGATACCCTTTTGTCTCCCTGTGATTTCTTTTTTTGACTATATCATTATTATTATTATTATTATTATTATTATTATTATTATTATTATTATTATTATTATTATGTGAAATTAATTTGTTAAGATATGTGATATATGGAGTTGTTGACCAAAGAAAAAGGTAGAAGCACATGTTGGGTTAGTGAATATGTTTTTATTGAACATGCCATCATAGGAATTAGGATAGGAACACATGAAGACTATAACTTTGAGTTGATTTTGCTTATTTTCACCATACACTCGGTAGTAGCTATATATGGCATTTTGTGGTCAAAAGAAGGATTCATATCATTGTTTGGTTGCCTTGGCTGATTACTAATGTTTTGAATAATGTTTGGTTGTCTTAGTTAATTAGTGACTGTCAACTCTTTATTGTTTATTTTTTTTAAATTTTTGTGATATAGATTGTGCTCTACTGTTTTATTCTTCTTATTTATTGGTAACTATCGTTCCTAGATATCTCAACTGGTTGTATTTTAAATATTTTTAATAATATTTTTTTATTTATTCTTTATTTGACAGATAATCATGGCACCGAAAGGTAGAGGTGGACGAATAGTACGAAAAACTCGTATTGATCAATCTCAGCTTCCCTCGCGTATGTCAGGTATACATTTGCCATTTAATTTATTTTACCATTAACAATTCTTTATTTAGGAAATATGATGTATGCCTATTTTATTGAGTTTAGGTGAGCAAAATATTGATATTAATTCTTCTCAACCATCGGGACACGTGTTAGGTACATAGCTATACTATATATTTAAGTTATATGTCTTCATTGTGATTTATTTAATCCTAGGCTAGGAAGTGATTTTATCGCATCTATATTTTTCTTGTCTTTTTCTTTTGTTTAGGTCAACAGAGTAATACTCATGATGAACCTCATCTTACACAATTGAATGTGGAATCAGCATCACAACCATCCCCACAAATTTTATCACAACCATCACCACAATTAGATGGTATGATTTACTTCAGCGGCTAACTGTTTACATATTCACACATAACAACACAACTAATTGAAAATTGTCTCTTATTTATTGTAGGTGCGAATTCGTCTGACGCATCTGCTTTAGGCGCAGAAGATAATGAGCTACCTAGTGTTGGACAATCAAGTGTGCATACTGAAACTAGGAGTAATAGGAAGCTGGTAATAGCTGTAGAGAAAGGCGATAAACCGTAAGTAGTTATAAAATTATTTTGACCTATAGCATACTTTCTACTTAAAATAAAAAAGAAGGGTATCATTAAGTGCAGTACCTTTAATTTCTTAGTTTATTACTAGATTTTATCCCTGATTATGTTCTGACTTGTATATATATTTATTTTATATTTTATCATGTTGAAATTATCACAAAGGTAGAATTCATGACTTTGATTTTACTGTTCATTCATTAATTTTGTTAGAAATGCATGTGCTGTATTTTTTTAAAAGAAGTATAATAACATACAAAAATTAAATTATAATAATGTATTATTCTATTAATTGTATGTATTTGTGACATTTGGCTGGCTTCTCCATTGAGATTACTCAACTTTTCTAAATGTTAAAATTATTACTCAACTTTTCTATTAATTGTATTATTCTATTAATAGATAGATAGATATGATCCAACAAGTCTTGATGCCAAGCCTTGAACATCCAGCTTAATTAAATGTTAAAATTATTAAAACTGATTCAATATAGTCTTACTTGTTTTTTCCGTACAATCATAAATTAAATTATAGTGATGCTGAAGTTGTTATTTTTGCTTCTTACTCCTTTATTATCGGTACTTTTTTAAGACATGTTTGGGATGAATTGAGATCACTTCTTTTTTCCTCTTCATTTCCTGTGGGTTTTACAATTTAAGATAAAATATATTTTTCTTTAGTGCAAAAGACACTAACCTCTCGAGGTTTGGTGAATTTGTGATAACTCCTCTCTATTTGTCCAAGTAACATTCATCTCTCTTTAAATGGTGCATTAGGAGTGTTTACAGTTTACCATTATATTTTAGAAAATACAAGAGTACAACATTATTATTACCTGAATTTCATTTAGTCAATGCATGATTTTAGAGAAATGGGATCAGGTTTATATTTCATCAAACCTCAAAAGGGGTGAGTCATGTGTGTAATTTGCCTTTAGTTTTATGATGATACTTTTATAGTACATTTGATAAACTTTATTTTTATTTGAAAAACTGTTTGTTAGGATTGCTTGCATGAAGATAACAATAGTTGCTGCTTTAGTCTTGCACTCTTGGGAGCTTTATATTCTTTTGATCTATTTTATTTTAATGAATTATTTTAAAGTTATGAATAGTATAGCTAAGCTTTTAAATTTGTTGTTACTTTGATGATCTATGTTATTGTGTGTTAAACTGTTTTTGATAGTTGTGTATTTTTTAATGTAGGAAGAGATTTACAAATCATACGGTAACTCGTGACATCACGAAAGATTTATTAAGTAGGATGCCTTCTCCAACGCCAAGATGGCAGGATTATTGTCCAAACATGAAGGACGAATTATTTAAAGGTTTTCTGGTTAGTAATTATAATTTCAGTTCACTGCGATTTTTTAGAAATAATTGGATTGAGTATTTGCTAATTCTTTCACTCTTTAAATTTAGGAAAAACATGAATTTGCATCAAATTATGATAAGGCTATGGCAAGAACTGTTTGGAATAAGACAATGCATGACCGCTATCCTGATATTTTGAAAAGAGCAAGGGATAGAGCTTTTAAGGAGGCAAACTCTACTAGTATTGCTGATATTAAGGGTCATGGACCTAAAGCAATGAAAGTTGATGTTTGGAATGGCTTAGTTGATCATTGGTTAGATTCAAAGTGGCAAAACAAGTCTGTGACCGGTCAAAAAAATAGGGCTGCTATGCTTGCTCATAAACTACACACTGCAGGGTCTATCAGTTTTGGCGAACACAAGAGAAGAAAGGTATAAAGAAAAATATTGTCTATAACAAATGATTTATGATAGTATATTCTAATAAATGTTGTTACAGGAAGCTAAGTTGAAGCGTCGTGTATCTTTCCTTGAAGTATATGATGATGTTCATAAGAAAAAAAGTGGAGAATATGTTTCTGAAGTATCCAAAGAAATTATTGTAAGTGTCTTTAATTTTGTAGTATAATTTAGTTTTAATTTTCTTAATAATATGTCCTTATTTTTCTGATGTAGGACTTATATGGAGAGGCAATATCACAAAAATATGGAGAAGATTTCATAGATCAACCTGAAGTTGATCCTGACGTGTGGACAGAAGTTGCAGGAACCAACAAGAAAGGACGAGTTCATGGGTTAGGCCGAAGTCTGGATATTGGTATTCATGATCATAGAGATGTGCCATTACCTGAAGATACAGGTGTTTCTACAGTTAAGTCAGTTTCACAAACAGACATCACTGAGGCCATTAAAGAAGCATTGCCTAGTGCTATAAATGCAGTGTTGCCTAGTGTTGTAAATGAAGCTATACAGAGTAATTTACTGTCTCTCCTTTCTAAGATTCCAGGATTCTCCCAAGAGAAGAACCATTAGAGTAATTTTGTTGGGCATAATATTTGGTTAGGTGGCTTATGTTAATGCAATTTGTTAGGCGTAGCTTATTATCGTAGTTTATTTGTTTGATAGATAATTGATTAGGAAATTTGTTTCATTTTCAGTTTTTATAGAAGTTGGCTTACTTTTATTGGTAGTTTACTTAGTTGATAAATAATTATTTGGATTGATTTTTATAGTTATTGATATTGTTAGATTTACCTTGTTTTGGTATTTTATTTGTGAAGTATCTGCATTAGTATTTTATTTTAATAAATATGTTGGGTTTGAATTTTTTTTAAACATGTATAATTTTTAGGAACTAATTTTATTTTTATGCATTATAATCTTTCATTTCAATCAATAAAATAAAAAAATAATATGATTTTTATTTTAGTATAACAAAAAAAATGGAATTCTAACAGATATTCTGGTAAAATTAGCGACATACTCACTGTTGATGATGGTGACAAATTAAAGACTCTATTGCGACTGAAACAATTGAAATATCTATCGACTTGTTACTATTTTAAAAGGAATTTGCGATGACATTTTGCGATAATATTGCAACTAATTGACTACATATTATTTCTTAGCAAATTAGCGACTATTTCATAACTCTATTTTATCATTTCAAATAGCTTTGGTTTAGCGACAAAATTCCTATAAATTTGATTAAGGATTTTTAAAGATTAGCTATAGATTTGCTACACAATGTGACAGATTTGTGACCATATTAGCGGACAACTTGCGACGAGTTAGGTTCAAAAAAATTCCTCGCTAATTAGCGTCAACCAACCATTCCATTTTGTCTACGCAGTTAGCTTGCATTTAGCGATGAATCTGCTGCAGTAGAGTTTATCGCTAATTAGCGACTACTGTTTAGTCCATTTCTTCTACGAAATTAGCTTTTACTTTAGTGATTGATTTGCGACTATTTATTCGGTAGCTAAAAAAATTTCCGATGAATTAGCGACTGTTGTGTTTGCGTCACTGATCTGCGACTTGTAATTAGCGAGAAAACCATTAGTTGCTAGGCGGTAGCTAATCCGTCACAAATTATATTTTGCGTCAGATTAGCGATGATTTTACGACTCTTTTGGTAGTAGCTAATCGGCCATATTCTTGTAGTGAACAAAAGAAAATTTTCTCTCTATTTTCTTTCCATGTATTTTCTCTTAATCCAAACAACAAACAAATAACTTTACTTTTTCTTCTATTTTCTTTCCTCTTATTTTCTTTCCTTCCATTTTCTTTTCTACATCCAAACGAAGCCTTAGTGACTACGAAAAAAAGACTATATTGAATAAATGTTGGAGGATTATTTTGTATAATTTAAAACATGAGAGATTAAAGTGTTAATTTTAAAAACTCCATAGACTAATTTGGATAATTACTTCCTCCTAATTTTGATATGAAAATATATAATATAATCTGTAAGTAATATAAAATAAAATTTAATTATTTTATATCTTATATGTTGTAACAAAAAAATATTTTTAATATAATAAAAGTTTTCTTCCATACTTATTAACTTAAGTAAATAAAAAAAAAGATTTATAATTTTTTTATATAGGATAGTAATATATTTCATATTTGTTTATTTATTTAAAATATATTATATAAAAATAAAAAGGTATTTATTTACTTATGTATTTGACATATTTTATATTTAGTAAATTTTATCAATACTCTTATATTAATTTGAATATCATTTAATAAAACCCAACAGTTTATCAAAGTAGTACACCTAATAGCTACAAAGTTGTTTATGTTTATTTTTTGACCAATTCGAACATGACAATCAGAGAATGAAAACAAAAACAAAAACGTGGTTTGAATATTAATGTGAACTAAGGCTACGTTTGGCACAAAGACATAAACATAAATACATAAGTACATAGATACAAATATATACAAATTTTATTATTATATTTGGTAATAATATACAAGATATAATATTTAATTTAAATGTCTATTTTATCCTAAATATAATTATCACTGTCATTATCATTATTATTTGTTTCTAACACCAATGCTAATTTTTCAAATTCAATCCAAATTAATATCATCAAAAAACTTAATTATTAGTTTAACAATTCAAATTAAAAATTGAAATAAAATGAAGAATTTCAATAATTATATTTTAAAAATTAAAAACTGATCAACAATTAAAATATAAAGAAAAATAAAAGTGAGAAGAATGTGATGAGATTTGAGAAAAGTGATAGAAACAAAGAAGAAGGTGATGACAAACTGCAGATCTACCAAAAAAAAAAGAAAAGAAAACATAGAAAGCTGGAATAGATCTGAAAAATGGTGGTGGTGAAGCAATGAGACCCATGGCGGTGATGCGATGAAACTCGTGGTAACGACGATCTGCAATGGCGAAAATGGAGTGACATGGTGACATCTATGACTACCAAAGAAAAGGCACAAAGATAAGAGAAATTTTACAGTCAGATTCAAAAAAAAAAAAGAAGTTTTGTGGCCAGATTTGAAGGTCAAGGGAAGAAAGAAACAGAAGAAGAAAGTGGCTGCAGTGGAGGAAGAAAAAAAATGATTACAGTGGAAGATGAAAGTGCGTGAAGGAGAAGAAGAAGGAGACTGAGATAGTATAGAAGAAGAAAAGACTAAAAAATTAAATAAATGAGAATAAAATTAGAATTTTAAAAAATATTAAGGATAAATTTGTCCAAAATTAAATTTTAAATTGTATCTCGCCGTATCTCATCATTTCAACGAAACATAAAATACGTGTATTTTGTATATTTTAGTGTATAATCGTGCCTTTTTATTTTTATGTCTTATAAAATAAATATTAAACATGTGTAACCATGTCTATGTCTTTTGATAGACATGGATATTAACCAAACGAGTCCTAATGTCCATTAATTAAATGTGACTGGATTGCACGTAAAGAAAAATTAGATGAGATAGAAATTTGGGAGTGAAAACTGAAATGATGGCTGGGTTTGAATATGGAGTAAGGAAATTGCACAAGGAATTGTCACGTGGAATAAACAACTGAGTTGTATAACGATGTAACATAATAATAACTAGATGATAGATAGATAGATAGATTTACATAAACTAATATTAATGTTGACTGAAGAGTAGGAAAAAAACTAATAATTGAATCAGTCAAACTTAAAGAGAAAAAATATTTTTAGGATTACCAAATATATACTAACACCTTGCCATGGCCCACTATTTAGATAATAGAGTTATAACCAAACAATAACCCAAAATATCTATTAAATAAATTGACAATTTGTGTTCAATCTCCTAAAGCAAATTAAAGAAGTTGAAAAAATGGAACAAGCAAAGAACAAGCATCACCAAACACGAGTTTTCATCTTGTTCTTGATTATCATATTATATTTAACAAGCACATCAGGATCATCATCACCGGAGACATCACAAAATAGAAAGCATCACTTTGTTCTAGTGCATGGAGCGTGCCACGGAGCATGGTCATGGTACAAGGTTATTACACTTCTAAAATCATGGGGTCACAATGTAACTGCCTTAGACTTGGCAGCTTCAGGAGTGAACCAAAAGCAGGTTTTGGAGCTTAATTCAATTTCTGAGTACTTTGAACCTCTGACTGAGTTCATGAATTCATCAGTGGGTGAAGGTGAAAGAGTGGTTCTTGTTGGTCATAGCCTTGGTGGCTTGGCCATAACCTATGCCATGGAGCATTTTCCTCACAAAATTTCTGTAGCAGTCTTTGTTACTGCTTTCATACCTGGTCCAACACTCAAAGTATCCGTTGTCTATCAAATGGTAAAGCTACTCTTCTTTGTCTTTGTTGTTTAAGTAAGCTACCTCAAAAGAAGTTAGGTGAATACTTCAATCAAGGTGTCTTTACATAAAGATTATATAAATTGTGAATTATTCGACGGATTGATATATTTGACTGAATTGTTTAAGAATTCACAATGTGATCTTTATGTAAAAACATAATTATTGAAATATCCACAATAAAATTACTGATGTTAGAAAGTAGGGCTGGCACTGGCAGCAGCCGATCCAAAGGGGTTGACAACTTAACCTGCAACGAGTAAGATTGATATGAAATAGGTAGTTCTAATTTTTTTTCTTTGACAAAATATTTTTGTTGAACATTTTATATCTAAAACAAACAGAAAAAAAAAAGATAAAAGAGACAAGACAAAATTCAGTGTTTGTTAAGCCATTAGTTTAATATAAAAAGAAAAGATATTTAACTAATATTCCTTTTGTCAAAAATTTAGGATTGTGATTGAAATATTGAATACCTTATTGGAGAGCTATATCTGATAGGAATATTTTATTTAAATCAAGCATTCCCATCATAGTTCCATGATAATTTTTAATAAATTTGATGTGATAATTATTATAATACAAGTGTAATTACTCATGTCATGTGAGAATATTAAAATTATAATTTTAAATTATTTTTTTAAAATTAATTTAAATTATAATAATTTGGTTAAAAAAAAGTAACATGTTATGAATTGTTTTTTTTTTAATTTAGTGTTAATTGGATTAACTCTAAAATAGTTATTAATCGAATTTAATTAATAATCTACTTTTTTCAATAAATCACACATATATACTAAATGTGATCATAAATAATATAGTAATAGTTAAATCCACCAACAAATATATTAGCTATTATCACACTATAAAACAAATTAAATATAAAGGTTATAAACACTTATAAATCTATAAAATTGTGCTGTCTTTAATTCGTGCAAGGGTTTACTTATCAAATAAACTTTAAATATAAACAAAAAATGTTTATAAAATGGACCTAGCATCACTTGAAAGAATCATGAAAATAATCAACTTACCTTATCATCCATGAGAATTATTTCAATGTAAGTCATCTTGTTCTTGTCAAATTTGGATGGGACCTTCCATAACCTTATAATTCTTGTCTTTATTTTTCAAACTTTTTCATTAAATAATCTACCATAGGTAACATTGTTGATAAAATCGTAGTTAGTATCCCTTAGGTATGAAAAATAATAAACAGAAGAAGATATATGTCTGAGGTACGAATTTTCTAGATGATAAATAATTGTAACAATTCACTATTACTGCTTATATATATATTAATTATACACGATAATAATTAGCAAATATTTTCAATGGAAATACTTGCTACAATTAGGTGAAATTTATGCCATTATATTTTATTAATCTTTATGATTAATTCAATAGAGATACTTACTCAATATATATGTTATCTACATTAATTATATGCCAATATTTTTAAGAAAAAACTAAAAGAGGATATATATATATATATATATATATATATATATATATATATATATATATATAGGGAAAGGTATCTGATAACATTATAAAGAAATTATTTTTAACTGGATTTTTATTACAAGTCTTCTTGATAAACCAAGAAATTTTATAGTTACAACTTTGGAAGTAGCAGTGAGAACTGTTAATACGTTGGTCAGCCCAGATCGTAGTCCCGGTTGTAAATCCTAGAAAGGCAGTGAATTCGTTGGTTAACGAGCGTGGTCCCGTAGCTCACAAAGTTCTAACCATAAAATGGCTAGTTTATTGAGAACGATGAGTCGTTTAAATCTAGGAAAAAATAATTCCTTAGTAATAAAAACAGATAATGATGAAGCATCCACCTCTGGAACTAAAAATGAGTTAGAAATAGCTAAATTAGAAAAAAGTTTTCATAATTGGAATATACCTATAGTAGATAAAGATAAAATATATAAAAAGAGAAACTTCTGGGAAGGAAGAAATTATGAAATCCACATGTTAGAATATTGTAAACCAGGAACGAGTAGTAATAAAATTATTACCATCTTAGAAGAAGATAAATTGAAAGAACATAGTAGTAAAGGATATAACTTCATCCATATAGGATTAATACAAGTAGCCATAAAGCCTAATTTTAGAATAGGAATTAATCTGCCTATATTATTAACCTTGAGAGATATCAGATTACAAAATTTTAGTGATTCATTAATAGGAATATTAGAAAGTAACTATCATGATGGACCAATTTTTTTTAATTGTTACCCAAATTATGCTATGAATCTAAAAAATGAATACACCTGGCAAGCTTTAAAATTGCAAGTAACATCTGATGAGACCATTATAAATGAGAAATATGATCCATTCGAAATAATTTATAGGATATATTATAAAATTACTAAAGTTGATTATGACTTTAGAGCATTAAGACAACCCTAAAAAGAAGAAACGATAATTATGCATGCAAATCTAAAAAGATCTAATATACAAACACCTAAAAGATTAAGACATGAAGAATTAAAAAGTCGAATGCCTGAAGAATGGATAATACCTAATGGTATTGAAGAACCACAAATACAAAATATTAGAATAAGAGAAATAATAAGAGAAGGACCTGATATTAGAATTAGGATGAATAGATCCCAATCATTAAGAATTCCTGATAATGTTGAAACTATTAGCCATAAAAATTCTATAGATAATTCATCAATAGGAAATATCGATGATATTGTAGGAATTGACAACAGAAGGTCACATATAGCCACTGCTGTATATAAATCACCTTCAGAATTTGATCCAAGAGAATCACAAGTTTTATCAGTAATTATAAAGGAAGAACCATTTGAGATTGATAAAGAGTGGATAAGACAAGATTTTAATGCTGATTATAATAAACCACTAAGAGATTGGTATTTTACCAACCATTCAGAAAATGAGGTTATTAGACTAAGAGAACTATTCTATGATTTCATGAAAGAAAATAGAATTAGCTTATATTTCTTTGACTGGTACGTTAATTATCACTCTAAACCCGATAAGAAATTATGTCCTCTAACAAAACCAACTGTTGTTTGGAAAACAAGCTCAGGATCAGTAATAGAATCTGAATATCCCCCTAAAGAAACTATTAAAATACCAATTGGAAAAGACTTAGAAGTTGAAGCAACACCCTATAAAAATAGCAATGCAGATGGAAATATAGAAAAAAGAGATATTAAGAAATTACATCAGCAATTAAACTTTACTAACACCATGTTAGATATAATGAAAAATCAGTTAGAAAGAATGGAAAATATGAAAAAAGTTATTAAGGTAGAAAAATCCATAGAAAAACCTATATATAAATTACAAAGTTTAGATAATATTAGCTTAAAATTTAAAGTAGAAACAGAAGTTGAAGAACTAAAAGAAAAACTTAGAAGTATTAGTCTAGGAAAATTAACAATTAATACATTACAGAAAGAAGAATTAGAACTAAATAAAATATCCTATAAAAGAGATTATCCTAAAACCAGAAATTATTATCCTAGACCATCACCAGTAGATGTAGGCCTAGAAGAACGAACACAATTAGTACAAAATAGTTTTTCAGGATCAGACTTAGTAAAATGGAATATAGATGGATTAAGTGAACAAGCCATTTTAGATCAAATGTGTAATATGACTATGGCTGCAACCGCCTATAAGATGAGAAAAGCCTCTGATAAAGAAGCAACAATTATGATAACCCAAGGATTTACAGGACAATTAAAAGGTTGGTGGGATAATTTTCTCAACCTCTAAGAAAAAGAATTAATTATTAATAGTATTAAACAAGAAGATCAGTCACCAGACGCTACATCCACGTTAATATATACCATTATTAAAAATTTTGTAGGAGATCCCAGTATTTTTAAAGATAGAATACAAACTCAATTAATGAATTTAAGATGTCCAACCATGTCTGATTATAGATGGTATAAAGATGTTTTTATGTCAAAAGTTATGATAAGAGATGATGCACATGCACCTTTCTGGAAAGAAAGGTTCGTAGCAGCCTTACCAAAATTATTCTCTGAAAAAGTATTACAAAAATTACAAACACAGTTTGAGACCCAGATTTCCTATAATTCATTAACTTTTGGACAATTGCATAATATAATAGTACAAACAGGTATAGAAATATGCATAGATACCAAGATACAACAGAAAATAAAACAAGAAAGTATCACGGGAAAAAGAGAGCTTGGCACTTTCTGCTATCAATATGGAATAACTCCTGAAAAAGCACCTAGTGGACAGCATAAAGTTAAAAAGAAAAAATTTTATAAAAAACCTAAATATAATATAGACAAACCCCTTTATTATGAACAGAAATATCATAAAAAATTCCATAAAATCCCTAAAGGAAAACCTAAATTTTCTAATAAGAAAAAATCAGTAACATGTTGGAAATGTAAAAAACAAGGACATTATGCTAATAAGTGTACGACAGAACAAAAAATAAATAAAATAGAAAATAAAGAAATTAAGCATGCTTTGACAGCTATACTAATCAATTCAGAGTCAGAAGAATAATCAAGTTATGAGGGTTCTTCTGAAACTGAAGACTATTTTATACAACAATTAGACTTTATGTCAGAAGAAGAGAGCTCAGGAGGAAATAGTGGAAAAGAAGAACAGGATAATAATAATTATTTAGGAATAGGATTATGTAACTGTAGAAACTGTGAAAAAACTGTGAATGTTTTAACTAAAGAACAAACTTCTACACTAGTCAAAATAATTGACAAGTTAGAAGATACACCATTAAGGGATGAGTTTATAAGACAATTAGTTGAATTAGTTAAAAAAGAAGAAGAAAGTAAGCAAGAAATAAGACCAATAGAAATAAAAAAAATTTATAATCGTTTTAAAAATCCACAAGAAGAAGTTTCCCTTAATTCTCTCAAAGAAGAGATAAAAAAGTTAAAAAGAGAAGTTTTAGAATTAAAACAACAAAATATTAATATGGACTACAGATTACTAAAAATAGAAGGAGAAAACATAATAAAAATCCAAGAACAATCTTTGCAAAATAATGAAGGAACTAGTAATATAACAATTTCCGAGAATTATATTAACCTAGGTACAGAAAATTATATAAATATATTAACATTATTAGTAAGCCAAAAATGGTTCACTACGATAACTTTAATAATAGGAGAAGAAAAATTTGATTTAATAGCTATGGTAGATTCAGGAGCTGATGTTAATTGTATACAAGAAGGATTAATACCCACAAAATATTATGAGAAAACTACAGAAAGAGTCTTAATGGCAGAAAATGACAAAATGACTATAGACTATAAGTTATCTAAAGCAAAAATTTGTAAAAATAGGGTATGCTTTGCCACTACATTCTTTTTAGCAAGAAATATATCTCATCAAGTTATATTAGAAAATCCTTTTACTTTATTATTATATCCCTTTAATGTCGACATCGACGGAATAACTTGTACAAGAATCCCCAATCATCCTGTCCATTTTGAATTTCTCACAAGACCAAAACAGCATGAACTCAATATGTTACAACACCTATCTACACAGGTTAGTGTAATGGAAACAGAAGTAAGACAAATTAACTGTTTGAGCCTAGAGAAAATTTTACAACACTTACCGCGTCAAGTTAATATTATAGAAAGGAAGACAAGACAAATTAACTACTTAAACCAAGAAGTTACACATAAAAGAATAGAAGAACAACTACAAGCTCCGAAAATACAAGATAAAATAAAAGCAATTGAAGAGAAAATTAAGACAGAATTATGTAGTTTAAATCCCACAGCTTTTCAACATAGAAAATTACATGAAATAGCTTTACCATATGAAGATGGGTTTAATGAAAAAGATATACCAACAAAGGCAAAACCAATACATATGAACAAAGAATATCTAGAATATTGTAAGAAAGAAATACAAGAATATCTAGATAAGGGATTAATAAGGCCTTCAAAATCACCCTGGAGTTGTACAGGCTTCTATGTGATGAAATCATCTGAAATAGAAAGAGGTGCTCCAAGATTAGTTATCAATTATAAACCTCTAAACAAGGTATTAAAATGGATTAGATATCCTTTACCAAATAAAAGTGATTTAATTAAAAGATTAAATAAAGAAAATATCTTTTCAAAATTTGATTTAAAATCAGGATATTATCAAATTGCAGTAAAAGAGGAAGATAGATATAAAACAGCTTTTATAGTACCTTTTGGACATTATGAATGGAATGTAATGCCTCAAGGATTAAAAAATGCTCCAAGCGAATTTCAAGAAATAATGAATAATATATTCTACCCGCATATAGAATTTACTATAGTATATCTTGATGACGTATTAGTATACTCAAAAGGAATAAAGCAGCACATATATCATCTAGAAAAATTTATGGATATTATAAAAGAGCAGGGATTAGTTTTATCAGAAAAGAAAATGAAAATTTTTACAACTAAAGTAAGGTTCTTAGGATATGAAATTTATCAAGGAACCATAGTACCTATTAAAAGAGCTATTGAATTTGCAGATAAATTTCCAAATGAAATAACTGACAAAAATAATTACAAAGATTTTTGGGATGTTTAAATTATGTAGCAGAATTCTTACCTGGTATAAGAGTTACTTGCGAACCTCTTTATAAGATATTAAGAAAAAATCCACCTCAATGGACAAAAGAAATGAATTCTATAATAATAAAAATAAAAAATGCAGTAAAAGAAATACCTTGCATAAGTATACTAGACCCCTCGGCTAAACTAATTATAGAAACAGATGCATCAGAATTAGGATATGAAGGAATTATTAAACAAATACCTCCTAATAGCTCAAAAGAACAAATAGTAAAATATCATTTAGGAATCTGGAATCAAGCTCAAAAGAATTATCCAACAGTTAAAAAAGAAATACTTGCCATAGTATTATGTGTTTCAAAATTTCAAGAAGATTTATTTAATAAAACCTTCTTAATAAGAACTGATTGTAAAGCAGCCGCAAATGTTTTAGAAAATGATGTCAAAAATTTGGTCTCAAAACAAATATTTGCAAGATGGCAAGCTATTTTATCATGTTTTGATTTTACTATTGAACATATAAAAGGAGAACTAAATTCATTCTCTGACTTTCTTACTAGAGAATTTTTGCAGGAAAAGAATGGAGCAAAAAGCAGCCTCCAGTGAAGATTATGGTCAACCTTTTGACCAAATAAAAGAAACAAAATTACCTATTACGGTTGTACCAGCAAAACAATTATCATTAAGGCCTATGACAATGTCACAGGTTGTAAAAGCAGCACCATCATCGTCATCACCTTCTAAGAGCCCTTTAATTACTGCTAATAATAAATTCACATTATTACAACCATCTGACCTCTATAATACTCAACCCTTGAAAGAACAATTTCCTTATTATAAAAAAACCCAATCCTATGAAGATATTAACTATTGAAAAAGAGTGGTTCAAGAAAGACAGAAAAACCTTATACAAGACCATCTTCCCAAATACTTTCCATTATATTCCTATTAACCCACAAAAAATCCAAAAATTTTATGAATTCATATTAGTAGATACCGGATCCATTGAATTAACACATTACAAAGATTCCAACACTAAGCAGCCTATTTATTCAAAAATAAAAATTATAAAAATATTATCCTTGCAAGAGTGGGAAATACCCCCATATCAGTCTAAAAGCTTCTCATTAAAATTTGAACCTCAGAACTATACCTACTATGATTACCAAGAAGCCTGGAATCATATTTTATTTCTATCACCAAGTCCCCATTCTTGGTTCATTTGGTTTAGAAAGGGGATATCATTACAATTTCCTAAATGGTTTCAAGCATGGTTCCAAAACTTTGGACCAATGGAAGCTTTCTTCCCAAAAGAAGCCAGTATGGCATATGAATATTTTAAAAGCAAGTCATCATTCCTACAAGAATATAAATTTATTTCATTCATAGCAGCCATAGGAATAAGCTGGATTATGACCTGGGAATATGATTCAGCAGCATATGAAGAATCTCCAAGCATACAATATCTAGTAAGAGTAATAAAAATTAAATGGTGGAACAAATATGATATAAATTTGCTAAGAAGAGCAGCTATTGATCAATGATTAACAGCATCACAAAAGCGCCCAGCAACAACAGCCTCAAGCACCACCAAAGAACAAATAGCGTATAAAAAAGAAACTCAATTTTTAGCACAAAAGAGACAAATTATGGCAGCTTTAGCTGCAGCAACTTCAGAAGAAAATATTCAAAACTCTTTACAAACAATACAGACCGTGCCTCTTGGAGAAGATGAAGAGGTCCAGTCCAGCCCAGCTCATTACTATCAAGACTCACAAGACCCATTTGAGATGTAACAAAGTACTGTATATGTAATCAATGTAAAAGCCCAATCATGTAAAAAAAAAAGAAGTAAAAAGTAAAAAAGTAAAAAGTAAAAAGTAAATGTCGGCAAACAGTAAAAGCAAACAGTGAATGTCGGCAAACAGTAAAAGCAAACAGTAAATGTCGGCAAACAGTAAAAGCAAACAGTACTGTCGGCAAATAGTACCCAAATAGTCACCATTTTGGGTCTATAAATACCAAAGGCCTCACTCATTCAAGATAAAAAAAAAAAACTTGAAAGTTCAAGAAATCTCTCTACTTTTATATCTTCTTACTTTATAAATTCTCCAGTATTTGTAATCATCTTCAAGAAGTGTATCAACTTTGCAAACAATAAAAGTACAAGTTCATCTCTGTAAGCTTAGTGTCTTTCTTTTCTTTATTTTCTCGGTTATTGTTCTTGTAATATGAAAGAATTTCATAAAAGGCTTAAATCTTTAAAATTAGTTAGAAGAAATATGAAAACAAGAGTAATGATAATAGATAGAAAAATAAGAGAACTAATAACTGAATCTTCGGAATTAAAAGTAGAAATAAAAAAGATGGACAAGAAAATAATCAGAACCAAAAAGCTTCTACAACAAATTAAAACCAAAAAATCAATAAAAACCGCTAGACAAACTATTAAGAATAAACGCATTCATTATGTTAGAAGGATGCATTACTTACATGTACAAAGCATGAGACAACTTTTAGAGATAGAATCAAGAATACATGTATATAACGTTCAAAGAATGGATGGCAATCCCCAACCTACAGTACCTGTACAAGATCTAGTACCTCAACCTTTATATATATTATTGCTATATAGAAAGCATACATAAATTGTTATATTTTTTATTATATTATACAACTTAAAATTATAGTATCATATTATTATTAATTCTAGATACTTGCTATAATTATATTAAATTTAATTATGATTCTAAATAAATAAAATAGATAATATTCAATATTTTTTTCTTTTTTATATTTAATATTTACTGTAAATATAAAAAATAAAATAATTAATAAAAAAATATGAGTAGAAAATAAAATATATTAATTAAAATTTAATTTGTTATCTAATTAATCTTGTGTCCATACGATATAACTTTACGAAAATATTATGAATCACAACCTTATTTATTCTACAAAGAAAATACTATATGTAGCCTTTAGTAGTACAAAAATAATTATAAGAATTAATTATTGATATCCTAATTTTTTTAAAATATATTTTATCTTTTTAAAATATAAAGCATCTACTGTGTAGACCTTTTTGTTATTATTATTATTATTATTATTATTATTATTATTATTATTATTATTATTATTATTATTATTATTATTATTATTATTATTATTATTATTATTCACTAATTGATATCAAATTAAATGGGTTACTATTAATGTGTATATCAACTATCTTCTAATAAAATTATTACACTTGAATGAGAATTAGAACTATATCAATTGATATAATTAGAATGATTAAAAATATCGATAATTGATAAGTAGTTTAATAACGCATTGAATATTGATTTAATATAATTATAATGAAGATATTTTTTAAATTAATATAATCATGCATTATTCATGAGATAATTGTAATATAATTAGAATAAATTTATTTAAAAAAAAGTTCATGTATAATTTTTAGAAATTATAATAATTTTTTATTTATATATACATATATATTAATTTGTTAAATAATTCTCTCCCATATGAACAAAGAATATCTAGAATATTGTAAGAAAAAAATACAAGAATATCTAGATAAGGGATTAATAAGGCCTTCAAAATCACCCTGGAGTTGTACAGGCTTCTATGTGATGAAAGCATCTAAAATAGAAAGAGGTGCTCCAAGATTAGTTATCAATTATAAACCTCTAAACAAGGTATTAAAATGGATTAGATATCCTTTACCAAATAAAAGCGATTTAATTAAAAGATTAAATAAAGCAAATATCTTTTCAAAATTTGATTTAAAATCAGGATATTATCAAATTGCAGTAAAAGAGGAAGATAGATATAAAACAGCTTTTATAGTACCTTTTGGACATTATGAATGGAATGTAATGCCTCAAGGATTAAAAAATGCTCCAAGCGAATTTCAAGAAATAATGAATAATATATTTTGCCCGCATATAGAATTTACTATAGTATATCTTGATGACGTATTAGTATACTCAAAAAGAATAAAGCAGCACATATATCATCTAGAAAAATTTATGGATATTATAAAAGAGCAGGGATTAGTTTTATCAGAAAAGAAAATGAAAATTTTTACAACTAAAGTAAGGTTCTTAGGATATGAAATTTATCAAGGAACCATAGTACCTATTAAAAGAGCTATTGAATTTGCAGATAAATTTCCAAATGAAATAACTGACAAAAAATAATTACAAAAATTTTTGGGATGTTTAAATTATGTAGCAGAATTCTTACCTGGTATAAGAGTTACTTGCGAACCTCTTTATAAGATATTAAGAAAAAATCCACCTCCATGGACAAAAGAAATGAATTTTATAATAATAAAAATAAAAAATGCAGTAAAAGAAATACCTTGCATAAGTATACTAGACCCTTCGGCTAAACTAATTGTAGAAACAGATGCATCAGAATTAGGATATGGAGGAATTATTAAACAAATACCTCCTAATAGCTCAAAAGAACAAATAGTAAAATATCATTCAGGAATCTGGAATCAAGCTCAAAAGAATTATTCAACAGTTAAAAAAGAAATACTTGCCATAGTATTATGTGTTTCAAAATTTCAAGAAGATTTATTTAATAAAACCTTCTTAATAAGAACTGATTGTAAAGCAGCCGCAAATGTTTTAGAAAATGATGTCAAAAATTTGGTCTCAAAACAAATATTTGCAAGATGGCAAGCTATTTTATCATGTTTTGATTTTACTATTGAACATATAAAAGGAGAACTAAATTCATTCTCTGACTTTCTTACTAGAGAATTTTTGCAGGAAAAGAATGGAGCAAAAAGCAGCCTCCAGTGAAGATTATGATCAACCTTTTGACCAAATAAAAGAAACAAAATTACCTATTACGGTTGTACCAGCTAAACAATTATCATTAAGGTCTATGACAATGTCACAGGTTGTAAAAGCAACACCATCATCGTCATCACCTTCTAAGAGCCCTTTAATTACTGCTAATAATAAATTCACATTATTACAACCATCTGACCTCTATAATACTCAACCCTTGAAAGAACAATTTCTTTATTATGAAAAATCCAATCCTATGAAGATATTAACTATTGAAAAAGAGTGGTTCAAGAAAGACAGAAAAACCTTATATAAGACCATCTTCCCAAATACTTTCTATTATATTCCTATTAACCCACAAAAAACCCAAAAATTTTATGAATTCATATTAGTAGACACCGGATCCATTGAATTAACACATTATAAAGATTCCAACACTAAGCAGCCTATTTATTCAAAAATAAAAATTATAAAAATATTATCCTTGCAAGAGTAGGAAATACCCTCATATCAGTCTAAAAGCTTCTCATTAAAATTTGAACCTCAGAACTATACCTACTATGATTACCAAGAAGCCTGGAATCATATTTTATTTCTATCACCAAGTCCCCATTCTTGGTTCATTTGGTTTAGAAAGGGGATATCATTACAATTTCCTAAATGGTTTCAAGCATGGTTCCAAAACTTTGGACCAATGAAAGCTTTCTTCCCAAAAGAAGCCAGTATGGCATATGAATATTTTAAAAGCAAGTCATCATTCCTACAAGAATATAAATTTATTTCATTCATAGCAGCCATAGGAATAAGCTGGATTATGACCTGGGAATATGATTCAGCAGCATATGAAGAATCTCCAAGCATACAATATCTAGTAAGAGTAATAAAAATTAAATGGTGGAACAAATATGATATAAATTTGCTAAGAAGAGCAGCTATTGATCAATGATTAATAGCATCACAAAAGCGCCCAGCAACAACAGCCTCAAGCACCACCAAAGAACAAATAGCGTATAAAAAAGAAACTCAATTTTTAGCACAAAAGAGACAAATTATGGCAGCTTTAGCTGCAGCAACTTCAGAAGAAAATATTCAAAACTCTTTACAAACAATACAATAATTATATGAAAAAAGTAAAAAATATCTAAAAATATCTATATGAAAAAAGTAAAAAGTAACTAATTACATAATTGCATAATTTTCAAGATTCTATATAGTTGAATCTAATGGACAAATAAAAAAATATCTATATGATAATGTCCTAATATTTTAGTACACTATAAATCATATTATAATTTTAAGTCAACTATTTAAACACATTATAACATAAACCATCTAAAAAGATATATGAAATTAACAAATATCACATGAGTCACAACATACACTCTAAATTGTTACGATATTTCAAATAAAAAAAGAGCATCAATACAAAAAAATCAATGAATATAACTAAAATAAAGAGCAACAAAGAGATGCACAAAAAAATAATAATAAAGAGAATCAATAAAAACATTAACATATAAACCACATATACGAATAAATATATATGACAAAATAAAATATTACAAAATAAAAATATAGTAAAATTATTTAAAAATAACATAAAAATGACACATCTTTTTTGTTAATCAGAAGCTAAAAGAAAAAAAAAGTATGTGCCTAATAATAAGTAATTAAAATAAATAAAAATTTTAAAAAATATAAAATAAGTGAAATGTATAAATAAAGATAAAAAAATTAAATAAATTACAAAAATTGTACCCTAAATATGAAAGAGATAGAGAGAGGGAGAGAGAGAGGAAGATAAATAAAGATAAAAGAAACAAAAATTACAAAAATTACAAAAATTATATCCTAAACATGAGAGAGAGGGAGGGAGGGAGGGAGAGAGAAAAGAGAGTGAATGAATAAAAAATATTTGATCTTGTATAAATAGATGGTATTGAAAAAAATAAACTAATTAAATTAATTCACATATTTCATTATCATATTTATTATTTATTAAATAATTTGATATTTATTCCAATCAAATCAAATAATTAATATAATTAACTAAATTAATTAATTGATGTAATTAATTATAATTAATCAATTCATATAAATTATAATAAATGGTGAGATTTGAATGTTTAATCAAATTAATTAATTGATATAATTAATTAATTATAATTGATTTGCTTTAACGAGTTAAATGAAATAGATCAAGAAACATCTCAAGAGTGTGCCACATCAGTTCTATTATTAAGTGTAAAAATTCAATTTTTATATAATAGAATAGATAGATAATAAAGATAAATCTCTATGTATATGTATTTTCAAGAGTTTCTTTTATTTATATGCTATTTATTAGAAAATTTTTAAAATCCTGGTAACTTGTTAGGATTTATCCATAAATGAAAAAGACGCAAATATCAAATCTCTTACGAAAGAAGTAATGCCTAAATATGCATTTCATTTTTATTTTAAATATGTGATAAGAAAAATAACAAATTCTAAGTGTAAAAGTCCACCTAAAATATATAGGGTAAATCAATGTTTTTATTAATTAATTTGGATTGGTCGAGTGGTAAGCTCACTTATCCGTTTAAGTAAATGTCAAAAGTTCGAATCTTCTCTTATGCATGCAACAATCTAGACCAACGACAGATCTTTAAATAGAGTTCAAATCTGTAATGGATTAGTCATTAGCCTATTAGACTAGAGATACCATAAACAACAAAAAAAAATAATAATTTTTCATTCCTAATATTTGTTCTAAATCTCATGTTTGTCTTTAATTTTTTTTTATTTATCCTATTTACATTCCTAGTATTGATCAATTTTTGTATTATTATGTCTCTCAATTAAAATTACCTCTCCTCCCACTCTCTCCAAAGAGAGTTCCTAATATGGAAACAGAAAAAAAAAAACATGAACATAGCGATTTAGAAATGCAGGGGTAATAAAAAATAAAACGTACATACTAAAAATAAGCATCGAATTAATTATTATATATATATTTTTTAATTAATTTTTAATATATATTTTATATTTCAACATATATTATATACGGATAGTTGATTTAATGGTTAATTTGTAAGTAAAAGATAAAAATAGGACAAGCATATATCGGTATCCTTAAAGATAAAACTATAATAAAAAAAAAAGTTTAGGACAAATTTGAGAATTAAACTAAATATTAGGAAGAGAAAAATACTTACTTACATAGTTTGATTCTTTATAATTTAATTCTCTTATTTTTTGTTCTGACGGTTGGTATCTTTATTTTTTATAAAGGCATTGAGCAAATTAGAACCCATGCAAGATAATGTTTTTACTTTTGATGATGGCCCGAACAATCCGCCCACAACATTTGTATTTGGACCGCTCTTTCTCCGATCTCGATTGTATCAGCTCAGTCCGAAGGGGAGTGGATCCTCTCCAGTGGAGAAAAAACTGGATGGTGTCCAGTGGAGGATCTCACATTTTATTGTTCTTTCTCTTCTATTTAATTTTAGTCCCACTTATAGAATTAAAGGTGAGAGATCGCACTTTATTCTCTCAAGTGTTAGAAAAAATGGAGAGGATCCATTTCCAGTCCGAAGCAAGTTACTTACCAAACTTTAAAATCTCTTGTTATTTGTTAAATTAATTTTTGAAATTAAATTAGACTCATTGAATGCTAACACTATCATTAGACCACAAATGGTGATTACGATTTTAATACTTAGTTTGTGGCTCCTTAGTCTTTACACCTATGGGTTTTATTTCTCTCTTTTTTTTTTTGGTCAAGAGATTTTATTTCTCTGGAAACGATGAAAAATCTAACTTGATAGATAGGCAACCGTTTGTAAAGAAATTTTCGTCCAATGATAATTGGTGTTTGATGATTTTTTTTTTTTTTTACCAAAATGTAGATGACTTTTTTTTTTGTTAAATAGATTAGACAGTCTTCAATTATTTTTTATGAAAAAATGGGACTTAAACTCGCCTCAAGAAACTGGTGTTTCAGCTCCCAATTTCTTAGGCGGCTAAACCTCTCTCTGATAGCTAGTACTAGAGCTTTCGAAGAATGCCAGTAAACTCCATCTTAAAAGCAAAGTCTAACAACAATACTCGAATCTAGACATTAAAAACTCACCGAATATGGATGACTTTAGATTGGCATAGTTCCATAGAAAATGAATTTTTTTTTTTCTAAGACAGTCCCATAAATGGCTTATATATCTTCTATTTTTTAATCTTGTTCCAGAAAATTAGATTCTAACTTTTTAGCATAGATGTCCTCCATACTAGCATTTTTTTTATCATGTAAAAATATAGAGTAAATGATAAATAAGTTTTTGACCTTTTGTTACGTAGATATTTAAGTCCCTAAAAATTAAAAAATATATTTAAATTTTTTACCTCCTCAAAATTAATCAGGACATCTAGATTCCTCTGTCTATTATTTTATTCTCTAGCATGTAATAATGAGAAATGACGTGGATGTAACGATAGCAATATATCTATAACATTATAGATGTGAAAGTGGACAACAACTAAAAAAAAACATCTTTTTTTTTCTTTTCAAATCTCCACCAATAACAAAAGAAAAGGAAAAAAACCACCTTCTTCTTCTTTTAAAAAATCAGCGCCGATGACTATAATCACCTCTGTAACATGCTACCATACAGAACTTTATGATTAAATCGTAAAACATATGTGATAAGGTATTACGACATCTAAAAAGGAAAAATATATGTAGACATAGATATAGTTGAAGAATTCGTAACTAGGAGTCTTGAAGAAAAGTTAAAGCAAAACTGTAAAAAAAAAAAAAAGCGCAACATATTTGAAAATGTAAAACTGGATAAACAGAAAGGATAAACCATAAATATAATGAGTAGAGTACCAAGAATACAGAATATCAAACTCCAGACTCGACCTGCGAAACCAAGACAGGTCGGAGTATAATTACATACATACATACATATAATCATATCCCAGAGTATTCCAACAGACATAAAATAAGCCCTTAGTTCTCCAAAAAGTCTCTAGGAAGATTAAATATAAAGTACAAGTGGAGAAGAGTCTATATACATATATATACATAGTAATATGACAAAATATAACATCTCCATTTTGCTTACCATAGGAACCTCCAGACGCTCACCAAGGTACATCTCGACCTGCATCTAAAAAACAACAACATATGTGTGGAATGAGAACTGGATGTTCTGAACATGGTAAAGGTGCCAACGTACATAATATATAAGGTCTCGGAAAAGTTAAAGGCAATCCTAAAATTCTGACACTCAGATTTAAACTTAAGAGATAAACTAAACCAGAAATTGGGTAGACTGTCTAAGGTTCTCAAGTTCTGAATCTAATCCTAACTCAACACTTCACTTTTACCTCCTCCAATCCTCTGAAATACTGGTGGAACTGCCCTCGTCACGCCTCCACCTTACGGGGGGTCTCTTAGTTGCACAGATATACAATTTAAACAAGAAAAACACAAATAAATGCAAATACAGCAAATAGGCAATTAACAGATGAACATAGTCAAGCAATTAGACAAACTAAGATAATACACACTCAAGCAAATCTTTTAAATGCACATGATGCACGCCTGTCCTATGGCTGATGATATCATCTATCGGTTACATAGCCAGCCCAACATATCCTGGTAGCTAACTGTGGACAGTCCTTCTGTACGCGAATCCCTAAACTCAAAATTATCCATGAAAAATATCCCAAGCTCATCCATGAGAGAGACAAAATCCCAAACTCAAATTCATTTATATGCATGCCTATGGGGGAACCCAGAAAGTTAAAGTGTCCGGTCACATCTTACGTACAAATGGTCAACAATTGTCTCAATCTATAAGTCATGATAATCTTTGAATTCATCATCAATTATATCTCATTCATCATTCATACATTCATAATATGTTTGCGCTTCCCAAAAAAAATCCACATTAACTCAATCATTAATCATATTTCATTAATACTTTATCATTCTCAATTAATCAACATCAATATAGATCTCATTCATATCATAATTAGCACGCTCACATTTTCTCAGTTAAAACTCCATCCTCCATAATCTCATTCACTGTCATTTAATATCCCCTATAGGTTCACTCTATTTCCTAAACTTAAAGACTAGGTATCGGACCATTAGGAGTGGCAAAGTGGGCTGGTCCGACCCAACCCGCCCAGGTCCGCCCCATAAACGAGGCGGATTGGCCCGCCCCGCCAACTAAAATGAGTTTAAAATGCTAGCCCGTCCTATTTTATGGCGGTTTGGCAGGTCGGCGGGCTAGCCTGCTTGACTCTTTTTTTTTTTGAAAAATAAAATTCATTAAAATTAACTAAATAATAATAATAATAAAATTAAATACAAATAAAAAATAGTTAAATTATAATATAACTTTTTTATTATTTTTTTTAATTTTTAACTTCAATAAAATTGTTCAAAATAATATTTGTCAATAGAATCATCTTTATTTTAAAAATTAAGTCACATAATTTGAACATATATACAAAATTGTAAAATGAAATAAATAAAGTTAATAACTAAAAGAAGAATGAAAAAAAATGAAAAAAAAAGTGTTTAAAAATTCTATAATTATTAATTTTATAATAGTAATCACTCTTTTATTTAATAAAAAAAGAAAAATAAAATCTTTGGTCCGGCGGACCGGCCCGCCCCGCCCCGCCAAAACCCACCAATTTGGCGGTGCGAATTTGGCAAGTTTTTTAAATTTGGCAGGCTCCAAATCCTAGTCCGACCCGTCTTTTTTAACGGGTTTAGCGGATCGACCTGACAGGTTTGGCCCGTTTTGCCACCCCTATGGACCATAGAGGATAGCTACAGATGTTTGTAAAGATAAAAGATTGGTTAAACTTTGAAAAAAATTACATTTTTGCCAAACAGGAGTTCCGCGTATGCAAGCCTTGCTCTGTGCACGCGAGAATGTGGAAATTGGCCATCTCGCGTATGTGACCCCTGGTCCACATACGCAAGTCAAGAAAACAACAAATTTTATTCGCGTCGCGTGCTCGTTCTCGCGACGAGCTTTTAAAATTGGGTTCCGCATACGCAAGGCTTGCTCTGCATATGAGAGATGTTTGGACAACGCCCAATTTTCGCGTCGCGTGCAGGTTCTTGAATACGCATGTCCCTCTTTCTCATCAAAATAGCTAAGTTGCAGAAAAATCAAATTTTTGCACCAAATTTTAAATGTGCATAACTTTTTCGTTTTAAATGATTTTTCATCGGTTTTTCGAACGACATAAACTTCACGAACCCAATTTTAATTTAAAACAAGTTTGACAATATTTAAAGTTCAAAAGCCGAATTCGGACTCACTGAAATTGGATAAAAATAAAGTTTTTGCCAAAAATACCACAATTCCTATACTTTCCAAACTCTAAATCCTATAGTATAAGTTTATAACCAAAACAACCACACAATCATCATTCATCTGTTTTTCAATCATTTCTCATCATCCATACTTATAATCTCATCAATATACTCAACCATTTTCAATCCAAATTACAAATATTGTTCAACAATTTCATCATGATAAGTTACTATCATCATCAACCACTACAATCATCAACAATTCTCATTAACCCTCAATATCAATACTCAACACACCCTCATCAATATCATTGTACAGCGCTGTGCTTGGCAGCTACGCTTGTGGCCTCGACGCTGCCATCGGCACTGGCGTTAACGTTGGAGCTTTCCTTCACTTGATCTCCTCTCCACCTCTAATGACAAGGTCAATTTCCCACTTGATCACTTTTGTGGTGTAAAGAATCTAGATTCACCGAATGAGCTTCCTGTTGCCAACTTCCATAGCTGCAAGCTTGCAACACAGATTCCATATCTTGGATTCATCATTCTTCTCTATTATCGATTTTATTATTCATGATCATGGCATCTAATTTTGACTGATAGGAAAAATATCCTTTCTTTATCATTGCCGAACAAGTTTAGAAATCTGCAGGCAAGTATATTTTTCTATTTCTTTGCTGCTCCTCTCTTTTTTATAAAAAAAAATTCATAACTTCTCTCTCAAGAGAAAATATATATTGAAAGGATCCCGCTAGGGAGACAATGGACTATTTGTACAATGTGTACAATGGCTATTGAGTTATGAAATGAACATCTCCTATACTATTTAGAATAACCATCCGAGTACAAAGGATAATAAACATCTTCTCGAAAAATTAGTTTAATTTTTGGGTTCACCAAGGATCGAACTCTTGACTTTTCGGATCTAGCGCTTTAATACCATGTCATGATACCACTCATCCCAAAAGCTTCAGCTGATGGGAAAATGTAACACTAATAATTATATCTCTAATACTCTATAAACCTCCATTGTACACATTGTATAAATATCTCATTGACTCTTCATACTTTCCCATATTGAAATAATTCTTATAACAATTATCTCAAAAATAAAATTGTAATATATATTAAAATAAAATATTTTTAATTATTATATGATTCTATTTTTTTTAAAAAGTATTGTTTGTGTATATTTTTTTAATTATGTTCTTTTTATGAATATATGAAATTAAATATTTTAATATCTTTATTAGATATTTTTTAATAGAAATTAAAAATAATGACCATAAATGCAACGGGTTTAAATGTATTGTCATGAATTTAATAAATGTATTTATAGTATTATTCATTAGGTATGTTTAGTTTTAATTATTAAAATTAATTCAATAACTATAAATACATTCTCATATAAAAATGTCATTTTCATGTAATATATTTTCTATGTGTGCGTGTGTGTTTTTTTTTTTTTAATATGTTTACTCAATTGAAACTCAAAATGGACACCTAAATGAATTGATGATCAATTACTTCAAATTTTATTTACAGGACTGGATTCTAGCAACAACGTTGATGAGACCATTAAAATTGTTCAGTCTTGATGATATAATACGGGCGGTAACCCCATCAACCACAAGATATGGTTCTGTAAATCGTGCCTTCATTGTGTCTAAAAATGATCTTTTTGCCACTCTAGATTTTCAACAATTCATGATCGAGAACAATCCCCCAAATCGCACGGTTGAGATTGCAGGATCTGATCACATGGTCATGATGTCCAAGCCCACAAACCTTGCCCTTCAACTGCAATCCATTGCTGATTATTATGATTAACATATATAATTAAGTTGGATTATACTACGTGTACACCAAAATCAGCCACCAAAATTAATTATCAATATAAAATATATACTGGAATATAAATACACTATAAAAATAAATTAAACCACACATGTATTTATACACAAATATATTAGTGGCTGATTTTAGTGTAGAAATAATATTTCTCAATTATGTTTTACACAAATAATACAATACAATACAATAATCCACTCCTTGCTATATAGTATGAGTCATATGACAAATAAATAAAAATCCCATGCCCTGTTATTACGGTATTTGGCAACATCTTACAGATTAGCTTCCTTTAGTACAATTTTTTTTATATATATATAAAGACACCTTACTTAATTGAGTTCAGAAAGCTGTTAACTAAGTATGACAGTAATGATGTATTCGTTTTTTCTTTTTTTTTTTTTTTTGAGGTGACAGTATTGGTTTGAGTTTTGGATTTACATTTTTCATTCAGAAAGGTATCAAAATATGAGTCAGCATTATGGGCCCAAGCCCTATTGTTAAATTTTCAAATCCATGTTAAATAACCCAAACATCTCTGATTAAAAACAAAAACAAAGAAAAATCAAAGAAAATCCAAACATCATTATGAATTTATGACAAACAAAAACATCCTAGGTATAACTAGACAAAAACTGCTTATTGGCAACATTATATTTTAGCAGCAGTTTTGAATTTTCGATACTTCACTCCTCTGAAAATTTGCTAATTAATAATTTTTTAATAAATAAAAGTGTATATAGATAAGTACCCCATCAACTCATTATATTTAAATTTTGTTTTCAAATACAAGGAATGCCTATTGGCCCCCCAAAGGAATAAAATTAAACTAAATTGATGAATGTTTATAAATTTCATATCAAATGAGTCATGTTTTCCAATACATCATATGATTTCTTTAAAGACCAAAGACTGCCACATGTAACAACTTAATTAGGTGTTTAGGCAAATAGCAACAAGAAGCACTTTTCTTCTAGATTTAAAAATATTATCGAAATGATTGAAAAGTTTGCATTATCCATACTGAATAGCATGATGTTAATTAAAAGTAAATAACTACTACGGAAACCAATTATATTTTCAGCCCTGTTCTACTTATAAATCTTTTTCGACCTCAACTAAATTGATCTAATCATTTATGAGACCTGTTATACATATAAATAATATTGACATACAAATTTATACAAGTTAACTCTAACTCAATAAAATTTATTATCATAACGTACGTGTAAAATTATGACGTTTTTCATCTAATGTTTGCATTTCGCATTTTTTCTTCTTCTCCTTTTTCTTCTCTTTTTTTTTGCGTTCTTCCTCTTTTTTTTTCATATTCCTTCTTTTTCTTCGCGTGTTTCATCTTTTTAGTTATTCTTTTATTGCTACTATTGTTGCTGCACTTTTTTCTTTATCCTCTTTCTATTGATTTTATAATATTATATACTTTTTTAGAAGGTAAAACAAGAAGAAAAAAAATGAATAAGAAGCAGCAGAAGATAAAGAGAAGGAAAAGGGAGAGTTTTAAATTATGCAGAATTTATCGGTACAAATCTACCAAAAATTCTTAAACAATACACCTAAATGTCTTAGTTTTACCCCGAAATTTGCTGCAACTTCACAAAAATATTTTTTTTAATGCTGCATTTCTTCTTCTTCTTTTTTCTTTATTTCTTTCTTTCTTTTAGTTGAACGAATGTAAGTTTATCCTCTTTCAAGTAATTTTACAGCACTATGTATTTTTTCTTCTTCTTTGTTTGATTTTTTTGTTTTTATTCTTAACAAGAAGAAACTTGAGAAGTTAAAACAAAAAAGGAAAGATGAATAAAAAAAAGAAGCAGCAGAAAATGAAGAGGAAGAGCTTTAAATTATGCAGAATTTATCAGTACAAATTTGCCGAAAATTTTTAAACATTACACCTAAATGTCTTAGTTTTACTCCGAAATTTGCTGCAACTACACAAAAATATTTTCTCTAATGTTGCATTTTTTTCCTTCTTTTGTTACTTATTTCTTTCTTTCTTTGAGTTGAATAAATGTAGGTTCATCCTCTTCCAAATAATTTTGCTGCATTATGTGTTTCTTTTTCTTCTTTGTTTGATTTTTTTTGTTTTTATTCTTATTAAAAAAAAGTAAAACAAGAAAAAACTTAAGAAGGTAAAACAAGAAATGAAAAATGAATAAGAAAAAAGAAAAGATAGTGATGATGATAATGATAAAAAAAAAAAGAAGCAGCAGAAGACGAGAAGGAAGAAGAGGAAGAGTTTTGAATTATGCAGAATTTATCAGTATAAATTCACCGAAAATTCTTAAACAATACACTTAAATGTCTTAGTTTTACCCAAAATTTGCTGCAACTACACAAAAATATTTTTTCTAATGTATTTTTTCTTTTTTTTTCTTTTTTTCTTTCTTTCTTTTAGTTGAATGGATGTAGGTTCATCCTCTTCCAATAAATTTTGAAGCATTATGTGTTTCTTTTTCTACTTTGTGTGATTTTTTTCTTTTTATTCTTATTAAGAAAGAGTAAAATCAGAAGAAACTTGAGAAGGTAAAACAAGAAATTAAAGATGAATAAGAAAAAAGAAGAAGATGGTAATGATGATAAAAAAAAAAGAAGAAGCAGCAGAAGATGAGAAGGAGAAAGAGGAAGAGTTTTGAATTATGCAGAATTTATCAGTACAAATCTACCAAAAATTCTTAAATAATACACCTAAATGTCTTAGTTTTACCCTAAAATTTTCTGCAACTACGCAAAAATATTTTCTCGATTGCTACATTTTTTTCTTTTTCTTTTTTTTCTTATTTCTTTCTTTTTTTAGTTGACTGAATGTATGTTCATCCTCTCTCAAGTAATTTTGCATCATTATGTGTTTCTTCTTTTTTGTTTGATTTTTTTTTGTTTCTATTCTTGTTAAGAAAGAGTAAAATAAGAAGAAACTTGAAAAGGTAAAACAAGAAAGGAAAGATGAATAAGAAAAAAAAAAGAAGAAGATGGTGATGATGATAAAAAAAAGGAAGAAGAAGAAGCAGCAGAAGATGAGGAGAAGGAAGAAAAAGAAAAGTTTTGAATTATACAGAATTTATCAGTACAAATCTACCAAAAATTCTTAAACAATACACCTAAATGTCTTAGTTTTACCCCGAAATTTGTTTCAACTACACAAAAATATTTTTTTTAATGTTGTATTTTTTTTTCTTCTTCTTCTTTTTTCTTATTTCTTTCTTTCTTTTAGTTGAATGAATGTATGTTCATCTTCTTTCAAATAATATTGTAGCATTATGTGTTTCTTCTTCTTCTTTATTTGATTTTTATTTTTATTCTTATTAAGAAAAAATAAAACAAGAAGAAACTTGAGAAGGTAAAGCAAGAAAGAAAAGATGAATAAGGAAAAGAAAGAAGATGGTGATGATAATAAAGAAAAAAGAAAGAAGAAGTAGCAGCAGAAGATGAGGAGGAAAAAGAGGAAGAGCTTTGAATTATGCAGAATTTATCAGTACAAATTTACCAAAACTTCTTAAATAATACACTTTAATGCCTTAGTTTTACCCCAAAATTTGCTGTAACTACATAAATTGAGAAAATTTTATGGCAAAAATTTTAGATCAGAAAATGTTATTAATATGGCAAAGTTTCTACGATAACGATAACAATAACAACAATAACGATAACGATGATACATATAAGAAGACGACAGCGATGCTATAACGATGATGATCATGATAATAAAGATGATGGAGGAGAAGGAGGAAAAGAAAGAAGGAAAAAAATCCAACAAAAAAGGAAGAGGAGGAGGAGGAGGCGGTGAAGGTGTTAGTGACGACGATAACGAAAAAGGAAAGAAAGACGAAGTGTCAGGAGGAGGAGGAGGAGGAGGAGGAGGAGGAGAAGAAAAAGAAGAACGTGCAGGGCGCGTGAATATAAATAACTTATATGGACTTGTATGTGTAAATGACTTGTATGCGGAGAATAATTGATAATTTATTGATCTAATAAAAGTTATTCTTCTGCTAAGTTTTTAATTAGTTTAATTATTTGTTGGTCTTTATAATATTTTTAAATTTGTAATTAGACTTTTATATATTTTTTTAATTAGGTCCCTATCCTACTTTTAATTTTATAATTTTGTCTTTTTTAGTATAAAAATTATTATTAGTTAACTAAATATTTTTTTACAAATTGAAAGTATTCATAATTAAAAATTTAATTAGATTTTTGACAACATATATTTTAGGATAAATATTCTATTAATTTTAACATTTTTAACATAAAAAAGACCTAATTACATTAAAAATAATGTAAAGATCCAATTAAAAAAAATATAAAGACCTAATTAAAAATTTGGTAAAATTATAAAGACTAAAAGAATAATTAAATCCTTTTTATTTTGTTTCTTCTGCATTGTATTTTTTCTTCATTTTTGTTTTTTTTTTCCAAAAAAAAACAAAAAATAAGAGAAAAGGAAGAGGTAGGGTGTACATAGGTCGGATAAAGATGGGTTCGCCTTAATCTGGATCTGCCCCTAAATAATGACTGGATCTATTTTTAAAATTCTTACCCGATCCTAAACCCGGTGAAATCACACCAAATTGGCCCCCAAAGTATTCGGGCTTGGGTCAGATCTTCGGACCTGGCCAGGTCATATACACCCTAGGAAGAGAAATATAAAAAAAGCTAAATAAAAATGCAAAATTAAGTATTTTTATATAAAAGTTTTTATATTTATCTTTGAAAATTTGTGTGTTTTTTTGTCTAAACATTTCTTTTATTTTTTTAAAAAAAAATTGTGTTTTTCTTTCAAAATTTATATATTTTTGATAAAAAAAATTTCTAAGCTTTTTGTCCAAAAAATTATGTTTTTTAGTATTTTTCTTCAAAAAATTATGCATTTGTGTCACAAAATTTATGTTTTTAATGTAATTTTTTTAAATGTGTTTATCATTACAAAATTTTTGTGTTTATTGTCAAAAAATTTATATATTTTCTTCATATGCATGGTATGTTTCTCTTAGGTATTGCAATTAAAGTTTTGGAAGAAATGATTAAGTAAGGTTGAGCAACTAGGGCACGTGAAATAAAATAAATTTGAAAAAGGGTTAAGCATGATTTTGGTCCTTAAAGTATATGTTGAAATTTTTTTTCATCTTTAACTTTTTTTACATATAAAATCGTTCCTAATGTTGAACTTAGTTTTAAAATCGTCATTTTTACCAAAATTTTAATTTTTATTACCAAATTACCCATAACTAAAAAATTATAAAATGAAAAAGGAAAAAACAAAAAGAACACGAATGAGAAGGGAAGGGGAATCAGGAGAGGAGAAGAAGGGGGAAAGGGGGGAGAAGGAAATCACGCGAGGGGGAAAGGGCTCGTCGTTGTTCGTTCTTCTCATCCTCCTCTCGTCGGTCGTCGCTGCTCGTCTCCGGTCACTTTGCCGCCGTCGAAGAGCTCGTGAAGAGAGAGAGAGAGAGAGAGAGAGAGAGAGAGAACACAACTACAGAAAGGAAGAGGGGTGTCTCGTCGCCGTCGCACTCCTCCACTACCGCCGATGCTTCTGGTCCTCGTCGTCGTTTTGTGTCCTCGCTGATGGTCCTCCCTAGGGTTCCGATTATGTTTTTAATTCGTTCTACTTCTGCTTCTAATTTCTTCTGCTTCTGATTTGATCTTCTGCTTCTGATTATGATTTTATTGTTCATTATTTCTTCTGCTTCTAATTTTTTCTACTTCTGATTTGATCTTTGATCTCTTTGTGTTTTGTTCTTCTGATTTTTTGTGTTTTGATTTCTTTGATCTTCTAGTGCTTTACCAGTAGAAAAAACAAACTCCAATTCTATTTTTTGTATATTGGAGCTTTGTATATCTAAAAAAACAAAATCAATACTCTAAGCCTTGTATTTCTTGTATTTCTGATTCTAATTTTTATGTTTATTACATAAATTGTACTTTTGATTTTATTGTTATTATTGTTGCTGACACTGTGACGAGAAAGAAGAAAAAGAAGAAGAGATGCTGCTGTAATGGAGAAGAAGAATAGAAACTGGATATTTTGGTGAGGAAGGAGAATAGTATTTTGGTTTGAAGGACCGTTTTAAAATTAAGTTAAATCTTAGGGACAATTTTGTATGCAAAAAAATGTCGAAGACGAAAAAAATTTTCTACCTATATCTTAAGGATTAAAATCATATTTAACCCTTTGAAAAATAATTACGGTGTCTATGAAAAAATTTAGTTTGACTTGATTACTATAAATATTTATTCACCGAATATTTTTTTTATATTTTATACTTTATGTGGATTAACATGGCAATTGTCACTACAGGATATATGTTTATTATCGTCGGATAATTTATGCTGAATTTTTTTTACAAAAATACATTATTTTCGGATTATCCTAGTCGACACTAAATTACTGTCAGACAAATCTGACGCAAATAAGTTGGAAGAATTACAAAAGCTTTTTTTATATTATTAGGTTAGATTTTATCATACGGTAAATTTTACAAAAAATTTAACACAAAATTCGACGATATCTTTTTATTCGTGGAAAAAAAATATAAAAACACATTTATTGTCAGATTTTCATGATGGTAATAAATAGGATATTTTTTAATATATAAAATTTATTTCTAATATTCAAAAACCTATAACAGAAATTTTATCTAAGAAAATTATTTAACAATCCAATAATTCAATATCAATTAATATTATTACGATAAATGTCAATACAAAGAAGTACGAAATAAGTAAAATGTAGCAGTAAAATGTCCCAAAAATAAAATAAAAAGTAGACTATTAGGGGACATATATCTAAGAGAATTTATCGTCACTTTACATGATATTTGGTGTCATATTTACCTACTGTGAGATTTAGCAATAGACTTTCAATTTCACGAGTAATATTTCAACACTTCATTAACTTTATATTATTGTTCAAAATTCTAACGATAATTTTGACAGTGATAGAGATAGATGAAATCTGACAATACTAAATGTGTTTTTTACTGTGCGTGAGAATGTTAATATATTTAAGAAATAAAGAAAGTATAATTTTATATTTTTTATATTTATATACTAAATTAAATATTCAAGTTTTAATATTTGATATTTATATTTTTATTATCACAACTGTTGGTTATCAAAATTTGGTCAACTATTAAAATAGATTGTTTTTATAAATTTAAATAATCTATATATAAAACATAGGACGTATGATTAAGATATGCTATGTAATAAAAAATACAATACTCTTAATAAAAGAGAGTTTCAGTAAGAGCATAGAAGTCTTTTTTAAAATTTTATGCACCAAAATGAGTTTTTTATTTTTTATTTTTATTGTCTAATAACTCATAAAATAATTCCATACATGGACAACAAGACTGCACATATATTAATTGAAATGTACTGGATAAGGAAAAAGACATTTCTACTACTATTTTAATTATTTACACTAAAAAATGAATTTTAACAAAAATTGAAGTTAGTATGTAAAAAATTTATAACTCATAAAAAATGTATAACTTTTTCTATCATTATTAACAGAGATCGCTACATTAAGATAGCACAGGCCAAGGAGCAATTCATATATAAATACCATATAAAGTTGTAAACTAAAGGGATTTTTTTTAAATAAATAAAAAATCTTTTATTTACAAAAATATATAATTTATAGTATTTTTATCGATTTACACTCTATTATTTATCTGGTTTACACTGTAAACGAGATAAGACACAATTTGTAAAATGTGTATATTTTGTTTGTAGTGTAAACGAGATAAACGATCAATTATGACGTTTACACCATAAACGAAATACAGTACGACAACTATTTAGCAGCTATAAAAGAAACTGCAACCATTTGTATTCTCCACAAACATTTCACTTCTTCCTTTTTTCTTCCAAAAATTCAGAAAAAATATCTAGTAGTAGTGGATATATAGTTGTAAGTGTGCATCCCAATTGTCATATAAGAAACAATGACTCTGGAGTGACATTTGAGTGTGATAATCTCATTCTATTGTGCACTCAGCAAATAAGTTCGTTGTCCGAGTTAAATAATCTGATATTGAGGAGCATTGGTGCTAGTGGGAGAAAAGAGGTTGGAAGGGTTAAATATAGATTGCTAGCTGACGTTAGGATTTTTGCTAGTAAAGAATTTTGTAAAAATATAGTCGCGTTGTGAGTATAGATTCTAAACCAACAGAAAATCCCTTCATACAAACGTTTTGGTTGTCACAAGTAACAAAACCCAATAAATTTATAAGCCGAAGTATTCAAACCTCGGGTCGTCTTCTCAAGGAATTGCAGGGAAGTATGATTTATTATTGGTTATGGAAAAATAGTGTTTGGGTTTGAAAAAGGTTTCAAGCAAGAGAAATAGATTACAAGAATTAATAAATTAATAACTAATAAAACTCTTGGCAAGGTATGAAAACTGGAAGTCCTATCCCAATTATCCTTATCAATTGTGATGAGAATTAGATTTTTCCCCCACTAAGTTAACCTCTAACTATGAAGGTAAGTCAAGTGGATGGAATATGTTTGGTTCCTCAGGTCCTAATCTTTCCTTGGAAAAGGCTAGAGTTATTGGAACTCAAGTTAATTCTTGAAGAATTCCAATTTTCAGTCAACAATGAGTTTGACAACTCAAGAGTTACCAATTAATCAACCAAGGCCAAAAAGAAAGAAAATCTACTCGAATGAAAAAAATTTGGTTAAAGCTAAAGCATCCATAACATATAAATCTGAAATACCTCAATTTATATTAAATAAAGAAAATCCTAACATGAATGGCTCATAAGCCAAATAGACAACATAAGTAATACAAGCATTAAAGTATCTGAAAATAAAAGAGAAATATAAAGTAAAAGGAATATTGAACCTGATGAAGAGTTGACATCCTAAATCCTTTAAGAGGAATCCTAATCCTAAATCCTAAGAGAGAAGAGAGAACCTCTCTCTCTGAAAACTACATCTAAAATTATGAAATGTGTGTTATGAGTGAATGATTTGATTTTGCTCCACTCCCAGCCTCTAATCTGTGTTTTCTGAATCGAGAACTGGGTCAAAAACAGCCTAGAAGTCACTCCTAGCGCTTTCTGGTCCTTACAGGTCGCGGCAAAGTGACACGGAGGCGTCGTCCACGCGTTTGCGTGGATTGAAGTTTGCAGATGCAATGTGGACGCGTCATCTACGCGTTCGCATTGCTTAACTTTGGGACAGCTATGACAAATTATATATCGTTGCGAAGCCCCGGATGTTAGCTTTCCAACGCAACTAAAACCATCTCATTTGGATTTCTGTAGCTCAAGTTATGACCGTTTGAGTGCAAAGAGGTCAGGTTGGACAGCCTAGCAGTTTCTTCAACTTCTTGTATTCCTTCCACTTTTGCATGCTTCCTTTCCATCCTCTGAGCCATTCATGCCCTGTAATCTCTGAAATCACTTAACACACATATCAAGGCATCGAATGATAACAAGAGAGGATTTAAATAAAAGAAAATAAAAGGCAAAGAAGCATGTTTTCAATCATAGCACAAAATCAGGAAGGAGAATGTAAAACCATGCAAATCATATGAATAAGTGGGCAAAGGCTTGATAAAAACCACTCAATTGAGTACAAAATAAACCATAAAATAGTGGTTTATCAACCTCCCCACACTTAAACATTAGCATGTCCTCATGCTAAGTTCAAGAGAAGCTATAAAGGAGTGAAGACAGAATGGTAGGATGTATGAAATACAACCTATCTATATGAATGTAACTAAATGCAAAATGTTTCTACCTACTTGGTTAAAAGTAAATAAGTTCTCCAAGACAAAAATAATTCAAATTCCACTAATTTAAATTATACAAAAAAAGATAAGTAAACTTGTAAGAAGATAGCTCATGAAAGCAGGGAACACAGAATCAATCACTGAACCCTTACTGGTAGTGTATATCACTCTAACTCTCAAGTGTCTAGGGTCAATCACTCTATTCTTCTCTAATCATGCTTTCTAAAACTTTGTTCTTCATATAACCAATCAACAAATATTTAATGTACCAATGCAAACATCATGAGGTCTTTTCAAGGTTATAATGGGGCTAAGGTAAGGGTAAGGGTATATATATAAGGCTAAGTGAGCTAATAATTGAACCCTTGATTAGTCTAAGATGTCACCTAACATATACATACTCTATATAATCTAGAAATCTTGCCTAGCTGCCCAATTTTCCCACTTGTGTGTTACATACTCATGCACCAATTTTATTTTTTATTTTATCCTATGTGCATTGATTCTTTAATTTTTGCATTGGGGTAATTTTTGTCCCCTTATTTAATTTTTTAATGAATTTCTTTTTTCTTTTTTTTTCTTTTTTTTCTCTTTTTTTTTTGAAACATAAGAATAATATATCAATGCACATGGTGTTTTAATTATTTTGATTTCACATGAGCATGCTCCCAAATTTCAAATAATTCATTCACTTCAATTTCCTACTTTTTTCTATCATCTCATGTGATGACAAGTCATCATATACCCATTTTTCAAGCTAATTTCACTTGTTTTGTTAGCATTTATGCACTTTCTTGCATCCTAAGTTAGTGATTTGGAGTAAAAATGCATAACTTCTCTAAATCAAGCAACCACTATGAAATTAATGATAAATCATGAGGTTTAAGCTAATTTTAATTGCATTTTAATTGATTTATAAGCCTCTTGAATTTAGTGATACTTTGAGTGGTTGTTTGGTTTATTTTAGGTGAAGAAAAGAAAAGAAAATGAAAAGCGTGGCCTAAGAAGCGTGACAAAAGAAAAGGGAAGCGTGGCCAAAGAAGGGAGAAGCGTGCCTCAACTAATGGGGGAAGCAACCTTGCCCTCCACAAGGGCAGAATGCCCTCTAGGAGGGCAGCACTAAGTGACCGAACCAAGACAAGGCAACCTTGCCCTGCCCACTCCAAGGGCAGAGCACAAAATGGTGCCTTGGAGCCAAGAGAAGCAAATTCTGCCCTGCCCTTGTGGAGAGCAGGATCGGGCACATCAAGGAAAGAAATCCAAGGAAAAATAGCTCCCATGCATGCCACAAGGTTCGAACAAGGGACCATGAGGAAGCCAAGAACTAAGGGTGACTATGGTGCCAAGAAACCAAGAAAATAACTAGCGTGTTTGCTTCCTCCCAGGATCGAACCCACGACGTGAAGGAAGGATCCTGCCCTGCCCTTGGCGCGGGCAGGGCAGCAATTGGAATAGCGCACCACACAAGATTTTCTGGCGCACCAAAATTTCTTCCTGGCGCACCAATTCCTTCCTTGGCACGATCCTGGCGCGCGCGTTCCTTCCCTGGCGCACCAAACCGATCCTGCCCTGCCCTTGGCGCGGGCAGGGCAGCCTCCAAAGCACCAACGCGCGTCCCGCGCGCCAATTTCCTTTCCTGGCGCACCAAATTCCTCCTCTGGCAGCACCAACGCACGCACGCTTCAACCTTGGCAGCACCAACTTTCCCGCCCTGCCCTTGGCGCGGGCAGGGCAGCCTCTGGCGCGCACAGACTCGCATTACAAGCACCAAGGCCGCACCAAATCACACCACCATGCATCAATTTTCTGCCCTGCCCTCCACAAGGGCAGGGCAGCCTCCTGGGAGTGGTTTTTGGGCCAAAATTCAAATTAAAAATAAATTTGAATTCATTTCTTCACCAATCCAAAAGCCCATCCAAATCCCATTATCCAAGAATAGAAAGTGTATAAATAGGACTTAGTTTGATGTAATTAGGACTTTTATGCTCACTTTTGAATTTTTACTTTTACCTTGGCTTTTGAATTTTCATTTTCACATTCCTTTGGAGCTTTGACTCTCTTGGAATTATTCTGGAGAGAATTGGCCGAGACTTCAGAGGATCAAGGGAGAGTTGATTGATCTCCTTCCTCAATTCCCTTGGGCAATTCTACTCTTCTGTTTTCTGAGTTGTGGATGTGTGAAATTGGGGAAATTCTGTCCCAATTTCCATTCTAGCTCTGTTTAAATTTGCTTTCTGCATAATTCACTTTCAATTCGGTTCTTCTATTGCTTCTTCTTTCATTTTCTGTCAATTGCTTAGTTCATTCAGATCTGGGAAGGAAATTGGGTTTTAGGCTCTGCTACCTAAGCCCTTGGGATCCTGAGATCACTTTTGGTTCCTCTGTGAACCTTTACTGCACTTTAAATTCCTTGCTGTTTAAATTTCCTGTTTGCATCCAATTCATTTCTGCTACCTTCTTTACTGCAATTTACTTCTTCTTGTTTAGATCCTGCAATCCCATTCCTCAATTCCCCTTTACATTCAGCAATTTATCTTTCTTGCCATTTAAGTTACTGCAATTTAAGTTTCTTGCACTTTAAGTTTCAGTCATTTACTTTCTTGCTCTTTAAGTTTCTGCACTTTTACTCTTCTGTTCTTTATTTTACTGCATTTCTCCCTTCCCCCTTTACATTTACTGTCATTTAATTTCTGATAAACACAAATCACTCAACCAAAACTTGATTCGCTTGACTAAACCACCCACTAAACTAAAATTGCTCAATCCTTCAATCCCTGTGGGATCGACCTCACTCATGTGAGTTATTATTACTTGATGCGACCCGGTACACTTGCCGGTGAGTTTTGTGTTGGATCGTTTTCCACACATCAAGTTTTTGGCGCCGTTGCCGGGGATTGAAATAGATTGACAATGATTAAGTGAAGTGGAGGTCTAGATTAAGCATTTTTCTTTTATGTTACTCTAACTCTTACTAACACATTAACTGTTTGAGTTTTTGCTTAAACTAACCAACCAAAACCTCACTCTAGCAATAGATTGAAGTTTTGTTAACTCTCTGGGTTTGTGTGTTTGTTGCTGTGTGTTTGCATGTCAGGTACAGGAAGATCCTCTACTATCCACTCTGAAATTGATCAAAGGACTCTTCGGAGAATAAGAAGAGCTGAAAGAGGGAAGAATATTGTTGGAGAAGAAGAAGAATCTGAGGAGGAATTCCAAGATATGGAAGGAGATACTAGTCAACCAGGAGGAGGAGCCAACAATGACCAACAGAGAAGAGTCTTGGCTTCATACACATTTGCAAATGCTAGGCATTGTGGGAGTAGCATTCTTCCTCCCAATGTCAATGCAAACAACTTTGAACTCAAGCCACAACTCATAACTCTGGTGCAAAATAATTGTTCCTTCGGAGGAGGACCTTTGGAGGATCCAAACCAACATTTGTCCACCTTTTTGAGAATCTGTGATACAGTAAAGACAAATGGTGTACCCCCTGATAGCTACAAGTTGCTACTCTTCCCATTCTCTCTTAGAGATAAAGCCACTCAATGGCTAGAGACTTTTCCAAAAGAAAGCATCAACACTTGGGATGACTTGGTGAGCAAGTTCCTTGCTAAATTCTATCCACCTCAAAGAGTCCTAAGGTTGAAGACAGAGGTTCAAACCTTCACTCAATTGGAGGCCGAGAGCTTATATGAAGCATGGGAGAGATACAAGGCTCTATTGAGGAAGTGTCCACCAGAGATGTTCACTGAGTGGGACAAGCTACAAAACTTCTATGAAGGCCTCACTCTTAAAGCTCAGGAGGCTCTTGATCACTCTGCTGGAGGCTCTCTACAACTCATGAAAACCACAGAGGAAGCTCGAAACCTCATTGATATGGTGGCCAACAACCAATATTTCTTTGCTCATCAAAGACAACGCCAACCATCACAGAGAAGAGGAGTCATGGAGTTGGAAGGAGTTGATTCAATCTTAGCTCAAAACAAGATGATGCAACAACAGATTCAACAACAATTTGAGCAAATGGCTAAGAGAATTGATGGCTTGCAAGTGGCAGCAGTGAGCACCACAAGCCAACCTCCAAACACTTGGGTACAAAGTGAAGAAACTCAAGAGGAGCAACAACAAGAGCAGGTTCAATACTTGCACAACCAGAATCAGGGAACAAATGAAGTTTATGGAGAGACTTACAATCCATCTTGGAAGAATCATCCAAACCTCAGATGGGGAGACAACCATAATCAAAACCAACAACCATGGCAAAGAAACACAGGCCAAAACAATTGGAAAAACACAAACCACAACCCCCAGCCAACTACTAACCAAAATTCATACAGAAAACCACAAAACAACTACCCAAATTCTAACCAATACCCACCCAATAACCACCCAACTAATCAAAACACTCACCTTCATCCATCAACACCCCAAAACCAACCCATCACACAAGATTCACAGAGAATCACCAATCTAGAAGTACTCCTGGAGAAACTAATGAAGAGCCAAGAATTGACAAACAAAAATCAAGAAGCTACCATGAAGAACTTAGAGAGGCAAATTGGCCAAATCTCTAAGAAGATCTCTGTTGAGAAACCATCAAGTTCACTACCTAGTGATACCATTCCCAACCCAAAGGAAGAATGCAAGGTGGTGCAACTAAGAAGTGGAAGGGTGTTAACAGACAGCAACCAAGGAACAACAAAGAAGCTTATGGAGAATGACACTGAGCCAACAAAGAAGGATGAAGCCATTAACAAGGATAATATAAGCAAGAATGCTCCAGAAAGACTCACAGAGGAGGATAACAAGCCACAGAATTTGAAGAAAGGAAAGAATATCTTGGAAGAACCAAGTCCGAAACAGCATCAAGTGGTGAAGAGCTCAACACCACCACTGCCGTACCCACAAAGATTTCACAAGGAAACAAAGGATCAGCACTTCCACAAATTTCTTGAGACTTTCAAGAAGCTGGAAATCAACATACCTTTGGCAGAGGCTTTGGAGCAAATGCCCCTGTATGTTAAGTTTCTAAAAGAGCTCATCAACAAGAAAAGGGATTGGAATGAGAAGGAAACAGTGATGCTTAGTGAGGAATGCAGTGCACTCATTAAAAAGGGACTCCCTCCCAAGCTTGAGGACCCTGGAGGTTTCTTCTTGCCATGCACTATCGGAAACTTGTTCATTAACAAAGGGATGTGCGATCTAGGAGCAAGCATAAATCTAATCCCATATCCTCTAGTGAAAAGGCTTGGCATAGAAGAGGTGAATCCAACAGAGATGACTTTGGAGTTGGTGGATCAATCAATAGTCCATCCTAAGGGGTTGATTGAGAACCTTTTAGTTAAGGTTGACAGGTTCATCTATCCGGCAGATTTTGTGATTCTGGATTCTTCAGAAAATGGAAATGACTCCATAATACTTGGTCGACCATTTTTGGCCACTGCTAGAGCCATTGTGGACATAGAGCAAGGAGAATTAACTCTTAGGATGCATGAGGAGAGCATCATCCTGAAAGTTTTCCCAGAATTACAAATGGATGAAGAAAAAAGCAAAATGAGTGATGATCTCCCCCCAAAGCAATCAACTGAAAAGGAAGTAGAACAGATAAACAAACAGACACAAGAAGAAAAGGGGATTCACAAGGAAGCAGGGGTGATCAGCAAAAAGGAAGGCATCACAACTCAAGCAACTGTCAAGAAAGGAAGATCAACAAGCAAGAAAAAGGTGAAGAATAAGAAAAAGGCTCACAAAGGGTGGAAGAACAAGAAAATCCCAACTGAAGGATTTTCTAAGGGTGACAAGGTACAACTTGTATACCAACAGCAGGGGGCAGAAGATTATTACACTGTTAACCAAATTCTTTCTCTTGAGCATATGAAAATTGAACATCAAGGCACTCAGAGAAAGCTGACAGTGAGGGGTGACAAATTGAGACACCACCAATTTCAACCACCTTAAAGGGAGTTCAATGTCAAGCTAATGACAATAAAAGAGCGCTTGTTGGGAGGCAACCCAACCTGAGGTAGTTTCTTTTCATAGCTTGTTATCAATAAAAATGTTGAACAATTGGTATGTATTGCAAGGAGCTAAGTTTGGTGTTGCACACCAAAACAAATTGAGGGGGAATGAAAACTTCTAAGTTTGGTGTTCCACCAAAAATATCATTTAAAAACACATTCTCATCTCTTGCATGATTCCAGCTCCAAGCAATTAAACAAATTATTCAACTGTTAAATTGTTTTCTAGCTTTAATTTCATTAACCTTTAGCAAGAATACATGGTTTCACTTAATGGTTAATTTGATACATCTGAGACAGTGGCAAAACAATTAAGTTTGATGTTCATACACAAAAAAAAAAAATCAATCCAAGAGCCACACTCAGTACTATGCTTACTAACCATGTAATTAAGGGCTTGAGAATCAAGCAACTTTGAGAACTATGCAGGATAGAAGCCAACATTTGAAGACATTATGCATTGTAACTCAAAGAGGACATAGCAGAAAGAAAAATCAAAGGGCTGCAACTTCAAAGGTTGTATCTGAACTTAATCCTTGCTGCTGTGTGATGTTTCAAATCTGGAAGCCATTGTATTTCTTGCTAAAGTGTTCATTTAGCCACAAGTGAAATTGTTTGTGAAAATGCCAAATCTGCATAATGCTTGTATCCATCACTTAGCTTTAAATATTGTCTTGTTTCCCATATGCTTGAATAAAAGAGTTTGGTTTGAATTGAAAAAAAAAAAAAATCCAATGTTGCATGAGTATGAATGGAAGTTGGTGGTGGCACATGTGTTTGATTAAATGTATAACTCATGAAATAAATGTTGCATGATATCATTCCCATTCAATTGTAAGTTAGCTTGCTGTTACAAAGACTCCTATCTATAATGAAACATCCTTGGTAACAAAAACAGAAAAGAGAAAAGAAAAAGCCAAAATGGCAAGAAAAACAAAGAATAAAGGTTGGACACCAATGGCTTGAACCTTAGGACAAATGTCTGTGGTGTTCTTGTACTGAGATCTGCTTGGATGAGTAAATTCTAAGGGGTATTTTGAAACCCAGTCACTTAGATCAACTGATTTGGGATGGCCAATTGAAAATCCACAATAAAGAGCAACTTAGATACAAAGCACTTAGTGATCCAAAGAGATGCTGGGCATCAATGATCCTAGGAAGAATTAGTGAGCTAAGTGTCTGTGGTGGAAAGATGTTGAGCAAAATAAAAGAAAATGAAGCCAAAGGCTGAGCTGCAACATTTAACACCAAACCTCTTAAAGAATAAAAAGCTTATTAAAGCATTATGAGCTAAGAAGAGTTAGCAAGGGAGTGAGTAAAAGGTGAGTCTTATAACAGCAAGTTTAGCAAGCCTTTGAATAAAGATATGTATTATGCAGCAGCAACAATAAGTGAGTATCATTGTCTGCATAAATGCCCCATAAATTGAAGTTCTGCTATCTGCATAATAAGGATTTATGTTCTTTTCTTATTCATATCATTTACTCTTAGTTTTGATGCTTGCTTGGGGACAAGCAAGGTTTAAGTTTGGTGTTGTGATGACAAGTCATCATATACCCATTTTTCAAGCTAATTTCACTTGTTTTGTTAGCATTTATGCACTTTCTTGCATTCTAAGTTAGTGATTTGGAGTAAAAATGCATAACTTCTCTAAATCAAGCAACCACTATGAAATTAATGATAAATCATGAGGTTTAAGCTAATTTTAATTGCATTTTAATTGATTTATAAGCCTCTTGAATTTAGTGATACTTTGAGTGGTTGTTTGGTTTATTTTAGGTGAAGAAAAGAAAAGAAAATGAAAAGCGTGGCCTAAGAAGCGTGACAAAAGAAAAGGGAAGCGTGGCCAAAGAAGGGAGAAGCGTGCCTCAACTAATGGGGGAAGCAACCTTGCCCTCCACAAGGGCAGAATGCCCTCTAGGAGGGCAGCACTAAGTGACCGAACCAAGACAAGGCAACCTTGCCCTGCCCACTCCAAGGGCAGAGCACAAAATGGTGCCTTGGAGCCAAGAGAAGTAAATTCTGCCCTGCCCTTGTGGAGAGCAGGATCGGGCACATCAAGGAAAGAAATCCAAGGAAAAATAGCTCCCATGCATGCCACAAGGTTCGAACAAGGGACCATGAGGAAGCCAAGAACTAAGGGTGACTATGGTGCCAAGAAACCAAGAAAATAACTAGCGTGTTTGCTTCCTCCCAGGATCGAACCCACGACGTGAAGGAAGGATCCTGCCCTGCCCTTGGCGCGGGCAGGGCAGCAATTGGAATAGCGCACCACACAAGATTTTCTGGCGCACCAAAATTTCTTCCTGGCGCACCAATTCCTTCCTTGGCACGATCCTGGCGCGCGCGTTCCTTCCCTGGCGCACCAAACCGATCCTGCCCTGCCCTTGGCGCGGGCAGGGCAGCCTCCAAAGCACCAACGCGCGTCCCGCGCGCCAATTTCCTTTCCTGGCGCACCAAATTCCTCCTCTGGCAGCACCAACGCACGCACGCTTCAACCTTGGCAGCACCAACTTTCCCGCCCTGCCCTTGGCGCGGGCAGGGCAGCCTCTGGCGCGCACAGACTCGCATTACAAGCACCAAGGCCGCACCAAATCACACCACCATGCATCAATTTTCTGCCCTGCCCTCCACAAGGGCAGGGCAGCCTCCTGGGAGTGGTTTTTGGGCCAAAATTCAAATTAAAAATAAATTTGAATTCATTTCTTCACCAATCCAAAAGCCCATCCAAATCCCATTATCCAAGAATAGAAAGTGTATAAATAGGACTTAGTTTGATGTAATTAGGACTTTTATGCTCACTTTTGAATTTTTACTTTTACCTTGGCTTTTGAATTTTCATTTTCACATTCCTTTGGAGCTTTGACTCTCTTGGAATTATTCTGGAGAGAATTGGCCGAGACTTCAGAGGATCAAGGGAGAGTTGATTGATCTCCTTCCTCAATTCCCTTGGGCAATTCTACTCTTCTGTTTTCTGAGTTGTGGATGTGTGAAATTGGGGAAATTCTGTCCCAATTTCCATTCTAGCTCTGTTTAAATTTGCTTTCTGCATAATTCACTTTCAATTCGGTTCTTCTATTGCTTCTTCTTTCATTTTCTGTCAATTGCTTAGTTCATTCAGATCTGGGAAGGAAATTGGGTTTTAGGCTCTGCTACCTAAGCCCTTGGGATCCTGAGATCACTTTTGGTTCCTCTGTGAACCTTTACTGCACTTTAAATTCCTTGCTGTTTAAATTTCCTGTTTGCATCCAATTCATTTCTGCTACCTTCTTTACTGCAATTTACTTCTTCTTGTTTAGATCCTGCAATCCCATTCCTCAATTCCCCTTTACATTCAGCAATTTATCTTTCTTGCCATTTAAGTTACTGCAATTTAAGTTTCTTGCACTTTAAGTTTCAGTCATTTACTTTCTTGCTCTTTAAGTTTCTGCACTTTTACTCTTCTGTTCTTTATTTTACTGCATTTCTCCCTTCCCCCTTTACATTTACTGTCATTTAATTTCTGATAAACACAAATCACTCAACCAAAACTTGATTCGCTTGACTAAACCACCCACTAAACTAAAATTGCTCAATCCTTCAATCCCTGTGGGATCGACCTCACTCATGTGAGTTATTATTACTTGATGCGACCCGGTACACTTGCCGGTGAGTTTTGTGTTGGATCGTTTTCCACACATCATCATGTTCCCATAAAATTCTCCACACTTAAATTATACACAATATCTATCTTAAGGTAACCAAGAATTCAACTTGGAATTTTTATTTTGTTTTTCTACTTAAGGGTAGTAATGTGGTTATAAAACAAAAGGGGAGTAAAAAGCTCAAGGTGGCTAACAAATGTGACATAAAAGGGTAGGCTTTATTTGGGATAAGTGAGTTAATAATCAAATATGGCCTCAATCATATGCAAGCATGTACATACACTAAATAATGGACATATAGAATGGAACAAAGCAACGATTGCAATCATAGAGAAGAAAACACACAAGAATAAAAATTTATGGTTAAATAATGTAACCATGTAAATAAGCTCAAATCTCACAGGTTGTGTGTTCTTTGGCTCAAAAACCATGTTCCAAATACAACTTCAAACAAATTTAACACATAAAAAATTTTAATTTTTAATTTAAATTAGTAAAATATTATAAAATAAAGTCTTGAAAAGAAATTTATTACTTCAACCAAGTGGTGGTAAAATATGCACAAAATCTAACTATAATGCAATCAAACATGCAAATGAAAGAAATAACTACAGAGAAGTTTAGACATTGGTGTTGAGTCAGAAATAACTAACCCATGGAGATCGGTATCGACCTCCCCACACTTAAAGATTGCACCGTCCACGGTGCATGCTAAGATGTATAAGTGGACGGCTGCTCCAACTGATGCCTTTCGCTATAGATTGTGCATATTGACTTGTTTGTCTCTCCATTTAGAAGCTTTCCCTTTCCCTTCCTCGGTGGCCATCCTGAAAGAAGAGGAAAAAAAGGAAAGTAACCCAGAAGTAAAGATAACAACATAAATAAAATATGGGTGTTAATGCCAAATAATAAAGGTCTCAATTACATGGTAGCTACAACATGCAAGGGAGAAAATAGTGGAAGCAAATGGCATATCAAGAGTGCAAAAATTGCAACAATGGGGAAAAGAGTGGATAAAGAGAGATAATATAAATTCATGTCAATGCAAAAGTAATACAGGTATAAAAGATAGGCATTGATTTAATTAATATTACCTAACAAGAATAAAACAAGTCACTAAGCACCAAGATAATACCAGAAAAGATACAACAGTTGAATAAGAAAATTTAACACCAATGGAAAAGAAAAAGAAAGTAAGAAAGGAGGAAGAAAGAAGAAAAGATAGAAGAAATTAGGATTAGAAAAGAAAAGATAAGATAATTGGCGCTGGTCTGGATAAGCTGTGCGTCGCATATGACGCGGACGCGTGGTGCACGCGATCGCGTGGGGTGTGATAAATTCAAGTGACACAGACACGTGGGGCACGCAGACGCGTGACTCGATTTGTGCTAGTGGCGCGAGTGCAGCCTCGCATTCACACAACTCTTTGTGTAAATACATTTTGCCAAAAATCTGGGTGACGCGATCGCGTGGGGGACGCGATCGCGTGGATGGCCTTTTTTGAAAAATGACGCGGATGTGTGGGGCACGCGTTTGCGTGGTAGGACTCGTGCTTCTAGCACGAGTCCAGCCCAATTCCAGCTCAACTTTCGGCCATACACTCTTTTTATGTCGATTTACAGGGCACGCGTTCGCGTGGGTGACGCGGACGCGTGGGAGGCATTTTTCCCACATGACGCAGACGCGTCAGCGACGCGGTCGCGTGGATCAATTTGTGCCAAAGGCACGCCTCCAGCCACGCTCTCGCGTGACTCTCTGTCCAATTTTGTTGTCTTCTCAACGCACCTATGACGCGGATGCGTCGGCGACGCTATCGCGTCGCGTGCGTGAAATTTTTTTTATAATGCAGTATGCATAATGCAATGCTTAATATGAATTCTATGCATGATTCCATGTTCAATCAAAACTCAAAAACAGACTAAAATTAAAATAGAAAAAGGAATGGTCATACCATGGTGGGTTGTCTCCCACCCAGCACTTTTAGTTATAGTCCTTAAGTTGGATATTTGGCGAGCTCCTTGTCTTGGTGGCTTGTGCTTGAACTCATCTTGAAACTTCCACCAATGCTTGGACTTCCAATAAGCTCTATAAATACCAAGTAAATTTACCAAGCGTTGATGAAGTTATCCACAAGCTTCGAGCTCCCAAAGTTGATCCTCATATATTCCTGGATCCCAAATCTTGCTTCTACACCCATCTTCAAGTTGATTATCATGATTCCATCCGAGTGGCAAGCAGTCTGAATTCTCACTGAAGCGGCCAAACAAATTCTTAGACCCATTCAGCTGAGCTCTACACCAACCTTTGCGTGTAAACTTAAAACTTCCAACCATAATGAACCTTGCAGGGCCATTCTTACCACTGACCATCTTCTTCTTACTCTTAATGCCACAAAGAGCTCGAAGTTGACCATCCGTCTCCAGTAGCCCATATTCAAGTGGAATTAGAAAGCTAAGGGATATGAATTTTACCCACTTGAATGTTGTGAAGGGTGATGGCAACTTAGGGGGAGGGGTTTCTAATGAACTTGCAAGCTCCACTCTTTTGTGCTCTTCTTTGACATCTTCCACCTCTTTGCAAGCGTCTTCAATTTCAACCTCTTTCTCTTGGTAGCTTTCTTCTGATTCAATTTCTTCTTTATTGTTCACCAAGGGCATGGGAGGTTGTGCTTCTTCTTCTTTAATCTCCATGTCAAGTTCAATGGGAGAGGATGCAATTGTAGATAAGAATTCATTAATGATTGAATCCATCTCTTGATCGTCTCCTTCAAAATCTTCAACCATGATATGCTTTGGAGGTTGTACACCCTCCTCAACATCAGTTTCAAACGTCTTTGAAGGAGGCTCTATAACTTGAATTTCCCATGGAGGTTCAGCATCTTCTAAGTCTTCAACCACTTCTTCTTCTTCAATAATTCCGGCTTCCTCCACTTGTTCCAATACCAAATCGTGCTGCTCACTATCCACCGGAGTGCCCAACTTCTCCTTCCTGCTATGTTCTTCAGTAGATTCTCCACATGAAGCCATGGGGGTTCCTTGAATTCCCGAACATCGGAAAGGTAATTGATTTATTGCTTGATCCAGGTGTTTAAGTATGAAGTCGTATTCATCCTTGATGATTTCCTGTTCAACTATTTCTTCACCTTCAAGTACAAAATCCTCCTTGTTATCTTTGATGATTGGATTTTTGACGGTTTAGAATTTCACAAATGAATTCTCGTTGCAAGTATAGCTTCTAAACCAACAATAATCCTTTCATACAAAAGATTATTTGTCAGAAGTAACAAACCCCTAATTTTATAAACCGAAGTATTCAAACCTCGGGTCGTTCTCCCTAGGAATTACAATAAAGTGCCTTGTTATTGGTTGTGAGTTATTTTGGGGTTTTTAGGATTTTTAGACAAGAATTATAAATGGCAAGAAAAGTAAACTAACAACTATAAAAGGCTCTTGGTAAAGTGTGAGAACTAGAAGTCCTATCCTAGTTATCCTTCTCAATTGTGATGAGAATTGTTCAAACCTACCACTTAGTTAACCCTTACTAAATAAAGGAAAGTCAAGTGGATGAATTGACTTGAGCCACAAGTCCTAGCCAACTCCCAAGGAAAGACTAGCTTTAGTGCACTCCAAACCAATTAGCAATCTCTCCAATTACCAATCAACAAAGGAATTAGATAACTCAAGTGTCACTAATTACTCTACCTAGGCCAAGAGGAACAAAATCTATAATATATCTAGAAGAGGCATTTCAACAAACACATAAAAGGTAATAAAAGTAAACAACATAAATTGCAAGAATTAAAGAGAGATCTAACTACAAAGGCAAGATATCAACAATAGAAAAGCAAAGAAGAATAATTATTATGAATTACCTCTTATTTAATTGAAGGAAAATGGAAGGAACAATAGTAGATCTACAACAAAGCATAAAGGAAATTGTAACAAAAGAATGGAAGAATGGTGAATGTAACAACAAAGAATTGAGAGGATAGAAGTAGAAAAAGATGAATTAAAATCTAGATCTAAGAACTAAACCTAATCTTAATCCTAATCCTAGAGAGAAGTGAGAGCTTCTCTCTCTAGAAACTAATTCTAACTACTAAACTAAGCTAAACTAGACTAATGGTAACTAACATGTGTTTCCCTCTTCATTCCTTGGGTTAAATAGCATCAGAAATGAGTTGGATTGGGCCCACAAGGCTGTAGAATTCGCTGGCCACGTTTTGCTTTAAGTGAACCAGGTGGCAGCAACGGCGCGTGCGCGTACTATGCGCGTGCGCGCCACCATATGTGTAGCAACTATAGCAAATCTTATATCGTTTCGAAGCCCCGGATGTTAGCTTTCTAACCCAACTAGAACCGCATTATTTGGACCTCTGTAGCTCAAGTTATGGTCATTTAAGTGCGAAGAGGTCGGCTTGACAGCTTTCCGGTTCTTTCATTTCTTCATGAGTTCTCCAACTTTTCATGCTTCTTTCTTCATTCCCTTGATCCAATCTTTGCCTCCTAAACCTTAAATCACTTAAAAAACATATCAAGGCATCTAATGGAATCAAGGAGAATTAGATTTAGCTATTTTAAGTCCTAAAAAGTATGTTTTCACTCTTAAGCACAATTAAGGGAGAAGTTATAAAACCATGCTATTTCATTGAATAAATGTGGGTAAAATGTGATAAAATCTCCAAAAATCAATACAAGATAAACCCTACAAATGGGGTTTATCAACCTCCCCACACTTAAACCAAGCATGTCCTCATGCTTAAACCAAGAGAAAGCGAAGGGCATCAACATTTATTCAATGGAAACTAACTAAATGCAATCTACCTACATGCAACTATCTAAATGAATGCAATTTCTTGGTCAAAATAAATCAATTTCCAAGAAGCATATATGCGTGAGGGCTAAAGGACTAGCAAGTCTAATCCACAATTGAATTGAGCTATTAAATTTTTATTTTTTTTTACAAACTTGCATGAAAGGAGATGATCATAGGTGGAGATATGTAATTGAGCTTCAAACCCTCACCGGATGTGTTTGCACTCTATTCGCTCAAGTGTTTAGGGTTGACTCTCTCAATTCTCCTCTATTTCATGCTTTCTAAGATTTGTTTTTCTTCTAACAATCAACAAATATTTCATGCATGCATACATATATCATGAGGTCTTTTCATAGGTTGTAATGGGGCTAGGGTTAAGGTTGGATGCATATTTGGTCAAGTGAGCTTAAAATTTGAATCTTTGATAAACTTAGACTTCTCACCTAACCTATGACATCCTATACAATTTCAAAGCTAGCCTAACTACCCATTTTTTACCTTTTCACATACTCATGCATTTTCTTTTTCATTTCACAACACTTATGCATTGATCTTATTGAGCTTCACTTTGGGGCATTTTGTCCCCTTTTTATTATTTTTCTTCTTTTTTTTCTTTCTTTTTCTTTTTCTCATTTTCCTTTTTTTTATATACAAGAACATCAATGCATAAGGTTTTACATTTGATCAATATATGAGTATGTACCCAATTCTCAATATTTTCAACAAAATATAAAATACACCCTTTTATTCACCCAATGTCCCAAGTTTTCCCACTCTTGAATGATGCTCACACACACTAGCCTAAGCTAATCAAAGATCCAAATAAGGAACAATTATTGTTTTTCACTTAAAGGCTTGTAATGTGCTAAAATAAGAACAAGTGGGTTAAGCGTAGGCTCAAATTGGCTAACAATGGAAGATAAAAGGTAAGGCTATTTGGGTAAGTAAGCTCAATGAAATGATGGCCTCAATCATATAAATGCATGAATACACAAAATAATGGACATAAAGAATCAAACAAATCAAAGATTACAATCATAGAAAGAGAATAATGCACACAAGAAGGAAAATAAGTGGTTATAAGATGTAACCACACCATTAGGCTCAAATCTCACTTGCTTGTGTTCTTAGCTCAAAAACATGATCCACAATACATATATATATATATATATATATATGTGATTCAAGCAAGTTTAATGAAAAGTTTTCACTCAAATCAATTGAGGTGCCCTATAGATAGAAATCTTGAAAAATTTCATTATTTTGACTAAGCTTATTGTGTATACATATGCAAAACTAAGAAAATGCAAGTAAAAATCCTAAAATCCTAGAATAAAATGCAAAAGTGATGGGATTAGAAATTTGTCACCCAAAATCGCCGACCAGTCGGACGACCTCCCCACACTTAAAAGTTTGCACCGTCCTCGGTGCACTCAAAGATGAGCAAGGGGGTACGGCGAATCTCCGGATTGCTGCGTGTTCTTAGTCTTGCTTCCATGTTTGCTTGTGGTACATTATCATGAAAAACAGAAATATAACATCATAAGATGAGAAGATATAAAAGCAAGGAAGCATACATTGTTGGAATGAGGTACTAATCACTAGAATTGAGTGAGTGAATTAGTGTGACATTAATGACAAATAGGTGTGTGAATTCTAAATTGCGCGGTTTAAAACACACATTAGCATAAAAAGTGATGTCACAAAAGAAGCATGCACTTCACTTATCCTAGTGTACTTGAGATGCTCTAAGTAAACTTGTAAGGTAAAACAAGCATTAAAGAAGCATGAAAGCATTCAAGTCAAACATATGGTTGGATATAATCATGAAATACAATGCATTAAGGTAAATGCATAACATCATCCACCAAGAGGTTGCCTAATCGAGGAAAAGGATTCAAATCACATGATGGCTAGCTACAACAGGCAATTCAAAAGAGTTATAAACTCGAAGGCAATTCTCATCACTTGGTATTTGTCAAAAGGTAGGCGTGAAGAACTCAAAACCAAGTAGCAAAATATAACCTCAATCATAGAATCCAACAAAGATTATCAAAAAAAAAAAACAATTATGCTAAGATAGCATTCAATTAGTAATAAGCAGCAATATATCGTAAGCAAAATCCATAATCCAACACTTATAATGGAAAGAGAGGAAAATGAAATGAAAACTAAACTAAAACTAACTAATTAACTACCCAATTAACTAATTAACTAACTAACTAACTAATAACTAACTAAAATAAATGGTTATCGATGGTGTTTGGAAGTGTTGGATGAGGGGTAGGAGGAGGGAAGAAGAAAGGAGAAGGAAAGAAATAGAAGGAGGAGAAGAAAAGAAATGTGGTGAAGGAAGGAAATCCGTGCGTACGCGTGCATGGCGCGCGCGCGTCGATGGCTTATTTCGAGAGTGGCGCATACGCGTCATGTGCGCGAGCGCACAAATAGGTTTGTGCCAAAGGCACAACGTTGGCGCGGCGCAGACACAACTCTCTGGAAAAATGCATGGAGGGTGGAACTTCTCAATCCACGCGTACGCACGCATGGCGCGCTCGCGTGGATGGTCCAAAATGCTTGATGCACGCGTACGCACACAGTGCTCGTACGCGTGGATGGTGCTCTGTTTTTCAAAAATTTTTTTGCTATGTTTTTGCACCAATCCAAGCATTCTAAACCTCCAAACAGCTACCAAAACACCATAAAACCTTATTTAACATACTAAACTACCAATTAAACTCAACTAACTAAACAAAACATGAAATTAAACTAATTCTACCAATTTGTACAAAAGAGAAAATGAAAGGATTTTACCATCGTGGGGTGTCTCCCACCTAGCACTTTTGTTTATTGTCCTTAAGTTGGACTTATGGGGAGCTCCTCATCAAGGTGGCTTGTGCTTGTATTCATCTTGGAACTCCCACCAATGATTGGTCCTCCATTGTGCCCCAAGATTTTCTATGGGTTGAGCCAAGTGTTGATGGAGTTCTTCACAAGCTTGGGGCTCCCAATGTTGATCATCTTTTTCTAATCCGGGATCCCACACTTTATTTTCACACCCGTCTTGAAGTTGATCATAATTATTAGTCCATCCGGGTGGTAAGTAAGGTAAATTCTCTATATAGTGGCCAACAATCCTCTTAGACCCATCTATTTAAGCACTACTCCAACCTTTATATCTCATGTTTGATGCATCAACCATAATGAGCCTTGATTTGCAACGCCCACCACAAAACTTTTTTCGCTTACGCTTCATCCCACAAACTTCCCTAAGTTGGCCATCCGTTTCAAGCAAACCATATTCAAGTGGGATAATAAAGCTAATAGAAATGAATTTCACCCACTCAAATGAAGGTATAGATGGCAACCTAGGAAAAGATGCTTCCAAAGATCTTGACAAAGCATAGCCAACCCTCGTTCTTCTATTTCTAGGGACTTCCACCTCTTCACAAGATCTCTTGATCTCAATCTTTTGTTCAGCAATTTTATCTAAACCTTTTCCTTTACTCAAATCATAATAGGGAGGGTGAGAAAAATTTACCTCCTCAACGCTTTCAAATCCAACCGGAGAAGGTTCTTCATGCTCAAAGGATTCTTCACCACTAAGACTTGATGCTTGATCTTCATCACCAAGGGAACTCAATTCTTTCTCTATCCCATCCAAGTCTTCATATGGAATATGCCTTGGAAGGTGTGCACTTTCCTTCCTAGCATCAATTTCAATCATCTTGGAGGGGTTTTCTTCAACTCTATGTTCCCATGGAGGCTCCCCATCTCCTAAGTCTTCTACCACTTCTTCCTTGTCTTCAACAATTAAAGCTTCCTCCAATTGTTCCAATACAAAGCAACTTCCCTCATTTCCCACCGGAGTTTCTAATATCTCCTTCATGCTATGCTCTTCATTTGATTCTTCACATGTAGCCATGGGAGTTCCTTGAGTGTTCAAGCATTGGGAGGCTAATTGATTTGTTACCGCATCCAAGGCGGCCATGAAATTTTGCACATCCCTTTTCATCTTTTCTTGCCCTTGAACAAGAACACCAAGGGTTTCATCCATTAGAGATTGGGGTGGTTGGAAGGGTTCATCATTTTAGGGAAAGGGTTCATAATAGGAAGGTGGTTCTTCTTGGTAGAATTGTGGTGGTTCAATGTTTTCCATTCTTTCCACTTGTTGCACAACACACTCAATGGTTGCTTGAAATTGATCCAATGCTTCCTTGAGATGATCTCTTGACTCTTGTTCCTCTTGGATAATATGATTAGGATCATGTGGCTCTTGGATCAATGGATATGAGTATTCTTCCATGGGAGGTTGTGGTGGAAAGTATTATTCATCTTGTGGTTGAAAATTTTCGTATATTGGAGGTGGTTCATCTTGGTAATAATATGGAGGGGATGGCTCTTGAAAATATTGATGTTGGGGTGGTGGTAGCTCTATGTATGGTTCATATGGCTCATATGGTTGTTGGTAGGATGGATATGGATTAGGGTCATATGAAGGTGGTTGGTGAAAAGAGGCTTGTGAGTATGGTTGAGAGTTATGTTGAGGATATGGTTCATAAGCATATGGTGGTGGTTCTTGAAAGTCACAAGGTGATTCACCATAGCCACTGGATTGATATGCATCATAGAATGGCTCTTCTTCATAGTGCATTGGTGGAGGTTGTTGCCATGAAGATTGATCATATGCCTATGGTTCCTCCCACCTTTGATTGTCCCATTCTTGATGCACATCTTCATTATAGTCCTCATTTCCTACAACATGTTGATAACCAAACTCATAGCCAAGGTGAGAATTCATGATAGCAAGAGAAAAATGAAAACAAAATCAAATAAGAGGCAAGAAAATTAAATCCTAAAACTAGTAAGAGCTAACAAAAGCAAGCATATTCACACTATTCACATATATGCAATAACCAATAACATAACACCATTGCAATTCCCCGGCAACGGCGCCATTTTGATGATTGGATTTTTGATGGTTTAGAATTTCACAAATGAATTCTTGTTGCAAGTATAGCTTCTAAACCAACAATAATCCTTTCATACAAAAGATTGTTTGTCACAAGTAACAAACCCCTAATTTTATAAACCGAAGTATTCAAACCTCGGGTCGTTCTCCCTAGGAATTACAATAAAGTGCCTTGTTATTGGTTGTGAGTTATTTTGGAGTTTTTAGGATTTTTAGACAAGAATTATAAATGGCAAGAAAAGTAAACTAACAACTATAAAAGGCTCTTGGTAAGGTGTGAGAACTAGAAGTCCTATTCTAGTTATCCTTCTCAATTGTGATGAGAATTGTTCATTGCTACCACTTAGTTAACCCTTACTAAATAAAGGAAAGTCAAGTAGATGAATTGACTTGAGCCACAAGTCCTAGCCAACTCCCAAGGAAAGACTAGCTTTAGTGCACTCCAAACCAATTAGCAATCTCTCCAATTACCAATCAACAAAGGAATTAGATAACTCAAGTGTCACTAATTACTCTACCTAGGCCAAGAGGAACAAAATCTATACTATATCTAGAAGAGGCATTTCAACAAACACATAAAAGGCAATAAAAGTAAACAACATAAATTGCAAGAATTAAAGAGAGATCTAACTACAAAGGCAAGAGATCAACAATAGAAAAGCAAAGAAGAATAATTATTATGAATTACCTCTTATTTAATTGAAGGAAAATGGAAGGAACAATAGTAGATCTACAACAAAGCATAAAGGAAATTGTAACAAAAGAATGGAAGAATGGTGAATGTAACAACAAAGAATTGAGAGGATAGAAGTAGAAGAAGATGAATTAAAATCTAGATCTAAGAACTAAACATAATCTTAATCCTAATCCTAGAGAGAAGTGAGAGCTTCTCTCTCTAGAAACTAATTCTAACTACTAAACTAAGCTAAACTAGACTAATGGTAACTAACATGTATTTCCCTCTTCATTCCTTGGGTTAAATAGCATCAGAAATGAGTTGGATTGGGCCCACAAGGCTGTAGAATTCGCTGGCCACGTTTTGCTTTAAGTGAACCAGGTGGCAGCAACGGCGCGTGCGCGTACTATGCGCGTGCGCGCCACCATATGTGTAGCAACTATAGCAAATCTTATATCGTTTCGAAGCCCCGGATGTTAGCTTTCTAACCCAACTAGAACCGCATTATTTGGACCTCTGTAGCTCAAGTTATGGTCATTTAAGTGCGAAGAGGTCGGCTTGACAGCTTTCCGGTTCTTTCATTTCTTCATGAGTTCTCCAACTTTTCATGCTTCTTTCTTCATTCCCTTGATCCAATCTTTGCCTCCTAAACCTTAAATCACTTAAAAAACATATCAAGGTATCTAATGGAATCAAGGAGAATTAGATTTAGCTATTTTAAGTCCTAAAAAGTATGTTTTCACTCTTAAGCACAATTAAGGGAGAAGTTATAAAACCATGCTATTTCATTGAATAAATGTGGGTAAAATGTGATAAAATCTCCAAAAATCAATACAAGATAAACCCTACAAATGGGGTTTATCAACCTCCCCACACTTAAACCAAGCATGTCCTCATGCTTAAACCAAGAGAAAGCGAAGGGCATCAACATTTATTCAATGGAAACTAACTAAATGCAATCTACCTACATGCAACTATCTAAATGAATGCAATTTCTTGGTCAAAATAAATCAATTTCCAAGAAGCATATATGCGTGAGGGCTAAAGGACTAGCAAGTCTAATCCACAATTGAATTGAGCTATTAAATTTTTATTTTTTTTTACAAACTTGCATGAAAGGAGATGATCATAGGTGGAGATATGTAATTGAGCATCAAACCCTCACCGGATGTGTTTGCACTCTATTCGCTCAAGTGTTTAGGGTTGACTCTCTCAATTCTCCTCTATTTCATGCTTTCTAAGATTTGTTTTTCTTCTAACAATCAACAAATATTTCATGCATGCATACATATATCATGAGGTCTTTTCATAGGTTGTAATGGGGCTAGGGTTAAGGTTGGATGCATATTTGGTCAAGTGAGTTTAAAATTTGAATCTTTGATAAACTTAGACTTCTCACCTAACCTATGACATCCTATACAATTTCAAAGCTAGCCTAACTACCCATTTTTTACCTTTTCACATACTCATGCATTTTCTTTTTCATTTCACAACACTTATGCATTGATCTTATTGAGCTTCACTTTGGGGCATTTTGTCCCCTTTTTATTATTTTTCTTCTTTTTTTCTTTCTTTTTCTTTTTCTCATTTTCCTTTTTTTATATACAAGAACATCAATGCATAAGGTTTTACATTTGATCAATATATGAGTATGTACCCAATTCTCAATATTTTCAACAAAATATAAAATACACCCTTTTATTCACCCAATGTCCCAAGTTTTCCCACTCTTGAATGATGCTCACACACACTAGCCTAAGCTAATCAAAGATCCAAATAAGGAACAATTATTGTTTTTCACTTAAAGGCTTGTAATGTGCTAAAATAAGAACAAGTGGGTTAAGCGTAGGCTCAAATTGGCTAACAATGGAAGATAAAAGGTAAGGCTATTTGGGTAAGTAAGCTCAATGAAATGATGGCCTCAATCATATAAATGCATGAATACACAAAATAATGGACATAAAGAATCAAACAAATCAAAGATTACAATCATAGAAAGAGAATAATGCACACAAGAAGGAAATAAGTGGTTATAAGATGTAACCACACCATTAGGCTCAAATCTCACTTGCTTGTGTTCTTAGCTCAAAAACATGATCCACAATACATATATATATATATATATATATATATATATATATATATATATATGTGATTCAAGCAAGTTTAATGAAAAGTTTTCACTCAAATCAATTGAGGTGCCCTATAGATAGAAATCTTGAAAAATTTCATTATTTTGACTAAGCTTATTGTGTATACATATGCAAAACTAAGAAAATGCAAGTAAAAATCCTAAAATCCTAGAATAAAATGCAAAAGTGATGGGATTAGAAATTTGTCACCCAAAATCGCCGACCAGTCGGACGACCTCCCCACACTTAAAAGTTTGCACCGTCCTCGGTGCACTCAAAGATGAGCAAGGGGGTACGGCGAATCTCCGGATTGCTGCGTGTTCTTAGTCTTGCTTCCATGTTTGCTTGTGGTACATTATCATGAAAAACAGAAATATAACATCATAAGATGAGAAGATATAAAAGCAAGGAAGCATACATTGTTGGAATGAGGTACTAATCACTAGAATTGAGTGAGTGAATTAGTGTGACATTAATGACAAATAGGTGTGTGAATTCTAAATTGCGCGGTTTAAAACACACATTAGCATAAAAAGTGATGTCACAAAAGAAGCATGCACTTCACTTATCCTAGTGTACTTGAGATGCTCTAAGTAAACTTGTAAGGTAAAACAAGCATTAAAGAAGCATGAAAGCATTCAAGTCAAACATATGGTTGGATATAATCATGAAATACAATGCATTAAGGTAAATGCATAACATCATCCACCAAGAGGTTGCCTAATCGAGGAAAAGGATTCAAATCACATGATGGCCAGCTACAACAGGCAATTCAAAAGAGTTATAAACTCGAAGGCAATTCTCATCACTTGGTATTTGTCAAAAGGTAGGCGTGAAGAACTCAAAACCAAGTAGCAAAATATAACCTCAATCATAGAATCCAACAAAGATTATAAAAAAAAAAAACAATTATGCTAAGATAGCATTCAATTAGTAATAAGCAGCAATATATCGTAAGCAAAATCCATAATCCAACACTTATAATGGAAAGAGAGGAAAATGAAATGAAAACTAAACTAAAACTAACTAATTAACTACCCAATTAACTAATTAACTAACTAACTAACTAATAACTAACTAAAATAAATGGTTATCGATGGTGTTTGGAAGTGTTGGATGAGGGGTAGGAGGAGGGAAGAAGAAAGGAGAAGGAAAGAAATAGAAGGAGGAGAAGAAAAGAAATGTGGTGAAGGAAGGAAATCCGTGCGTACGCGTGCATGGCGCGCGCGCGTCGATGGCTTATTTCGAGAGTGGCGCGTACGCGTCATGTGCACGAGCGCGCAAATAGGTTTGTGCCAAAGGCACAACGTTGGCGCGGCGCAGACACAACTCTCTGGAAAAAATGCATGGAGGGTGGAACTTCTCAATCCACGCGTACGCACGCATGGCGCGCTCGCGTGGATGGTCCAAAATGCTTGATGCACGCGTACGCACACAGTGCGCGTACGCGTGGATGGTGCTCTGTTTTTCAAAAATTTTTTTGCTATGTTTTTGCACCAATCCAAGCATTCTAAACCTCCAAACAGCTACCAAAACACCATAAAACCTTATTTAACATACTAAACTACCAATTAAACTCAACTAACTAAACAAAACATGAAATTAAACTAATTCTACCAATTTGTACAAAAGAGAAAATGAAAGGATTTTACCATCGTGGGGTGTCTCCCACCTAGCACTTTTGTTTATTGTCCTTAAGTTGGACTTATGGGGAGCTCCTCATCAAGGTGGCTTGTGCTTGTATTCATCTTGGAACTCCCACCAATGCTTGGTCCTCCATTGTGCCCCAAGATTTCCTATGGGTTGAGCCAAGTGTTGATGGAGTCCTTCACAAGCTTGGGGCTCCCAATGTTGATCATCTTTTTCTAATCCGGGATCCCACACTTTATTTTCACACCCGTCTTGAAGTTAATCATAATTATTAGTCCATCCGGGTGGTAAGTAAGGTAAATTCTCTATATAGTGGCCAACAATCCTTTTAGACCCATCTATTTAAGCACTACTCCAACCTTTATATCTCATGTTTGATGCATCAACCATAATGAGCCTTGATTTGCAACGCCCACCACAAAACTTTTTTTGCTTACGCTTCATCCCACAAACTTCCCTAAGTTGGCCATCCGTTTCAAGCAAACCATATTCAAGTGGGATAATAAAGCTAATAGAAATGAATTTCACCCACTCAAATGAAGGTATAGATGGCAACCTAGGAAAAGATGCTTCCAAAGATCTTGACAAAGCATAGCCAACCCTCGTTCTTCTATTTCTAGGGACTTCCACCTCTTCACAAGATCTCTTGATCTCAATCCTTTGTTCAACAATTTTATCTAAACCTTTTCCTTTACTCAAATCATAATAGGGAGGGTGAGAAAAATTTACCTCCTCAACGCTTTCAAATCCAACCGGAGAAGGTTCTTCATGCTCAAAGGATTCTTCACCACTAAGACTTGATGCTTGATCTTCATCACCAAGGGAACTCAATTCTTTCTCTATCCCATCCAAGTCTTCATATGGAATATGCCTTGGAAGGTGTGCACTTTCCTTCCTAGCGTCAATTTCAATCATCTTGGAGGGGTTTTCTTCAACTCTATGTTCCTATGGAGGCTCCCCATCTCCTAAGTCTTCTACCACTTCTTCTTTGTCTTCAACAATTAAAGCTTCCTCCAATTGTTCCAATACAAAGCAACTTCCCTCATTTTCCACCGGAGTTTCTAATATCTCCTTCATGCTATGCTCTTCATTTGATTCTTCACATGTAGCCATGGGAGTTCCTTGAGTGTTCAAGCATTGGGAGGCTAATTGATTTGTTACCGCATCCAAGGCGGCCATGAAATTTTGCACATCCCTTTTCATCTTTTCTTGCCCTTGAACAAGAACACCAAGGGTTTCATCCATTAGAGATTGGGGTGGTTGGAAGGGTTCATCATTTTTGGGAAAGGGTTCATAATAGGAAGGTGGTTCTTCTTGGTAGAATTGTGGTGGTTCAATGTTTTCCATTCTTTCCACTTGTTGCACAACACACTCAATGGTTGCTTGAAATTAATCCAATGCTTCCTTGAGATGATCTCTTGACTCTTGTTCCTCTTGGATAATATGATTAGGATCATGTGGCTCTTGGATCAATGGATATGAGTATTCTTCCATGGGAGGTTGTGGTGGAAAGTAGTATTCTTCTTGTGGTTGAAAATTTTCGTATATTGGAGGTGGTTCATCTTGGTAATAAAATGGAGGGGGTGGCTCTTGAAAATGTTGATGTTGGGGTGGTGGTAGCTCTATGTATGGTTCATATGGCTCATATGGTTGTTGGTAGGATGGATATGGATTAGGGTCATATGAAGGTGGTTGGTGAAAAGAGGCTTGTGAGTATGGTTGAGAGTTATGTTGAGGATATGGTTCATAAGCATATGGTGGTGGTTCTTGAAAGTCACAAGGTGATTCACCATAGCCACTGGATTGATATGCATCATAGAATGGCTCTTCTTCATAGTGCATTGGTGGAGGTTGTTGCCATGAAGATTGATCATATGCCTATGGTTCCTCCCACCTTTGATTGTCCCATTCTTGATGCACATCTTCATTATAGTCCTCATTTCCTACAACATGTTGATAACCAAACTCAAAGCCAAGGTGAGAATTCATGATAGCAAGAGGAAAATAAAAACAAAATCAAATAAGAGGCAAGAAAATTAAATCCTAAAACTAGTAAGAGCTAACAAAAGCAAGCATATTCACACTATTCACATATATGCAATAACCAATAACATAACACCATTGCAATTCCTCGGCAACGGCGCCATTTTGATGATTGGATTTTTGATGGTTTAGAATTTCAAAAATGAATTCTCGTTGCAAGTATAGCTTCTAAACCAACAATAATCCTTTCATACAAAAGATTGTTTGTCACAAGTAACAAACCCCTAATTTTATAAACCGAAGTATTCAAACCTCGGGTCGTTCTCCCTAGGAATTACAATAAAGTGCCTTGTTATTGGTTGTGAGTTATTTTGGGGTTTTTAGGATTTTTAGACAAGAATTATAAATGGCAAGAAAAGTAAACTAACAACTATAAAAGGCTCTTGGTAAGGTGTGAGAACTAGAAGTCCTATTCTAGTTATCCTTCTCAATTGTGATGAGAATTGTTCATTGCTACCACTTAGTTAACCCTTACTAAATAAAGGAAAGTCAAGTGGATGAATTGACTTGAGCCACAAGTCCTAGCCAACTCCCAAGGAAAGACTAGCTTTAGTGCACTCCAAACCAATTAGCAATCTCTCCAATTACCAATCAACAAAGGAATTAGATAACTCAAGTGTCACTAATTACTCTACCTAGGCCAAGAGGAACAAAATCTATACTATATCTAGAAGAGGCATTTCAACAAACACATAAAAGGCAATAAAAGTAAACAACATAAATTGCAAGAATTAAAGAGAGATCTAACTACAAAGGCAAGAGATCAACAATAGAAAAGCAAAGAAGAACAATTATTATGAATTACCTCTTATTTAATTGAAGGAAAATGGAAGGAACAATAGTAGATCTACAACAAAGCATCAGAACAACATAAAGGAAATTGCAACAAAAGAATGGAAGAATGGTGAATGTAACAACAAAGAATTGAGAGGATAGAAGTAGAAGAAGATGAATTAAAATCTAGATCTAAGAACTAAACCTAATCTTAATCCTAATCCTAGAGAGAAGTGAGAGCTTCTCTCTCTAGAAACTAATTCTAACTACTAAACTAAGCTAAACTAGACTAATGGTAACTAACATGTGTTTCCCTCTTCATTCCTTGGGTTAAATAGCATCAGAAATGAGTTGGATTGGGCCCACAAGGCTGTAGAATTCGCTGGCCACGTTTTGCTTTAAGTGAACCAGGTGGCAGCAACGGCGCGTGCGCGTACTATGCGCGTGCGCGCCACCATATGTGTAGCAACTATGGCAAATCTTATATCGTTTCGAAGCCCCGGATGTTAGCTTTCTAACCCAACTGGAACCGCATCATTTGGACCTCTGTAGCTCAAGTTATGGTCGTTTAAGTGCGAAGAGGTCGGCTTGACAGCTTTCCGGTTCTTTCATTTCTTCATGAGTTCTCCAACTTTTCATGCTTCTTTCTTCATTCCCTTGATCCAATCTTTGCCTCCTAAACCTTAAATCACTTAACAAACATATCAAGGCATCTAATGGAATCAAGCAGAATTAGATTTAGCTATTTTAAGTCCTAAAAAGCATGTTTTCACTCTTAAGCACAATTAAGGAAGAAGTTATAAAACCATGCTATTTCATTGAATAAATGTGGGTAAAATGTGATAAAATCTCCAAAAATCAATACAAGATAAACCCTACAAATGGGGTTTATCAATCTTCCTTCACTAGTTCTTCAACCGCGCTGTCAACTTCAAGGGTCTCTACTACCTTCACCTTTAGTGCCTCCTCTAGCTCCTTATGAAGTATGGATTCGCGAAGATGATCCTCTCTCTCTTGTTCCATGTTAATCGTATCGTTGGGATCATGTTGCTCTTGGATTGGTGGATGTGGGTGCTCTTCCATGGATGGTGGTGATGGGATGGAGAGATCATTCTGTGGTTGAAAAGGAAGTGCACTAGAGCTTGTGGGTTGATTGTTGAAGGTATTTGGTGGTCCGATTTGGGCCGCGATAGCTTGTATCGTAGAGTTTAGATCGGCAAATGCTTTTTCCATGGAGGTTTGGGGTAGATAGGAGGGTTCATTTGTTGGGAGAAAGGGTTCATGGTAGGAAGGTGGTTCATCTTGATAATGATAAGGAGATGGTGTATATTGAGGTGGTGGTTCTGTGTATGGTTCATTTGGTGGTTGGTGTGGTGAATAAGGATTGGGGTCATATGGAGGTGAATGGTGGAAAGGGGCTTGTGAGTGTGGTGGTTCAAAGCTATGTTGAGGAGGTGGTTCATTGGCATATGATGGGGCTTGTTGGTAACTACAAGGGGGTCCACCATATCTATCAACTTGGTATGCATTATAGAATGGTCTTTGTCCATGATATCTTGGAAGGTGTTGTCGCCTAAAGGGTTGATCAGCTCCTCTTGGCTCCGTCCATCTTCGATTGCTTTGACCTTGATGCATATTCCTGTTATAACTTCCTCTTCCTGCAACATAGTTGTAACCAGACTCATAACCAAAGGGGTGAGAGTTCATAGTAGTAAAAGAAAATAAAAACAAAAACTAACAAAAAGAAAATATTTTGAAAAAGATTTGATTTTCTTTTGAAAAAAATAAGATAAGATCTTTTTGAAAAAAAATAAGATAAGATATTTTTTTTAAAAAAATATTTACAATAACCAATAATAAGGCACATGTTTGCAATTCCCCGGCAACGGCGCCATTTTGACGTTAGGATTTTTGCTAGTAAAAAATTTTGTAAAAATATAGTCGCGTTGTGAGTATAGATTCTAAACCAACAGAAAATCCCTTCGTACAAATGTTTTGGTTGTCACAAGTAACAAAACCCAATAAATTTATAAACCGAAGTATTCAAACCTCGGGTCGTCTTCTCAAGGAATTGCAGGGAAGTATGATTTATTATTGGTTATGGAAAAACAGTGTTTGGGTTTGAAAAAGGTTTCAAGCAAGAGAAATAGATTGCAAGAATTAATAAATTAATAACTAATAAAACTCTTGGCAAGGTATGAAAATTGGAAGTCCTATCCCAGTTATCCTTATCAATTGTGATGAGAATTGGATTTTTCTCCAACTAAGTTAACCTCTAACTATGAAGGTAAGTCAAGTGGATGGAATAAGTTTGGTTCCTCAGGTCCTAGTCTTTCCTTGGAAAAGGCTAGAGTTATTGGAACTCGAGTTAATTCTTGAAGAATTCCAATTTTCAGTCAACAATGAGTTTGACAACTCAAGAGTTACCAATTAATTAACCAAGGCCAAAAGGGAAGAAAATCTACTCGAATGAAAATAATTTGGATAAAGCCAAAGCATCCATAACATATATAAGTCTGAAATACCTCAATTTATATTAAATAAAGAAAATCCTAACATGAATGGCTCATAAGCCAAATAGGCAACATAAGTAATACAAGCATTAAAGTATCTGAAAATAAAAGAGAAATATAAAGTAAAAGGAATATTGAACCTGATGAAGAGTTGAAATCCTAAATCCTTTAAGAGGAATCCTAATCCTAAATCCTAAGAGAGAAGAGAGATCCTCTCTCTCTGAAAACTACATCTAAAATTATGAAAAGTGTGTTATGAGTGAATGATTTGATTTTGCTCCACTCCCAGCCTCTAATCTATATTTTCTGGGCCGAGAACTGGGTCAAAAACAGTCCAGAAGTCACTCTCAGCGCTTTCTGGTCCGTACAGGTCGCGGCAAAGTGACGCGGAGGCATCGTCCACGCGTTTGCGTGGATTGAAGTTTGCAGATGCGACGCGGACGCATCATCTACGCGTTCACATCGCTTAACTTTGGGGCAACTATAGCAAATTATATATCGTTGCGAAGCCCTAGATGTTAGCTTTCCAACGCAGCTAGAACCATCTCATTTGGACCTCTGTAGCTCAAGTTATGACCGTTTGAGTGCAAAGAGGTCAGGCTGTCAGCTTAGCAGTTTCTTCAACTTCTTGTATTCCTTCCACTTTTTGCATGCTTCCTTTCCATCCTCTGAGCCATTCCTGCCCTGTAATCTCTGAAATCACTTAATATACATAAGGCATTGAATGATAACAAGAGAGGATTTAAATAAAAGAAAATAAAAGGCAAAGAAGCATGTTTTCAATCATAGCACAAAATCAGGAAGGAGAATGTAAAACCATGCAAATCATATGAATAAGTGGGCAAAGGCTTGATAAAAACCACTCAATTGAGCACAAGATAAACCATAAAATAGTGGTTTATCACTAGCACCGATAGAAAATGAAATTTTTCGGTTTCATCTGTTTTGACTTCATGGCGATGAGTATGTGTGCCTCATGTTTGATATCCATGAGAGAATCATGGCGGAACAAGTGACAGAGTTTTCTAGCGGAGGTTGTGACGGTGGATCTGGCCACTCGAATTTTGTGCAGGATGACCCACCATTTGCACCACCACCCCTACATGTTGCTAGTCTAGTGGGAGACATGGACGTGGATAGTGAGGAGTCTGATGAAGAGTATGTTGGCGGTAGCAACGATAGTAGTTCTTCTGAAGATGATGAGGAGGAGGAGTTTGTACTAGAGACGCTGGTCGACGCATCAATTCAGTATCTTCTGCCTGTCCCGCACCCAATTCCGATCTTATCAGTTGTACCCAGTCACTATTATACATTGGATCTAGACGCGATGCATAAAAAAATTTCATTTTTCAACATGGGTGGAGACGATTGCAACTTAGATGGTGGTGTGGAGTTTCAAGTTGCCTACAAATTCAAAAGCAGAGAGACAGTAATGCAAAGTGTGAATAAGTACAACATTTGCAGAAGTGTTGAGTACCGAGTTGTGGAGTCGAACCAATTAAAGTACCATGTGCATTGTCCACAATCAGCAGCAGATGTCCTTGGAGTCTTCGTGTTGCCCTCCAACAGAATCTCAGATATTGGTGAGGTCAAGTTTAATTGCGGTGTATTTTAAGTGTAGGTCTCCAGACACCAGCGTTCCATGAATGCTGTGATCAGGGAATTGTTAAATACAAAGTCCCTGAGCAACACCGTGTCGCCAAACGCAGCCTCCATTAAATAAGGGACAATGGCACTGGTGGTGCAAGCGTGTCCTCTAATAAAATACACCACATTTAAATGTCAAAATAAAAAGATAAAAAATATACTAAATAGGTATTCCACATTTTATAACTTAGGTGGAAACAAAATAATTAATTTTTAAAAGTCAACTGTTCGAAAAAATATATCACAATATCAAGTCTCATTAAAATATTAAATAACAATTAAAAAAATTATCTACAAAGCCATCAAAATTAAATTAAAAATTTACAAATCAAATCAAATAAAAAAAATGAAATGAATATTTTCTTAATAAATTAATTTAACTAATACTAAAATTATACCGATCCATTAATATGGACTAAAAAAAGATATCTAACAAGTTTTTATCAAAATTAAAATTAAAATATAGAAATTAAATTAAATAATTAACAAAATGCAATAAATATTTACGTAATAAAATAATTTACCTAATAAGTTAAATCAAACTCTATCAATTAACACTTACTAACAATATATTTTACCATCAAACATATATTATATCTATAAAAGTACTCTAACCATGACTATAAATATATGCTTATTTAACTTAAACATGAAAATAACAATACTAACCTGAAAGTCGATTATCTCAATGATATATTACGTTGTGTTAAGGCGGTTGATATCCATCATTATTTCGTGCATCTGTGGCGCCATAATCTTCGAGTATCTCGATAATATATTTAGAAAAGATTAGAAATGGAATAAAAGTATAAAAAATTGATGAAAAGTGATTCTAGGAGGCGCTATAAACAAGTTCAATATATAAAGGTGCTTCTTACTTATCTCGTTTACAGTATAAACAAAAATAATATTGTGTACATGAGTATATCTCGTTTACATTATAAACGAGATATACACAATGTTATTTCGCTTACACTGTAAACGAGATAAGTAATAAAGTACAAATCGATAAAAACGTTATAAATTACATATTTTTATAACTTTTATTTATTTAAATAAATCCTAAACTAAAGCTATAAATAACCACACAAGATATCAAGACATTTCTGCTACGTGAATATTACATAGACTTTTTTTCTTACACTATCTCCCCATTTAATGTTTGCATAGTTCTTTTAATCATCACCTGGGACACTGTTCTCTTCCAGAATCCTTCTAACAAATTCATTCAATCATTCGGATTATATCCAAGTCCCTTATGCTAACCTTTGACAATGCCATCAGACAACAAAGGATTAAAGGAACTCACAAACACACTTTTTTAACAATATTATACTAGCATGCATCAAAGCAATATCAAATACCTTATCTCATCTCATAGTATCCTTTCTTTGTATTTGGTCAATTTTGATTTTGTTTCCGTTAGTGATAATTCAACTTACTTCTAACTAGAGTCTCACCAGGACATATTCTTTTATTTTTTAAAAATAGCCTCATTTCTTATGAGCTATTATTCTAATTCTCCTCATAGTGATTTCTTTGCTGGATCCACTCTTATGGTTGTGAAGGTAACAGGCAAGTGTCCCGTTAAAATTTGAAATTGTCCTTAGTAGTATATAGAAATGAAGAAGTCTAGGAGTTAACAGATTTTGTGGTTTTTCGCCATCAATAATATTTTTAATAATGTAAAATTGCATCTAATAGTATAGAATAATTCAATTTTTTTTATGATTAAGTGTTGGCCAAAATTTAATAAACATACTTATCCCTTAACACTCCTCTATGAATATTTTATCTTCAATATCAGAATTTTTTTAATTCCGTATTCTTTGCGGGGGATGTCCACTTTCTCACCAAAAATTGGACAACTAACCCAACACCCATCATGAGTCATTATAGAAGCCTTAAGGTAACGGTGAGAAGATTCAAGAAGAAAATACTTCTTGTTGAAACAAAATTCTATTATTTTTATTTTTTATAAAATTTTAAAAATAAAAATACAAACCAAACTTACTCTTAATTTTCACATTTCTCTGCTAGTTAGAAAATTGATGGCAGGCGATGTAGACAAATAAAATTATTGAAGAATAGGTCTTTACATGTTAAGAGTACAATTATTGAATTACCGGAAATTACCGTTTTGGCTATGAACCATGCATCCAACGTTTGCAAATATAATATAATATAATTAATAACAATTTAAACAGCAAAGCAAAGCACGACATCTACAACTCACAACCTTATTTTTTCTCTTCAATCATTGAAAGTGCACTAACTAACAAACGAAGGTTGGTAAGCTAAGAGAAAGTAGCAAGTTGCATAAAATGCCATCAGCTAACAAGTAATTAAAGACACTTACTAAGTATATTCGATATCAAAAACTTGAATTTTTTATTTTTTTAAATATATTTTATATTTTGACGTTTAAGTTTATATTTTATCTCTAAATTCTATTTTATTTTAATTTTGTATTAAGAGAAAGTTTAAAGAATCAGTATTTTTATTAAAATTTAGTCAGCACTTAATAATTAAAAGAAAAATAAATAATCCTACACTATTATATGTAATCTCACAAAACTCACACTATTAAAAATATTCATAATAGCTAATTGATGACTACAAATAATAGAATCTGCTAATCTTTTTGTATTAATATATATTATCTTGATTCAATTTTATACTTTTATTCAATTTTTCATAATTAAATATTAGTCAATTTTTATCCAACTTGAATTTATTGATTAATGGTTATTTCACTCATTTATTTAAATAATAATATCAGAAAATTTAAATTTTATTTTATGTGTATAGTAATTTATTAATCTATTATAAATACTTAAAAAATCTTAACTTATTAAATTAAAAGAATCCATAAAAAAATATAGCAATTATAGTTTTGTACTTACCTGTTACAAGGTTGATCCATATTTAATTAATTTTCTGTAATATAACAATTATAGTTTTGTACTATAAGTTGTTTCACTTTTTGCATACAGATAGAGAAAACAAAAATAAAGAAGATATCGTAATAAGTCCGTTGTCTAGTGTCTCGCTATATTTAATTATTATTATAATAATATATAACATAGTGGACGTTATCATTACTATTAAAAATTATCTCTATATTAATTTTTTATACACAACCAATAATTAGCTAGTTTAATTTATAGTTTGTTCAGACGTTTAATAATTAGCATTGACAAGTAATCGATGGACTTTGAAACATTAATAAATAATCAAGGTTTCAAAATATTTGTGATAGGATTAAATATAAAAGAAATAAAAACGAGACTTCGAACAAATACGTTTAATATTTCTATAAGAATCAACGGCGTCTATGTCAGTTGTTTGGATGTAAAGAAATTCCATTGTCAGTTAAATATCTTGAAATTTTTTTTGGAACAAATCCGAGACTTATCAAAATATGAAAATCGATAATAGATAAAATAAAAATAAAAATTTAACTTGTAAAAAGTAAAAACATTCAATAAAAATAATAAATTAGTCTTTATTAAATTTGTATTTAATAATTTATCAATTTATTATCTCAACTTATATAAAAATATCAAAAGTAACAACAACAAAATTAATTTCATTGCAAAAAAAATTTTATAGAATAAAAAAGATGACAAATATGAAATACATTTAGTGAAGTAAAAAATAATACGAGTTCTAAAAAAGATTAAGATGGTTAGAAATAGAGACATAGTGATTCGAAATACTGCTTTTATATTTATAGGCACGGAGTTACGTTAATGGGATGGGGCAATGCCTCTCCTTCCCCAAATTAATAATTTGTATATACTAAGTCTTTACTTTTTAGTATAACTTTCTCTTAATTTTAAATTTATTTCTCTTAATTTATATTTTTTATATTGGTCCTCTTAAAAAAAATTTTAGTTCCGTTCTACTTGTTTAAGTGGCAGTTATTGTTTTTAAAAAAAATTGTATATTATAAAAAAATTTGTGTATTCTTACAATAACTTAAATCTTAATAAATTATTCTCTTATAAGGCTATATTTACAAGAGAGGATTCATGAAAAGATATATCAAATATAAATAAAAGATATAAATAAAAAAGAAAAAGATAAAAAATAAGATAATTAGAAGACTGTCTTTGAAGGATAGAAGAAGAATTCAGTTCTAAGAGGATAATTATCTAACATTTGGCATGTTAAAAGACATTTTTTAAGGTTTTTTCCAATCTTAAACCAAAACGAATCTATTACATGTGATTGTAAATTTTAGAATGGGTTAGAGTGGATATAGAAATTTTAATAGAAAATGAAACTGATGGTTTCAGTGGCTAAGAGAAGGGGGGGTTGAATCTTAGCCCCCTTTTCGCTTGCTGATACTTGCTGGGCCTAGGAGTAGCTTTTCTGTTTTTAGCTCGTCCCTAGTCACGAGACATTTTCATTTTGTCTCGTCACTTGACACGAGACATTTTTTATTTTTCATCTGAACAGTAAAAACAGAATTGAAGTAGGAAGAGAGAGAAGATAACACCCAGATATATCCTGGTTCAGCTGCTAAGTGCAGTGCAGCCTACATCCAGTCTCCATCACAACAATGATGGAATTTCACTATAATCATCCAGATTACAACTTGTAAAGTGCTAACCCAACTTACAAGGGGATTCCCACAGAATCATGAAACACAACACAGATGTACAAAGGAACTCTAAGACATCTATGGCTTTTTCTTTTAATTTTGCACTCTCTGCCTTTTTCCGCTCTATGGCTTTTTTTCATACAAACCTCACTGTTTGCCTTTTTCCATGAGACTCAAGACATGACAAAATTAAACAGAAAAATATTAAACAGAATACTTTGAAGGAGAAGAACATATGTTAGCTCAGGTAGCTCTGAGAACCCTGTGTCTTGCACTCTCACACTGTCTCCTTGCTCCAAACAGTGGCTGTTCTCTCTTTTTAAAGAAGAGGGAAGCCTCCACACTTGAAGCCAATACCCAAACCAACTTCTTCCTCCTTCAAGAAACAGAACCGGTTCGGCCACATAGAGAGAGAAGAGATAACCATGTAAAACCCAACATGCAATTACCTCTAGTCCTTTCTTGATCATCACTCTTTATCAATCCGAGCTCTCCATCCTTGGCTTGCTCTCCAAGATGGATTTCTGGCCCTTGATGCTTCATGATGATGATGACTTCATCTGCTTCAATCTCTGCCTCTACCATCACTTCGCCACTCTAGCTACTCCCTGTGGTGGTTGAGCAGAATCAAAGACAAGCCATGCTTCAAGAATCTCCCTTGCTGGCCGAATCTTCATCTTCCTTTTTTGAGCATGAAGAAGCCAAGATCTCATCACAAAATCTTACCATAAGTGATGCAAATCTTAGCCACAGCATACTTTTCTTTTTCTTTTTCGTGCCATCATCATGATGGTCTTGTAGCTTGTTCTCCCTTCCTTTCGGTAGCTTACATTTGCTTCCATGGCTACCAATATTTTTTGTGTAATAACCGAAGAGAGAATGAGATGAGAGAGAGGAAAGAGAAGTTAATAATTAATGGAACAAAGATAGAGAATAAAGTAAATCAATTTCCCTTTCTCTTTGCTGGAAAGCGTGTAGCTTTAGTGCTTGTAGTCAAATCAATGACACTCATATTCTCTCTCATGTTTCCAATGCTATCAAATTAAATTTGGAATCCATTCAAAAAGGAGAGATGGGATCCGTTGGGAAGCATGAAACAAATATTAACATTGGCTTTCCTGATGGACTTAGGATTCGGATCATGCATGGAAACATTCATCAAAATTTAAATTAGGCTTTGTTGCAATAAAGCTTAATCTGACCCAATAAAATTTTGATTCAATCAAATTAATTGGGCTTATGATAATGTTTGAGTTTTGGCCCAATTAATTTATTTTCCATTCAGCCATAAGAAACTAACTCATATTAATGCTGAATATTTTAATCATTGGGCTAGCAACATTTCCTTTTAATTCGGCCCAATATATAAAACCTGCAACAAAATTATTAATCAATATATTAAATAAAGATCAAATTAATAATTTTGTAATTAATTATTTTAATAATGTTTAGTCATCACAAATATTAATTTAGAGTTTTCCAAACTCATCAATCTCCCCCTTGATGACAAACATTATTAAAATTGAAATGGAAAGAAATTTAGAGATTGAGTAAAGAATACTCCCTTTGAGTTTGAATTTCTCCCCCTTTCAAAATGTCACATGGCTCCCCCTTAATGTATGCTATTTTACCAAGGGAAGCATAAACCTGTAACATTTTAATCAAGCTTCAAAATAACAATGTTATTTAGCATATTTATTCATAATGCTAAATGCTTGATTTATGAGCAGATTTGAATGATATACAAAACTCATTTGTTATCAGTAATCTGATTTTCTGCTCAAACTCAAAATAATCAATAATAATCAATCAAAAAATTATCTTTGAAGAAAGTCTTGCTGTTCAAATTGTTTAAAATATTTTCCAACAAATCAGAGCAACTTAGTTATGGTAGGAGAAATATTTTTAATCATGGTATGATCATTCCAAACCCAGCAACTTTCATCATTAAAAAAAAAACTAAAGGAACTGCCAAAAATAATTTATTCAGCAAACAAGTTTTCCAAGATGAATCAAGATATTCCTATTCCAATAGCATCAAACATATTCATCAAGATAAATCATTTGCTTCCTCACAAGTGTGCATGTTATCAACCAGGCAGCCACAAATACATCACAGATGCATCACAAGTATTGTTTCAACACAGTAAATATTTTACCAAGATAAAATTAAATTTCAAACTTCAAAGCTTCAATCATCAACTCAAAACAGCAAGCATCAATCAGATGCGTTATTAACATCAAACATATAACAAAATATTGAAACTTCTTCCAAACAAGGATTTCATCCATGTTTTGTTAAATTCACTTTTCAGCACTTCCTTTCTCAATTTCAATTTTCAGCACCATTTCTCCCCCTTTTGGCATCAAGGGGCACTGCAAAATAAATGAATACAACATACAAAAGGCAGAATATTTGTTTTTCACCAAAACATAATGGTCCAGTCAGCACACATGCATTTGAGCACATGACAATCAAAGCTCAACTCAAAATCAATCTACTAACACAAAGTGCTCAAAACAGAGCCAGATCAGAGCATAAAATAGAGCAAAACAGGTCTGCAAAATAATGCAACATAACAGTTTCAATTCAGCCTCCTTCTCTTTTTTTTTTTTCATCAAGGAGGGACCCTGCAAAAATGAGAAAAAATAATGCAGTCCATACTAATTCAAGACAAGTGAAAATAGTTCCTAAGGGATGAGAAAAGGATAAAGATTTGATTTGACAACTTTCAAAAAAAATGAGGAACGGATCAGAGTGATGTCAAAGAGATTTGGTGGGGCCCAAAATAATTAACTTCAGTTCAGTCTCCCCCTGTATCATGGCCCGTTCAACACATCCTGAAATTTGTCTCCTGCTTTCCTACGAGACAAAACCAAACAGAATCAAAAAGTTCACAAATTTTCAACAGAACTTAATTCTATCATTCCCAAACTGTTTCTTAAGGTGCAGAATCTGTCTTCACATAAGGGCTTAGTGAAAATATCCGCAAGTTGATCTTCGGATTTTACAAATTGAATATCAATAGTTCCCTTTTGCACATGTTCTCTAATGAAATGATATTTAATTTCAATGTGCTTTGTTCTTGAGTGCAAAACAGGATTTTTTGAAATATTTATTGCACTCATGTTATCACAAAATAAGGGTATGCTATTGATCTTTAATTTGTAATCTTCCAATTGAGTTTTTAACCAAATTAATTGCGAACAACAAGCAGATGCGGATATATTCAGCTTCAGCTGTGGATAGAGCCACTGTGGCTTGTTTCTTGCTTGACCATATGTTGAGTGAGCTTCCAAGGAAGCAACACATGCCCGAAGTGCTCCTTCTATCCACTCGATCTCCCGCATAATCTGCATCACAAAACCCTACTGCACAAAAATCATCAGATTTTGGATACCATAAGCCATAATCACATGTTCCCTTAATGTACCTAATGATGCGTTTAACAGCTGTTAAATGGGATTCTTTTGGGTGAGATTGAAATCTTGAACATACACCCACACTTTGAACAATATCCGGTCTAGAGGATGTAAGATACATTAGTGAACCAATCATTCCTCTATACCGTGTCTCATCCACATCTAGGCCATCATCATCCTTTTCAAGTTTAGTGTTAGGATGTATTGGTGTTCCCATTGGTTTGGAATTCTCTAAGCCAAATTTCTTTATCAATTCTTTTACATACTTGCCTTGGTGAATAAATGTACCACTAGGAGTTTGTTTAATTTGGAGGCCAAGAAAGAAAGTTAGCTCTCCCATTAAACTCATTTCAAACTCACTAGTCATGAGTTTTCCAAACTCTTCACACAAGGTTTCATTGGCCGATCCAAACACAATATCATCCACATAAACTTGAACAAGAAGGATATCATCATTAGAAACTTTAATGAACAAAGTAGTGTCGGTGGTTCCCCTTTGAAAATGATTTTCTAATAAGAAGGCACTAAGCCTTTCATACCAAGCTCTAGGAGCTTGTCTAAGGCCATAAAGAGCCTTTGAAAGTTTAAAAACATGATTAGGAAAATCTTTATGTTCAAAACCGGGGGGTTGAGCCACATACACTTCTCTATCAATGAAGCCATTAAGGAAAGCACATTTAACATCCATTTGAAACATTTTAAAACCCTTATGGGCAGCATAGGCAAGAAGCAACCTAATTGCTTCCATTCTAGCTACCGGAGCAAAAGACTCATCAAAATCAATTCCCTCTTCTTGATCGTAACCTTGGGCCACTAATCTAGCCTTGTTACGAACAACTTGTCCATCCTCACCAAGTTTATTTTTGAATACCCACTTAGTACCCGTTACCTTCTTACCATCCGGATGAGGTACTAATGTCCAAACCTCATTCTTGTCAAATTGAGCTAGTTCCTCTTGCATGGCCTTCACCCATGATGGATCTTCAAGAGCTTGTTTGACATTGTTAGGCTCCATTTGTGACAAGAGAGCAAAATTGCTAGGTTCGATTTGCCTTTTGGTGGAGGATCTTGTGGTTATACCTTGAGAAGGATCACCAATGATGAAGTTATGAGGATAACCCCTCATGGATTTCCATTCTCTAGGCTTTCGGACAGGTGTTGAGCTTTGATGATCTTCTGGTGGTCTCACTGTTTCAGTTTCTCGTGTCTGCTCAGGAGACAAAATGGGAGTTTCTCCTTCAATCTGACGAGATAAAACAGGGCTGACAGATTCTTCATTTTCCACAGTTTTGGAATTTTCTTTACTTGTTCCATCCTCTTCACAATCTGAATCATTTTCCTTTACAATACTGGGAATTAAGTTAGAATCACAAAAGGTAACATGTATGGATTCTTCTATGGTCCTATGCTCTTTGAGATAAACTCTATAGGCCTTGCTTGTGGTGGAATATCCAACAAACATTCCTTCATAGGATTTTGGATCAAATTTTCCAAGGTTTTCCTTATTGTTAAGTACAAAGCATTTACATCCAAAAACATTAAAATACTTAAGATTTGGAGGGGTTCCTTTCCATAGCTCATAAGGAGTTTTCTTTAACCCTTTTCTAATGATTGTTCTATTCAAAATATAACATGCTGTGTTCACAGCTTCAGCCCATAAGAATTTGGGAATTTCATTATCACATAGCATAGCCCTAGTCATTTCTTGAAGGCTTCGATTCCTTCTTTCAACCACCCTATTTTGTTGGGGGGTTCTACGACATGAAAAATTATGAGAAATCCCTAAGTCATCACAGAATTTTTCAAAATCTTGATTTTCAAATTCTCTTCCGTGATCACTTCTCAAATGGGCAATTTTCAAATCTTTTTCATTTTGAATTTTCTTACAAAGGGTGGAGAAGGCATAAAATGCATCATTCTTATGAGCAAGGAAAAGTACCCAACCGAATCTAGAGTAATCATCAACCACCACAAGACCATAGTGTTTACCTCCCAAACTTTGAGTTCTAGTAGGACCAAAAAGATCAATATGTAACATTTCCAATGGCCTTTTGGTTGAGATTCCATCTTTTGATTTAAAAGAGGATTTTACTTGTTTGCCCAATTGGCAAGCATCACAAGTAAGATCCTTATCAAACTTGATGTTCGGAATTCCTCTAACCAAATTCTTTTTGACTAGCTTAGAAATTTAGTACATGCTAGCATGACCCAACTTTCTATGCCAAAGCCATTTTTCAGATTCAAGAGAGGTAAAGCATGTTACATTTTGTTCCTTTAAATCCTCAAGAGTTAATCCATACACATTATTACATCTTTTAGCTTCAAATAGAACATCCCCAGTTTTCTCACAAACCACTAAGCAAACAAGTTTCTTGAAAATAACTTCAAAACCCAAATCACACAATTGACTAACACTAAGCAAGTTATGTTTCAACCCATGTACAAGAAGGACATCATTTATACAAGATGAGAGATTTTTACCCACTTTCCCAACAGCTACTATTTTTCCTTTTGCATCATCACCGAATGTGACAAATCCTCCATCATATTCATCAAGCTTTATGAAGAAAGTTGTCTTTCCGGTCATATGCCTAGAGCATCCGCTATCCATGTACCACATGTTCTCTTTTCTTTTGGATGCTAGGCACACCTACAAAACAATGCTTAAGAGACCTTAGGTATCCAAATTTTTTTGGATCCTTTAACGTTAAACCATATTTTATGTCCTAAGCCATTGTAATCAAAAACAACTTTACAAACTTTGTCACCAATCATTCTTTCACCAAAGAAACATTGGATAGGAAAGTGTCCATTTCGATTGCATAGTCTACAAAATCTTGGAGTTGCTGTTTTGTTAAAGCAAATTGGGTCTTGATTCTTTGTATCATTTGAAGATGAAGCAATGTTTTCAAAATGTGATTTTTCAGATTTATAAAAACCCAACCCAGCTTTATCATAAAGAGGTTTTTGACTAGCCAAGATTTGATTCAAATTTTCAGAACTTTGGGTGAACTTGGCTAAGTCTTCTTTAAGTCTTTTAACCTCTTTAAGCAACTCTTCATTTTGCTTAAAACAATTTACATATGCAAGGACTGAATGGTCACTTTCACAACTTCTAATTTGGGCTCTTAACTGCTTATTCTCTTCAACAAGATCACAAGCAGTTTCGGCCTCTCTCACTCTTTCTTTTAGAAAACTGTTTTCAGCTTGAAGAATGGTGATTTGTTGCTCAAGTTCTTGATTTTCCAGCAGAAAGCATCTTATTTTTTCAGAAAGGTGGTCTATCATAAGATGAAGATCTTCAGTGTCAAGGTTATGAAAGACTACCTGATTTAGATGATCTGCCATAAGGCACTGTTGGGACTTGGTTTCTGATTTTTCATCATCATCATCTGAGTCATTTTCCAATTCTTCCCATGAAGCCATTAGTCCTTTCTTCTTTCCTTTTCTCGGCTTTTCTTCCTTCTTCAACTTGGGACAATCAGATTTGAAATGCCCCATTTCCTTGCAATTGAAACAGGTTACTTTGCTAAGATCTTTCTTTATCCTCCTTGAGCTGCCGCCTTTGCCTTTGAGCTTTGCCATTTTCCTGAATTTTTTTGCAAACAACACAAACTCATTTTCAGAAGAGTTATCACTGGATTCATCATCCAGAGGGTTAGTTACAGAAGAAAAGGCAATTCCTTTCTTTTTTGAATCCTTTTTCAAATAAGAGTTTTCAAAAGCAAGTAAATTTCCTCTCAAATCATCAAGTGTCATGGAATCTAGGTTGCTACTCTCAGAAATAATTAAATCTTTTGTTTCCCACTCTTTTGTGAGACATCTCAACACTCTTCTCACTAGCACAGATTCTGAATGTGTGATTCCAAGAGCATCTAAGCCAACAGTGATGATATTGAACCGTTCAAACAGTTCATCAATGGATTCTCCTTCCTTCATTGCAAACATCTCATATTCCCTGTTTAACATGTCAGTCCGAGTTTTCTTTACAAGGGTGGTTCCTTCATGAGTGATTTGCAACTTGTCCCAGATTTCCTTTGCCGTTGTGCATCGTGATACTCGTCGGTACTCCTCAAAGCTGATAGCACAATTGAGCAGATTGGTTGCCTTGGCATTTAACTCCACCTTCTTCCTATCTTCCTTGGTCCAGCTTGCTTCTGGTTTAAGAGAGGTTACTCCTTGAGCATTTGTGGTAGTTGGAAATTTAGGACCTTCCAAGATGATCTTCCAAAGTCTGTAATCCACGGCTTGTATAAATATCTTCATCCTCTCCTTCCAATAGGTATAGTTTTTCCCATTGAAAAGAGGAGGTCTGTTGCTTGATTGACCTTCAACCAGATTGTAAGACACCACGTTTGCGCCACTGTTTTCTGCCATGAGGATCTTTACTCCAAGCTGCAAAGCTTGATCTCTTTGAGACCAAGCTCTGATACCAATTGATGGTTTCAGTGGCTAAGAGAAGGGGGGGTTGAATCTTAGCCCCCTTTTCGCTTGCTGATACTTGCTGGGCCTAGGAGTAGCTTTTCTGTTTTTAGCTCGTCCCTAGTCACGAGACATTTTCATTTTGTCTCGTCACTTGACACGAGACATTTTTTATTTTTCATCTGAACAGTAAAAACAGAATTGAAGTAGAAAGAGAGAGAAGATAACACCCAGATATATCCTGGTTCAGCTGCTAAGTGCAGTGCAGCCTACATCCAGTCTCCATCACAACAATGATGGAATTTCACTATAATCATCCAGATTACAACTTGTAAAGTGCTAACCCAACTTACAAGGGGATTCCCACAGAATCATGAAACACAACACAGATGTACAAAGGAACTCTAAGACATCTATGGCTTTTTCTTTTAATTTTGCACTCTCTGCCTTTTTCCGCTCTATGGCTTTTTTTCATACAAACCTCACTGTTTGCCTTTTTCCATGAGACTCAAGACATGACAAAATTAAACAGAAAAATATTAAACAGAATACTTTGAAGGAGAAGAACATATGTTAGCTCAGGTAGCTCTGAGAACCCTGTGTCTTGCACTCTCACACTGTCTCCTTGCTCCAAACAGTGGCTGTTCTCTCTTTTTAAAGAAGAGGGAAGCCTCCACACTTGAAGCCAATACCCAAACCAACTTCTTCCTCCTTCAAGAAACAGAATCGGTTCGGCCACATAGAGAGAGAAGAGATAACCATGTAAAACCCAACATGCAATTATCTCTAGTCCTTTCTTGATCATCACTCTTTATCAATCCGAGCTCTCCATCCTTGGCTTGCTCTCCAAGATGGATTTCTGGCCCTTGATGCTTCATGATGATGATGACTTCATCTGCTTCAATCTCTGCCTCTACCATCACTTCGCCACTCTAGCTACTCCCTGTGGTGGTTGAGCAGAATCAAAGACAAGCCATGCTTCAAGAATCTCCCTTGCTGGCCGAATCTTCATCTTCCTTTTTTGAGCATGAAGAAGCCAAGATCTCATCACAAAATCTTACCATAAGTGATGCAAATCTTAGCCACAGCATACTTTTCTTTTTCTTTTTCGTGCCATCATCATGATGGTCTTGTAGCTTGTTCTCCCTTCCTTTCGGTAGCTTACATTTGCTTCCATGGCTACCAATATTTTTTGTGTAATAACCGAAGAGAGAATGAGATGAGAGAGAGGAAAGAGAAGTTAATAATTAATGGAACAAAGATAGAGAATAAAGTAAATCAATTTCCCTTTCTCTTTGCTGGAAAGCGTGTAGCTTTAGTGCTTGTAGTCAAATCAATGACACTCATATTCTCTCTCATGTTTTCAATGCTATCAAATTAAATTTGGAATCCATTCAAAAAGGAGAGATGGGATCCGTTGGGAAGCATGAAACAAATATTAACATTGGCTTTCCTGATGGACTTAGGATTCGGATCATGCATGGAAACATTCATCAAAATTTAAATTAGGCTTTGTTGCAATAAAGCTTAATCTGACCCAATAAAATTTTGATTCAATCAAATTAATTGGGCTTATGATAATGTTTGAGTTTTGGCCCAATTAATTTATTTTCCATTCAGCCATAAGAAACTAACTCATATTAATGCTGAATATTTTAATCATTGGGCTAGCAACATTTCCTTTTAATTCGGCCCAATATATAAAACCTGCAACAAAATTATTAATCAATATATTAAATAAAGATCAAATTAATAATTTTGTAATTAATTATTTTAATAATGTTTAGTCATCACAAATATTAATTTAGAGTTTTCCAAACTCATCAGAAACTATTCCAGTAAAAATTAAAACTAGTTAACCAACTTCATGAGGTTCTACAGTCAATCAAATTAACAACCAAGAGAAATGACGAATTGGGTGAAAATTTGAAAAATCAGGTGTTTACTCTACAAATTCTTTTGTACAGATTTTGTAGGCAAAAATACTTCTAGAAAGTATTACAAGCTACAGTTTTATTAGTGCTATTTGGAGAGGTTTGGTGTTACCAAGAGTTGAGTTATTCATTTTGTTTATATTAGTTGGCAGCATTAATACTAAGGAGAGATAATGTAAACTAAGTATTATTGATCAGAATAATATTTGTGTATTATGTAAAAAAGATGTTTGAGAATATTTTTTACTTATCTTTTAGTTGAGTTTACTTAGCAGGTGTGATGTGCTTGCATAGTTGATTCTTTATAGAAGACTATAAACAATTTCAATGACAATTAAGCAATGCTTTAAGAGTTGGATAAAAGTCTCTATAAAAAAAAAAAAGAATATAAAATATGATTGATTGATTTTTTTGCTATTATTTAAAATATTTAATTAAAAAAATGACAAAATTTTTAAAAATCAGATCATTATGTATTGAGTTTCTTTTTGTTTCTCTAACACTTTTTTATATAATTTTTTTGGTATATTTAGAGTATTTATGGTAATAAGGATTACTAAAGTTTTTAAAAAGATGTTATGTATTATTTTTGTGTATATTTTTTATTTTTTGTTATTAAAAGTGTTAATAAAAAGTAAAAAAATTTAAAAAAAAATTCTCTTTTATATACAATAAAAATAATATAATAAATATGTATATAAATAAAAAATATCATTTTTTAATTTTTTTCTTCTAAGATTTTTCAAAAAAGATGTCAGTATCTTTTTTCATATACACCATTAAATTTTAAATTCTTGACTATTATTAGATAACTAGATATATTTAGGTAGTGTTTGAAAAAAAATTAAGACTGAAAGATAAATACTAAAAGATAGAGACTGAAATAATATTATGTTTTTATAAAGTATGCAAAATTAAGTTATGTCTTAATATTCTATTTGGTTTGAGATAAAAATAGAGACTAAAATGTTTAAAATTACTAAAAATTTTTATTAATTAAAAAATAAAAAATCCTAACTCAGCCATCCTCTCTCTCTCCCTTCACCGTCACGATCGCCTTCACCATTTGCAAATTTCACTACTCATCATCGCTGATGATGAGAAGTTCACTGTTCTTCTCTATTTCGCTCCTGCTTTGCTATTCTTCTTTGTTGTGTTGTGTTGATCACTATATTAGATCTACTTTTGTTCGTTGATGTATTGATTATTGAAGAGGAAGATGGTAACGACTTAAGAACATGAGAGTGGCGATGGTTTGAAGAGAAGGAAACGATGTTGTCCAGAGAAAGGAAGATGGTGGTTGTGGAAGGGTAGAATAGAAACTTGAAAAATTGAATGAGGGTATTTTTGAAAAAAAAAATGTTATTAAAATTTTATTTTTCGTCTTCGAAATTTTAATTTCCTGTATCCTAACTTTTTGAAATACTAGAGGATCCAAAATTTTAAGAATAGAGATTGAAATTTTAATTTTAGTCTCTAACTATTAAATACAATATTAAATACTAATCTTTTAGTTTCAATTTCAATATTCCCTATCAAACACTACCTTAAATTAGTTATTAATTTATTATAATAACTACTTATTGTGTGTTAGGTTTTTTAGTTAAACTGAATCGATATTACTTGTAATAGATTAATATCCTACATAAGTAGACAACCTGAATAATGAAGTTGAAATTAGATTGAGTTAAAAAAAAAAATTTTCTTGGGACTGCAAGTTGAAAGCTTAATTATTAAATAGTATATATAGAATGCTGTAAAAGGATAATATTAGAAAGAATAAAATACTAAAAATATACTAAAATTTTAATTAAATCTTAATAAAAATAATTTTATGAAATAAAACGACGATAAAACTTTGCCAAAAAGAAAGTATTAGTATGAAAAAATAACTAAAATTATGTGTCTATATCCAAATTATAAGCAAGAATAATGTTAGGATTGATGTGCTACCGGCAATGGCAGAGTTTCATTAAGACAATGGGGCTATGGCCCCAAATATTTTATAAAAATAAAATTTTGACCATCTATTTGTTTAGTACAAATTGTTCAATTGGTTACTATTTTTGTTGTAAGTTTTCCACAAACTCTTGGTTTTGGATTCAAAACTTACTACAAGCATATTCTCCTTTTTGTATGTTTATATATATATATATATATATATATATATATATTCTTTTCTTTTTACTTTTAAGGTCAACAAATTTTTATTTTTTTATTTTGATTTTTTATGTTTATAATAAAAAAATAATCTTATTATTTTAAAGTATAATAAATTAAATAAAATTCAACTATCAAATAATAAATAATACAAATAAATGATTTCATACTATCTTATTAATTTTAATGTTTTATAAAACAAAATTATTTTTCAACTAAATTATAAAATAGATAAACTATATATATATATATATATATATAAAAGTATTTATTAAAATAATTCTAATATTTTAATTTTTTTATATCACTATCTTTAATATATTGCACAATATAGTAATTGGTATCATAATATCAAATAAAAAAAAGTCTTATTATATTTTAAGTTTGTCATTTTATATTTTTTATTGATCTTTAATATTTTTAAAAAAAAATTAATTTGAACAAAAAAAATTATATATTTAGTATAGTTTTAGATGCTATTATGTTAATTATAATTTTTAATTATTTATTTCTATAATTATAAATTTATAATAATTTAAAAAATAAAAATTAATACATATACTCTTATTTATATATATATATATATATATATATATATATATATATATATATATATATTGGCCCCTAAAATTTTTTGTGAAGATCCGTACCGGGTGGCATTTTTCTTACTTCACCTTAGCTTTCCCTGTTCAATGAAAGGTGTAGTAGAAAATATCTACTCATTATACAGATGGTACTCGATATATGTGTACATGATTGCTTAGTTGGATTTTTTATTTTTATAAATTAAATAAATAATTTAAAAAATATTTATCGAAATAATTTAACATATATCTCGTTTACACTATAAACGAGATAAAACAGACAGATGCGATACATGTATATTTCGTTTATAATGTAAACAAGATACATATATTTTAGAAAAAAATTAAAAATAATAAAAAATATTAATAATATCAATAATCTAAACTTTTAGCATGTAATTAGTGCATAAAAAAATTGGTAGAGGAGATTAAAATGGATATGTTTGATCAATTAGTACTAAAAAATAGTACATAAAAAATTTTAGATTAAATTATGATCAAATTGGATTGATTTAAATTTGAAAAATAAAAAATTCGTATGTGGTCAAGAAAAGTTCCATTATGAGAATAAATACGATAATTGTGCTCACTTCTAAAAATTGAAAGATGACGAGGAGTGTGAAGTTGATGCACGATAAATAAAACACAAAAAGATGAGATAACTATTTGACAATTGTTAGGAGAGGTTGATAGGAATAGTGAGAAGAGAATTGAAACGGATAGTGGGAGATAACGTGAGAGGGTTATCTTCCCACTATCCCCATCAACCTCTGTGTTTTATTTATCGTGCATCAACTTCACGCTTCTCATCTTTCCATTTTAATCTCTTCTACTAACTTTTTCATGTACTAATTGCATGCTAAATGTTTGGATTATGGATATTATTAATATTTTTTATTATTTTTAATTTTTTTTAAAAATACATGTATGTATTGAGTTAATAAATTAACTAACTTAATTGATGATGACAAATATTATTTTATTTGATTAAATATCCAATTGGGCTTGATTATGTTTCATTAAGTGTTGTAGGCCAAACCAAAAAGAATAGCAGTCCAAATACAAGGAAACCAAAACATTGTTGATGGGTTGCCTAATAAATAAAATCCAAATAAAAATAGCAAAGGAGTCACATGGGCTAAGAGGTAAGTAAAGATAATCCAAGCTTAAAGCACATCACTCAAGCTGAAGCCTCCCAAAGTACTTCACATATTTGTTTCAGTAAGAATCAGAAAGAAAGAGAAAGAGAGAGCTTCGTTCTTCTTGTTCTCTCATCAGAAAAAAAAGAGAGAAAGGTAAATCACAAAAAGCTAATGTCTAATCACCCTAATCAAAGCAAGCTAAGTTAAGTTAAAGATGGTCATGCCATGGTTCATATCCTAGAAAGAAAAAGAAGTTAGCTACAAAGAAGAAAGAAAAAGAAATCATCAGAAGTTAGGGCAAAATCAGATCTTAGACAAATCAGAAAGATCTTTCCATTATTGGTACCCCATAGTAACTTGCTGAAGCTTTTTTCCCCCTCATACCCATTTCTGGTAAAATGAAAAAAATGGATGTTATGGAGTTCTGTTGTGGATCAACGGTCAAGAAAGAAACTTGGAACCAAAGCAAAAATAAATGGTTTAGATCCTTGAAGATATTGAAAAAAAGATGAAAGAGATGGAAGGTATGAATGTATGAAATCTGAAATCTTTGCTACAGTCCTATCTCTCTTCTGCGTAGCTATTGCTATATTTTTTGTGAGAAGAAGAAGTCAACTGTGTGAAGCAAGTCTATGGTGTTAAAAATTGAAATCATACAAATAGGAAAATCACTTCAGTTTGAAGGTAAGGAGAGATAACTAGTGTTCTTGAGGTGTATGTTCTGAAAAGAGTTCCCTAAAGAAGTTCATCTACTTGGATAGTGCTTTCTTTCAAAGAAGTATTCCGCAAAAAATGAAGAACTGAATCAGAGACATGCAAATCTGGTTTATCACATAGCAAAGAGGCTGTTGAAGAGTCAATCTCCTTCATGTTTTACAGATTGTAATTTACTTTTCAATATTTATCTTTCTATAATTTCTCAAGGTAAAAGGTTGAATGAGAGAGTCATTGAAAGAGCCTAAGAATGGAAAAAGGCAGAGAGATACACATGAGTAAAAAGTCTAGAGTTATTTCAGATTTCTTTAGGTAAGTCTGTGTCTTGTATCTGTACTTGTGAGGTATCCCTTTCTTAGTTAGGTTAGCACTAAGAGGAAGAGTTAGGTATTAGCATAGCCAATGTCAAGTTAGGTTAGAACTTGAGTGTGAGAGGATTGTGTCAATCCTATGGAATTGGTGTATGTAATACTTTAACTATAGTGAAAATTCTACCACTGTTGTGGTGGAGACTGGACGTAGGTTGCATATAACACAAGGAAACCAAACCAGGATACATGATGGTGTTAGCTTTCCTCTTCTCTGCTCTGTTCTGTTTTCTGATATTCATGAGACAAAATAAATTGTCTCATAAATTTCTGCTGCAGAGTTTAAACAGAATCAGAATTGAAAATTTGCTTTAAAGTATTAAGTTCAGTAACTTAAAAAATAGGCATAGATTCAACCCCCTTCTCTAAGCTTATTATAACCTTCAATATCTCATCTATAGTGTAAACGATATATATATCTCGTTTACGGTTTAGGATTTAGGATTTAAGGTTTAGGGTTTAGGGTTTAGGGTTTAGGATTTAGGGTTGTATCTCGTTTACACACGTATCGCATCCACCTGTTTTATCTCGTTTACAATGTAAACGAGATAAGAAAGGGATATTTATTTTGGTAAATAATTTTTAAATTATTTATTTTGATAATTATTATAATTATTTTATTAAATAAAAAAGCCTTGCTTAGTTCAGTGATAAATCTAAAAAATTTAATTAATGAGGATCAAACTATACTTAAAAAATATAATATAAAAAGAAAAAACAATTGAACAATAATTCTTAGATAAAAATATTTTACGGCGATTAATAAGTCTGTATACTTATTATTCATCAATGTAAATTAAATAGTTTATTCTTTTGTAAAAAAAAAAAAATCCTTATGAATTGTTAAAAAATTTTGGATGCTCATTAATAACATTTTTACATTGATCTCCTTACAATGAATTTAACTAAATTACATATCTCATTAGTAACAAATCAATTTTAATAAATAATGATTGTTTTAATGTAAAATAAGATTAATATAGGGACAAAATGAAACAAACTATAGGGTCAAACATATAACTTTCTATATATTTTGTATTAAATTCTAAAATATCATTGGAGACATATGTCCCCATACCTATATGCATGTAAATCCGTCCTTGCTTAGTTGGTGGTGGGTTGTGTTCACATATTCTTTTAAGGTTGGTATATTTATGAGTTGGTACTTGGTTGTTGAATTTCAACATACTTTTAATCTTTTTAATTGATTTTATCTTCAATGAAATTTAAAAATTATACAAAAACCACTTTCTATTTGTCTAATCAATATTAGTTGACAATAATAAATTAACTTAAAAGTTTTTTTTATTAAATTTTAACCAAATAATTTTATAAATTATAGAAAAAGATTACAAATTATAACTCTAATTAGAGAGTTATATCTGTGGCTAAAATTTTTAGATATGAATAATTTTAGTGTAAAATATAATAATATTTGATCATTTTAATATTTTATACTGCTATAATGATAATACAAATGTTATTAATGTTTTATAAAAAAATATTTTTTTAATTATAAAAAATAAAATATTACTAATATTTTATAAAAAAAATATTATTTTAATTATAAAATAAAAAAATGTCACTAATATTTTATAAAAAAAATATTATTTTAATTATATAAAGAGAAAATGTCATTAATATTTTATAAACGCCTTCAATAACATAAAACACATAATTTAGATTATCTTTAAAAATTTTACCACGCATAATCCAATATACAAAAATAAAAATTCTATATATGTTCGTCATATATAAGTAGCTCATGGAATCAACAAATGTGTTGTAAAATAAATAAAAGATATATTAAATATAAAATAAAGATGTATAAATAGAAGACTCTGTTATTAATATAATTAGTTCAATAATATTTATATATATATATATATAATAATATTATATGTTGTATTGTGTATATATATACAAAGATAGAAAGAAGTATTAAAAATAGAGAGCGAGAGAGAGAGAGAGAGAATTGCATTTGTTTATTGTTACTATCTCAATATAATAAAGATGATTAATATTGCTATTAATATTATATGTAAAGAGTAATAGAAAATAGAATTTAAAATACTTATAAAATAAAAGAAGAGAAAGAATTGTAGTAGAAATATAAGGAGAAGAGTATTTGATTGCAACATAAAGAGGGAATAGATTTCTTATTTCTTGCTTACTTTTCTCGGAGGCAAATGCCTCTATTTATACATGTATGAGGAGGATCAATTTCAACATTCATTAATTATTATTCCTTCTTTGAGAATGTGAGTTCTGTATGGGAATGGGCATCCACGTCCCATTCTTATCACAATACTCCCCCTTGGATGACCATTTAGGATTATTGCCTCATTAAAACCTTACTAAAGGAAAACCCTGTGGGAAAAACCTTAGTGAAGGAAAAAGAGTACAATATCCTTTGTGATGAGGACTGCCTCATTAAAAACCTTGTCAAGAAAAACCCAATGGGAAAAAAACTTGACCAAGGGAAAAAGAGTACAGTGTCCCCCTCTTGTCGACATCATTTAATATCTCGAAATCGACGCATCCCAATCTCATGTACCAATCTTTCAAAGGAGGATCTTGAGAGTGACTTTGTGAATAAATCTGCCAGATTGTCACTTGAGCGGATCTGTTGGACATCAATCGTCCCTTGATTTTGAAGATCATGGGTGAAGAAGAATTTGGGAGAAATATGCTTAGTTCTATCACCTTTGATGTATCCGCCTTTAAGTTGAGCAATGCATGTTGTATTATCTTCAAACAAGACAGTTGGAGCTATCTTATGATTAATCAGTCCACATGATGACAGAATATATTGAATCAGACTCCTCAGCCAAAAGCACTCGCGACTAGTTTCATGAATCGCCAGTATTTCGGCATGATTAGAGGATGTTGCAGCAATCGTCTGTTTCGTGGATCTCCATGATATAGCTGTTCCACCATATGTAAACAGGTATCCTGTCTGAGATCTCCCTTTATGTGGATCAGACAAGTATCCAGCATCTGCATAGCCAACTAATTGTGACTTGGATCCATAGGGATAAAACAATCCCATATCAACCGTCCCATGAAGATATCGAAAGATTTGTTTGATTCCACTCCAATGTCTTCTGGTTGGAGAGGAACTATATCTTGCTAGTAAATTCATAGCAAATGATATATCGGGTCGCGTATTATTAGCAAGATACATTAGCGCTCCAATGGCACTAAGATATGGTACTTCAGGACCAAGGATATCTTCATTTTCTTCTTTAGGACGGAATTGATTCTTTTCCACATCCAAAGATCTTACTATCATTGGGGTACTTAATGGATGTGACTTATCCATATAAAATCTTTTCAAGATCTTTTCTGTGTATGTTGTTTGATGAATAAAGATCCCACCTTTTATATGCTCGATCTGCAGGCCGAGACAAAACTTAGTCTTTCTAAGATCTTTCATCTCAAACTCTTCTTTTATAGTTTTTATAATTGTTGGAATCTCTTCAGGAATCTCAATTATATTTAAATCATCAACGTACACAGCAATTATAATGAACCCAGATGTAGTTTTCTTTATGAAAACACATGGGCATATATCATCATTCTTGAATCCATTTTTGGCCAGATACTCAGTAAGACGATTATACCACATTCGTCCAGATTATTTCAGACCATATAAAGATTTTTGCAATTTGATTGAGTATAACCCTTGCGAATATTCACTAGATGGATATCTTTAGTCCTTCAGAAACTTTCATATATATATCCCGATCTAATGAGCCGTATAAATAGGCTGTTACCACATCCATTAAATGCATATGCAGTTTATGATATGCAGCTAAACTGACTAAATAACGCAATGTTATCGCATCCACTACAGGGGAATACGTTTCTTCATAATCTATACCGGGCCTTTGTGAAAAACCTTGTGCCACAAGTCGGGCTTTATAGCGCACAACTTCATTTTTCTCATTTTGTTTTCTCACAAATACCCACTTATATCCAACAGGTTTTACATCTTCAGGTGTACGGACTACAGGTCCAAAGACTTTACGTTTTGCAAGTGAGAATAATTCATCCTTCATGGCTGCTTCCCATTTTGGCCAATCATTTCTTTGTCGACATTCTTCAACTTATCTTGGCTCCATATCCTTACTTTCATGCATGATATTTAATGCCACATTATATGCAAATATTTCATTGACAATTGTCTTATTTCGGTCCCATTTTTCTCCTGTAAAGACATAATTTATCGAGATCTCATCATTTTTACTATTTTCAGGTGCCTGAACGTGTAATATCCGGTCTAACCGAAATTAATTAAATGATGAGTTAAGTAGGAGCGAATATGCTTGGAAGATTTGGCAATTGGAATTTGATAATTTAAATATGATATTTGGATTCAGTGAGTTTTTCCGAGTCGGAAGACATAGTTTTCTGCGTAAAAGCGCGCAGTGGAATTTTGACCGGCAGTACCGGCTGAGACCTGTCGGGTACTGCAGCTGAGAAAAATTGATTATGAGTAAATAGGATTAAGAAATGAGGAATTATAATTAGGGGAGGTATAAATATTTAAAGTGCGATTTAGAGCGCTAATCTTAAAGGTTTTGGTCCAAAATTGGGCCAACGGATAAAAATAAGTGAACTGAGCCTAAGTGGGCCCAAGACCCAACATATATAAACATTAGTTATGAGCATTTCAGCTCATTTTGCCCTAAAGAAGGTGTGTGGGGCGCTGAATTGAGAAGAGAGAAGAGAAGAGAGAAAACCTAACTCTCTTTGATCTTCAAACCACCATAACTTGAGCTACGGAGCTCCGATTGACGAGCCGTTTGCGGCCACGTGTCGCTCTTCTCATCCTCTACAATTCTATCTAAGTTTTGTGGTGAGTATTCCATTCATCTCTGCCCAGTTTTCGAAATTCCCCTCTGTTACACATTTTTGGGTAGTTAGTGTTGAAATCTTATGATTTTGGGTGTTTAGGGATACTCCAACATGGATTCCAAGTGGGTTCTATCCCTACTTCATATGGGTTGAGGTAAGAAGTGCTCAAACCCTTGTGATTTGTGATTTTTATGAGCCCTAGGTTGATGTATGTATGTGATATTGGTTATGTTAGTGTATTTGATGATCTTGGTACACAATTGGGAGATTGGTGTTGCTTGAGGAGCTTTGGTGAGGCTTGGGGCTAAGGTTGGTGGAGACTTCCAAAGAAGAGACTCAATTGATTTGGCTACAAGAGGTACGGTTTAAGTTTCATTTAAGTACCGTGTGGTGTGATGAGAATTCCTAGGCTAGATGCCCCTAGGATTAAGTTTGGATTGTGTAAATGGTTGATGCTAATATGCATAGTTGGTATGTAATGTGAATTGATGATTAGGTTGAGAATTGTGTGGCCTTGTATGCTTGGTGTATTGAAAATTTGATGTATTGGGTAATGAGTATTAATTTGTGGTTTATGCATTTAAATTGTGAAATTGGGCCGGAGGCCGTAAATTTTGGGCCGGAGGCCGGAAAGAGGTAAGGGAGGTAAGTTGATGTGTGCATTGTATGATGACACAAGTGATTGGATGAATTTCATATAATGAATATGCGAATGATTGGGTTGATTGTTGAATAATAAGGTTTGAGGAGTTGAAGGGTGAAATTATGTAGATGAAGTATGTTTGGTTTTGGGTTGAGAAATATTATGTGGTCATATATGTGATTATGATTATTGATGTCTTGATGGTATGATGATGCATGAGAGGTATATATATTGTGATATATGCTTGAGGAATGATTAAGGTTGATTTGTGGGTGAAACCACGTGATAGTGATTATGATATTGATTATGTATAATGATGATTGATTGGAGATAGTATTGTTGGAAATTGAGATGAGGAAGGATGTATGACATGTTGATATGTTTGTAATTTAGCCATTTGCTTGAAATGGGTAAAGATGGTTATATGATGGTTTTGTGATTCGTGGTAAAGTGTTAATGTATGAGTTGAGGAGGCTTGATGTTGATTTTGGTATATTTTGATTGGTTTCAAAAAGGGTTGAAATTGGCATGTTTTGGTTGATTTTGAAAGGAGTTGAAAATTGCTTGTTTTGAAAATGGCACTTTGTGGTTTTATATGAAAAACATGGTTTTTGGGCATACTTTGACGGGACATAACTTGGACTACGGATCTTTGTTTTGTGCCAAATCTGTTTAGAAATGAAATTGGATCCGGGATGTCCATGCCGTTCGAAGAACAGGTGAAAAACGATTTAAAATGAGGAAGTTATGTCCGTCGGAAGATTGGGGGTTGAATCTGTGAATTCTGCAGCTTTTAACTTAGAAAATTTTTAGCAGAATGACCCTCCACGCGTAGGCGCACTTGGCGCGTACGCGTCGTTCTTCGAGAAGGCACCATCCACGCGTGCGCGTGGTGTGCGCGTGCGCGTCGATGCGCTGCACCCAATGCCCAGCCATTTTCCCGAGAGTTGTGCCAGAGTTGTGCCAGTCTTGTGCTTGGGGCGCAAGTGTACCCACGCATACACGTCGTTGTCTATTTTTCAATCCGCGCGTCCGCGTGAATGGCGCGTATGCGCCGATGAGTTTTGTGGCCATCCACGCGTGCACGTGGAGTACGCGTACGCGTGGCCCTGTTTTCATGCCAAAGTTGATACTTGAGTTTTAAAAGCCAAATCTCATACTTTTAAGCCTCCGATCTCACCCCTTATGTATTAAATCATTATGATATGCTTAGTAATGAGAAAGGAACCAGGGGATGTGGTAACTTGCGAGTGAAGCAAGGGGAAAAAGTTATGATCAATGGTGATCAACGATGATTATATGAGATATGGAGGATGACGGTAGGAGTACCGTGTATGCCATGAGCCGCAGGGCTATATCTATTGATTATTGGCTGGTTCTTGATTGAACCATGAGCCGGATGGCTGAGTTATTGCCGGGTCACGGCAAAGCCATTATTGATTATGGCTGAGTATAAATGCATATATGATTAATGAATGAATGTGTTGAATGGATAATAATGGAAAATGTTGAAATGTGATGTGTAACCCCGGGTAGTAGGCAGTGGCGTTGTCCACTTGCTCCGAGTATGAGACGAAAAAGGATGTTTATGATAAATGAGTTAATTATGGAGTTTTGAATGAATGTAACTCTGATACCTGGGTAGTAGTAAGGGTTGGGGTTCGTCCCACTTGCTCCAGGTTAATGTTTGAGATTTGATAACAATGAGGATTGATAATTTGAATTGAGATTGAATGAATATATGCTTAAGATACCTGGGCAATAGCAAGGGTTGTGGTTCGTCCCGCTTGCTCCGGGTCAATGCTTAAGATACCTGGGCAGTAGCAAGGGTTGTGGTTCGTCCCGCTTGCTACGGGTTAATGCTTGAGATACCTGGGCAGTAGCAAGGGTTGTGGTTCGTCCCACTTGCTCCAGGTCAGAGATTGTGACGCCTGGGTAGTAGCGGTAGTAGTGGTGAATCCACTCGCTCCAGGTTGAGCTCTTAAACACCCGCCTGGGTAGTAGCCACAGTAGTGGTTGTTCCACTGGCTCTGGGCTGAGCGGGTAGTAGCAAGGGGGTTGTAGCTCAAACCTACTTGCTCCGCAAGGGGTGTTTCTGTCCATGGTTAGCTACCAGGACGTGTCGGGTTGGCTATATAACCGACAGATGATATCATCAGCCATAGGGCAGGCATACATCATTTGCATATGTTTGAATTGTTTGGGTTTGCCTATTTGTTTTGGATTTCTATATCATATATGCTATGTTACCTGATTACATGCTACTTGTTCTACTTGTACCTTATTTGTGTATTACTTGTCTGTATTGCTTGAGTTTGTACAACTGAGAGATCCCTCATGATGGTGTCGGTGGATGTTGGGGGCTGTTCTTGATGAGATGAATTGATAATGCGATTGCATAATGATGATGATTTTTGAATGAGATCATTTGAGCCCCCTGGGTAGACGTAGTGATGTGATTTCACTAGCTCCAGGCGAGGGTATGATGTATTGATATAGAGTTGCTGAGGCAGAACAACTGGTGATGGTTTTGCTTATGATTCTGAGTCTGATTCGTGGAAGAATCAGCGAATTGGGAAACATGTGTAATATGAACTAGATTTAGTATCCCCTTACGTCAGATGCCTATTTATGGATTAGTGAGAATCTAGGCTGGATACTTGGTGAAAAGGAGTTTAGGATGCTTAGTGAGTTTTTATTGCAGTGCATTGTATTTATTTGGCACTTTTACCGTACTGGGAACCCATGGGCCCGGGGTTCTCATTCCGTATATATCTCTTGTTTTTCAGATACAGGTTCAGGTGCTCAGAAGTGAGCTGCGGTTCGTCTGAGAGACGGCGAAGATATTTATTTTCTCTACTTGTATTTTGCTTAGAATCTCTCCACCTTTGTTAAGATTATATTATGTGTTGAACTCTTTTGGAACTTGCCTATAGAGGCTCTTATGTTTCCTTTGGGAGAGATTAGGATGTACTGTTGTCAGTTACTTTCATACTGTACCCTAGCCGGCCTAAACTTCGCGGGTCGCGACTAGTGGCTATTACTTATGTTGTATATATCTATCTGTTATCTATCTCTTAATCTCCTTTATGCCTTGTCCGTGAATCGCTTTCGGCTTCACATTTTATCTTTTCATTGTCGAAACGTGAGTGATACGTCTTCGCGATTTTATTTCTACTCTTTTCAGGCTTCTCGATTAATACTCCTTTCGAAATTACCCTATATTTATATATTAAAAATCCACCTGAGAGTCGTACCACCGTAATATCATTGACTTATGACTCGGGCATAAGGATTTGAATATTAGGGTGTTACATTATGGTATCAGAGCAGTTCGTCCTCGTGAGCCTGAGGGATGGAACTGCTTATGCTTCAATGCATACTCTGAGTCTGTGCCTGTGCTAGTTAGGGTATCTAACTGATACATCTAGCATGAAGTCCATGAGTGTATCTTTGGTACTTTGAAGCACTATACTTCCGATATTGAGACTGATCAACTTGATATCGATTGTTTGGTGTGTATAGGAACCAGATGGTGCCTCGTGGACCCGGTCGGGGACGTGAGAGAGATCGTACTAGCACGCAGGAACCGGAAGTCAACCCGAATAACCCGGTAAATCTTATGGCGGCGTTGGAGAATATAGCTGCTGCTATGCAGGCTGCTGCTATGCAGGCTACTGCGGAGGCTCTTGGGCAACAGATAAACAATAATGGCAATAGTGGAAGTGTAGCTCAGGGCCCGATAACACTAGAAACTTTCTTAAAGGTTAATCCACCTAAGTTCAAAGGAACCACCGATCCGACTGAAGCTGATACTTGGTTTCAGGCCATGGAGCGAGCACTGCAAGCGGAGTTGGTGCCTGAAGAGCAACGTGTGGAATTTGCTACCTATCTGCTCACGGGAGAAGCATCGCATTGGTGGCAAGGGACTCGACGTCTCCTACAACAGGGGAATGATCCTATCACTTGGGATGCCTTCCAGGTGGAATTCTATAAGAAGTACTTTCCAAATTCCGCCAGGACAGCCAAGGAATTGGAGTTACTACAGTTGAAGCAAGGTGCTATGTCCGTATCTGAGTATACAGACAAATTTGAGGAGCTATTCAGGTTTTCCCGCATGTGTCAGGGAGCTCCGGGAGACTTCGAGGAATGGAAGTGTATTAAGTATGAGGGAGGACTTCGAAGTGAAATCCTGAGCTCCGTTGGACCGATGGAGATTAGGGTCTTCTCCGAACTTGTGAACAAGAGCCGTATTGCTGAAGAATGTGTGAGGAAGGCTGTTGAGGCGAAGAATGACCGTCGGGAGTCCCACCGCAGGGAGCACAATCAAGAATACCTAACAAGGGGTCAAGAGTTTAAGAGAAAAGGATACCCACAACGTTTTTCTCAAAGGCGAAATGACTTTGCGACGAGTGAGGAGTCCCAAAGGAATGGTAAGGGAAAACGGGCAGCGGCTGCTTCTAATGTTCTGAGCTGTCAGAGGTGTGGAAGTCATCACCCGAATAGGCCTTGCCGATTGGGGTTAGGCGTATGTTACAAGTGCAGGTTACCAGGGCATGTATCAAGAAATTGCCAACAAGGAGAGAGTCAGGATACGGGCCGATTGCGACAGTAAGATTGAGGTAATTATTATCATCAAGTTTAAAGGACAGTGCGTGATTTTATAATACCGCCTATATAGTAAAACTGGGAATGTCAAGCTTAATATTAGACTGAGAAGCAAACCGGATGGTCCGAGTAAAGAATTGCCTTAATACAAATGGATGAATGCCTGTGATGTAAATAATTTTCTGTTGAGAATGATGTGTTGTGTTTGTTTTGTAGTTGGTTGATTTCTAGATTTTTGGTAAAACGGATTGAACCTGTGCCTTTTATTTTCTTGATTTAAATAGATAAGAAATGGTCCTAAATGATGGATTTAGAAACGTTGATTTGAAATACCAGTCATGCTAAGTTGTGGTTGGGTACTTGAGAAAATAAGTGATGGAGCTAATACTTGACGAGAAATCAAAGTGGCGTAGCGGAAGCTTGCTAAAGCGTTAGCATAGTATGGTAATAATAAGGAAAAGTGGGGTATGATTAGAAATGCCTTATGCTTTGAGTACTTAAAAAGTTTAGTGAGCTTATGCAGATAATGATTCTAGATAATTGGAATTAATTGCGGCTGTGAGCCTTGATGGTTCTGAAACGAATGAGAAAATTATCATTGATGCGTAATCAGATTTAGATGATGATTGAGTGCAAGTTGTCGTGTTCGAGAGATGGGTACTATGATGTTTGGTCATGGTGACCTTGGATTTAGATTGAGGTTTATAATGATCGGTTTTGAAAGACGAATGTGAAAACCATTAAATTGAAATGCTGATGTGGTACTTAGATTGGTTTGAGGAAACCCGTGACGGGTGGTAAACTCCAATCTTTGGGGAGGTGTTGTTGAAATTTTTCCCAAGAATTTGAAGGAGTATTTGGTTATGTTTTTGAAAATGATTTTGATCTGAGTAACTTCAACAAAAGAGATGTGCCTCGAAAGCTTTTATAGATTATTAAAGGAAAGCGGATTCATAAGAGTTTGTCAGCTTGTTAGTACAACTCATTGAATTCTAAAAAACGAAGAAAGCTTTGATTGATTATAGTGATGTGGGATGATGGCTATGATTAACGATGATGACAATATTATTGATGACATGATTTGAGATTTAATAGGGTGTGAGTTGATGAGACGATAAAAGTAAGGAACGAATGACCGAGATCCTCAGAGATAGAGAAATCAGAACGCGGCAACGGAAGCGCGCAGAGTAAAAGGACCTTGGAACTGTTATGCGTTGGATATAACGGCAGACTACGCTCGCGTACTCGTAGTGATGGATGGAATTTTCGAGGGCGAAAATTTCTGTTAGGGGGGTAGAATGTAATACCCGGTCTAACCGAAATTAATTAAATGATGAGTTAAGTAGGAGCGAATATGCTTGGAAGATTTGGCAATTGGAATTTGATAATTTAAATATGATATTTGGATTCAGTGAGTTTTTCCGAGTCGGAAGACATAGTTTTCTGCGTAAAAGCGCGCAGTGGAATTTCGACCGGCAGTACCGGCTGAGACCTGTCGGGTACTGCAGCTGAGAAAAATTGATTATGAGTAAATAGGATTAAGAAATGAGGAATTATAATTAGGGGAGGTATAAATATTTGAAGTGCGATTTAGAGCGCTAATCTTAAAGGTTTTGGTCCAAAATTGGGCCAACGGATAAAAATAAGTGAACTGGGCCTAAGTGGGCCCAAGACCCAACATATATAAACATTAGTTATGAGCATTTCAGCTCATTTTGCCCTAAAGAAGGTGTGTGGGGCGCTGAATTGAGAAGAGAGAAGAGAAGAGAGAAAACCTAACTCTCTTTGATCTTCAAACCACCATAACTTGAGCTACGGAGCTCCGATTGACGAGCCGTTTACGGTCACGCGTCACTCTTCTCATCCTCTACAATTCTATCTAAGTTTTGTGGTGAGTATTCCATTCATCTCTGCCCAGTTTTCGAAATTCCCCTCTGTTACACGTTTTTGGGTAGTTAGTGTTGAAATCTTATGATTTTGGGTGTTTAGGGATACTCCAACATGGATTCCAAGTGGGTTCTATCCCTACTTCATATGGGTTGAGGTAAGAAGTGCTCAAACCCTTGTGATTTGTGATTTTTATGAGCCCTAGGTTGATGTATGTATGTGATATTGGTTATGTTAGTATATTTGATGATCTTGGTGCACAATTGGGAGATTGGTGTTACTTGAGGAGCTTTGGTGAGGCTTGGGGCTAAGGTTGGTGGAGACTTCCAAAGAAGAGACTCAATTGATTTGGCTACAAGAGGTACGGTTTAAGTTTCATTTAAGTACCGTGTGGTGTGATGAGAATTCCTAGGCTAGATGCCCCTAGGATTAAGTTTGGATTGTGTAAATGGTTGATGCTAATATGCATAGTTGGTATGTAATGTGAATTGATGATTAGGTTGAGAATTGTGTGGCCTTGTATGCTTGGTGTATTGAAAATTTGATGTATTGGGTAATGAGTATTAATTTGTGGCTTATGCATTTAAATTGTGAAATTGGGCCGGAGGCCGTAAATTTTGGGCCGGAGGCCGGAAAGAGGTAAGGGAGGTAAGTTGATGTGTGCATTGTATGATGACACAAGTGATTGGATGAATTTCATATAATGAATATGCGAATGATTGGGTTGATTGTTGAATAATAAGGTTTGAGGAGTTGAAGGGTGAAATTATGTAGATGAAGTATGTTTGGTTTTGGGTTGAGAAATATTATGTGGTCATATATGTGATTATGATTATTGATGTCTTGATGGTATGATGATGCATGAGAGGTATATATATTGTGATATATGATTGAGGAATGATTAAGGTTGATTTGTGGGTGAAACCACGTGATAGTGATTATGATATTGATTATGTATAATGATGGTTGATTGGAGATAGTATTGTTGGAAATTGAGATGAGGAAGGATGTATGACATGTTGATATGTTTGTAATTTAGCCATTTGCTTGAAATGGGTAAAGATGGTTATATGATGGTTTTGTGATTCGTGGTAAAGTGTTAATGTATGAGTTGAGGAGGCTTGATGTTGATTTTGGTATATTTTGATTGGTTTCAAAAAGGGTTGAAATTGGCATGTTTTGGTTGATTTTGAAAGGAGTTGAAAATTGCTTGTTTTGAAAATGGCACTTTGTGGTTTTATATGAAAAACATGGTTTTTGGGCATACTTTGACGGGACATAACTTGAACTACGGATCTTTGTTTTGTGCCAAATCTATTTAGAAATGAAATTGGATCCGGGATGTCCATGCCATTCGAAGAACGGGTGAAAAACTAATAAAAATAATAAAATAATAAATTAAATAATAAAAATTTAATTTAATCTTATTTTTTTTATAAAAAAATTTAAGAAAAAATACAATAATAAAAAACTAATAAAAATAATAAAAATAAATTATTTTTTATTAATATTTTTGTATTTTTTATTAAAAAATATAAAATATACTAATTTAATATCTTAAAATATAATATTTATATTTATATCATATTTATTAAATATAATTTTGTATATTTATATTCTTATATCAATATTTTGTGTCTATAAATAAAAACAGGCTAATTATAACTAAACTTTGATAAAATGAAATTGCAAATTTTGTAGTATGAAAATGTACGATAAAACTTATCATATGAATGTCTAGACAAAGTGTCTAACATTTTTTAAAAAAAATTAAGCAACTCTTTTTGTTTTTTTAAATATTGAATTAAATGGGAATATTTTGCTGATTTTTAATTTTCCCTATCAAAGTGAGCTTCCACAATTATTTTATATACTGCAGTTAATTATTATAGAGGATAAAATTATTTTCTTTTATGAGTGTTAATCAAAGAAGTACATAAAAAAATATAAAAATACAACACAAGTATCAATATAAGCATGTCAAATATGATTATAATAGCATAAACTATATTTATTATTAGATATTTGTCCTAAACTTTACAGACTTTCAAAGTTAGTCAAAATAAGTTATTTACTCAAGACACGCTTTAATTTTTACAGAATTCCAAACATTAAGAATACTTTCATTTTGAAAAAAATAAAGAAAATTATAATCTTTTGAAAAACAATTCGTATACTCAAAGAAATTTGAATATAAAAATTGAAATAACACGAAACATATGGATTACCATCTAAGCTAAGTCTCAACTGCTATGTTAAAGCAAATAACTTAAAAAAGGTTTTTAGCTAACCGTGAGTCAACCCGTTTGAATAAGTTGAGTCGCATTAACATTTTTTAATGAAAAAGTATATGGAATTAAAATATTACCAGCAAAAAATTAAATAATATTATATTAATTTATATTAATAATTAATTAATTTTTAAATTTTTAAATTTAAAATTTAAAATTTAATTAAAACCTAATTAAAACTATAAAAACTTTTTTTTTTCTCTCATATTAACTTACTCACCTTTAACAATCACACACACAAATTCTTCTTTTTTTCAGACTTTCTCTACTTCTTCACCAGAACTCACTCCTCTGTAATAAAATATCTGCTGCAAGGTGTCAGTTATCATCTCATCCAAATCTCTACTACAGAGCCTATAGAACTTGCTACCAGTACTACAACTGTATGCTCTCGGGCACCGCCAACAATCAAGAAAGAGATGCAGAAATTTAAATAAAAGAAAATAAAAAGTAATGCTAAATTTTTCTTTTTTTCGTTTCTGTTTTTTTTTAGAGGGAGGTGGACGGACAGAGAAGGAGAGACTCTCAGTTGAGGTGGAGATTTAGTTTTGGATGTGGTTTTAAAAGGATGAACGGATAGTTGAAGAGAAGGGTGTTGACTGCAAATTAAACACTTGATCTTAGTCAAAAGAAATTTTTAAATAATTACATAAATATAAAAAAACATTCATTTAATATAAAAAAATATTTTAATACTTAACAAAAGAAATATCCAGTTATAATTTAAAAAAAATTATGAAATTTTAAAGAAATAGAGACATTCACATTTGTAATACAAAAAAATTCAAAAAATATATAAAAAAACATTTATTTAGTATGAAAAAGAAACATTCTAATACTTAACAAAAAAAATATCTATACATATTAACTTATAGAGATTTTAAATTCACCCAAACGTATTTAACTGATTTTTAATTAATATCCTTTTGGTTCCTAATATTACTCTTTTTTAATTCATAAAAAAATTAAGCCAACTCATTTCTTGATCTTAACGAATTGGCTCTAACACATCTACTGAGTCCCTGTCCGTATTAACCGTTGTACTTACCAGAGGGATCTAACGATGCCTTTGTATAGAAATAAACATGTTATGTTAATTCATAGTGTAACGAATTTAATCTTATAAAGTCATAATTTTATTGTATTGTTTTTATATTTTAATTCTTAGATAAAAAATTATACACGATGAATAGTTTTAAATAGAGAGGAAAAAAAAACCATCAAAATTTATGATTTCTGTTTCCCTGACCATCACTATCTTCTCTTAATAATGAATAAGAAAGAAAAAAAACACTAGAGACGTCTAAAAAAAATATTTAATTTCATCCTTAAAATTTATATATGAATTTTAATTTAACTTTTAAAGTTTTAAATATTTTTATTTAATTTTTAAATTTTATAAACACAATTCATATTAATTTTTGAGATAATTTTTAGTAAATAAATATTATTTTTAAGAGTCCAACATAATATTCGACTTTTTACATTAGCACTACATTTATGTCTGTTTGTCAAAAATTGTCATTGAGACTAACATGAGTCATATTTATAAAATTTGAGGACTACGTAGAGATAATTAAAATTTCGACAACTAAATTAAAATTTATGTATAAGTTTAGAGATCAAATCGAGTATTATTACCACTGAAAATGAGATAATAATTAAAACAATCTCGTTAGGTAACTAACTAGGAGTGTAGCAAACAACAGTCAAATTAGCAATTTTTTTTAGAAGGAATATAGATTCAAATTATCATGGAAAATATCTAAAGTCTAATGAAAAAAATCCAAAATCTTAAACAAAAAAGCATCTAACACCAAATAATAACAAATATCCAAAATTATTGTAAAATCATTTTAAAAATTCATTTTAAAAATTTTAAAATCATTTTAAAAAATTCATAATAAAAAAATCCAAAATCTAACAAAAAAAAATGACATATCCAACATATTTTTAAAATTTCAAAATCTAATAAAACAAGACATCCAACAAAAATATTGGAAAAGAATATCTGAAAACTAAAAAAAATATCTAAAACTATTTAAAAAATATATAAAACCCAAAACAAAAAAACATCCAAAATATAACAAAAAGAAACATAAAAAATTTAGGAGAAAGATCCAAAACCTAATGAAAAAATATCCAAAATCTAAAAAAGAAACATCTAATACTAAATAATAATAAACATTCGAAATCATTGTAAAATCATTTTAAAAATCTAAAAATCATTTTAAAAAATCCTAATAAAAAGAAACATCTAGAACATAAAAAAACATTCAAAACCTAACAAAAGTGAGATATCCAAAATCTTTTAAAATTTTAAATTCTAACAAAACAAGACATCCAACAAAATATTGAAAAATAACATCTAAAAACTAAGAAAAGAAATATCTAAAACTATTAAAAAATCATCTAAAACAAAAAAAGAGGAAACATCCAACACATAAGAAAAAAACATACAAAACTAGTAAAAAGAAGGGTTAAGTACGAATTTCGTCTCTAAGGTATAGACCGAAAATTTTTTTCGTCTCCAACCTTTTTTTGCATACAAAATCGTCTCTAAGATTTAACTTGGTTTTAAAATCCTCATTTTTACCAAAATTTTAAATTTTATTACGAAATTACCCCTAACTAAAAAAATTATAAAATAAAAAGGGAAAGAAAACGCACGAGAGGGAGAAAGAATGGAGAAGGAAGAAGAAAATGCTGCTGTTCCTTCCCACTTGCCGCTCTCCTCGTCGCTCGTCGCTGCTCCCCGCGTTCTCGCTGCTGCTCCACGCCCTTCACCACCCGCCGCTGTTCCTCCCCACTCGCCGTTTTCCTCGCCGTTTGACGCTACTCCCCGCGTTCTCGCCGCTACTCCAAGCCACTCGCCACTGTCGCTTTGCAGTTTTGCCTTTGCTCTTTGTCACTTGTCACTTGCCACTCGCTTCTGCCTCTCCTCACTTCTGAATTAGGGTTCTAATTCTATTTTATTTTTAATTTTGTTGATTTTTTTATATTTGAAATGCAAATTTATTGATTCTTTGGTATTGATTTCTACTTCTTGTTGATGTTGTGAACTGTAAATTTTTTTCGTTTTAACTTGTTAATTTGTTAATTTTGTTGTTTATTTCTGCTTTATATCTGCTTGTTGATTTAAAACTTCCATTTTTGTTTGTTGTTTCTTTGTTTGCGGGTTCTATTTTGAAACTTCCATTGTTGGAGACTAGTTCCAATAGAGGTGGCCACTGAACTGGTTGCTAGAGATGTTGAGGTTGAGGTTACAATTTGTTGTTCGTCTTTGTTTTCTTTATGATTCTTTGAAAAAGAGAGAAAGAAAGAAGAGAGGGGAGAGAGAGAGGAGAAGCCAAGAAGCAGAGCAGGATCGGGAGGGACAGGTGAGTGAGATGGTGATAGGGTGAGGTGATGGTATAATTGTACGGAGGACGATTTTAAAACCAAGTTGGACTTTAGGAACGATTTTGTATGCAAAAAAGGTTGGGGACGAATAAAATTTTTGTCATATACCTTAGGGACCGAAATCGTACTTAATTCTAAAAAGAATCATCTAAATCCAAGAAGAAGAAGAAAAAGAAGACTGTGTGCAGAAGATAAGACAGCGGCTGTAAATCGCATGGCTGCGAATCGCGAAGTGACAGGAAAGAGGATGCAAAACGAAGCTGAATCCTGCAGTGATGCTTGCGTGTATTGCTTCACGGGCGAGGTCCGAGAGAACTTCAAGCGTTGTGCAAGCAGCGCGATGGCAAGGATGATGCCGACGTCAACATGCTACCCACGACATCACAATGGAGAGGACGGCCACACAATGGATGCCAGCAATGCGAAATGACTGTGAGAGAGGAAGCGAGAGGAGAGGTGACTGCACGCAACGGAGGGCTGGGGATTAGAGGGAGCCAATTTTTTCGACGAAGGTGGCACACTAGAGACACGACAACAGCGTGATGGGCGGAATGAGGCAAACACTAAAAGCACGACGAATGGGAAAAGGAGTGGGAGAGAGAGAACGAAAATGCGTATAATGAGTAATTTGTATCTTAGGGTTGTATAATAACACAAATATAAAAAGAGCACAAAAGAAATTTTTTTAAATTGGTTGAGTTAGCTATAACTATAAGAACAATTATCCACATCCAAACAATTTTAACACCCAAATTCATTCAAGTGATTTAAGTTACGACTTCTTTTTCCCATTTTCTTTTCCTCTCCCCTTGCGCTTCTTTATTATTTTTCAATCTCATTACCGTCATCATCAACAACACCTCCTCCTCTTCCTCCTCCTCCTATTGGAATTTCATCTCCTTGTTCCTTTTCATCATTCTCCTCCGTCATCATCATTATAATCATCGTCGTTATCATCATTGTCTTCTTCTAATACGTATTGTCGTTATCATTATCATTGAATTTTTGTCATATTAATGACATTGTCTGATCCAAAAATTGATTTGGATATATTTTTTTTCAAAATTGACTTGTTTTTGAATTCAAATTTATATAATGGACAATTTTCGGTTCATTTGGTATTATACAATAGTTTCATTTTGATAATATTTTCGGTTCAAAATTATTTAATGATGTCACAACAGAGAATCAGAATCAATAAAAATGTTAGTAAAATATTGGTGTTGTAGGTGACGATGATAATAATGATGGATGAGAAAGAAGAAAAGGAAGGAGGAAATAAAAAAATTCAAATAAAAAAAGAAACAGGAGAAGGAGGAAGAGGAGAAAGAGGAGATGGATGTGGTGGTAACGATGACGATAATGAAAAAAAAGATAAAGAAAAAAAAGAAGGAGAACAAAAAGAAAAAGAAGCTAGAGAAAAAAGAGGAGAAAAAGAAAGAAGAAAAAGACCAAACTCTGTGCAACGTAAATTAAATAGTTTAGTTACTTAGTTACATAAATCGCTTGGAAGTGTAGGGGGATAATATGGGTTAATGCTCAAATTCGTCTCTGAAAGATCATGCAATCTTCATTTTCGTCCCCGAATGATTTTTTTAATCAAATTAGTCCCTAAAAGATAAACTGTAAGTCAAATTAGTCCTTCCGTCAGTTAGATGATGATGTGTCACGTTAAGTGCCACGTGGCATGATGACGTGACACGCCACGTGGCAGGTCAGTGGCACATTGACATGTAAAAAAGTTTTTTTATTAGTCAAAATAGTCCTTGAAAGTCTAGACGTAAGTCATTTTTATCCCTCAAATTTTAAAAATTAGTCAAACTAGTCCTTATATAATTTTTTTTATTTTTCTTCATAATATTAAATTTGAAATATTTTTTTATACTACTAATTTTAATAGAAATGTAATTGACAAACAAAACATTAGTAATTGTATCTTTTCTTCTTAAAAATTTTTTCAATAAAATTATCTCTCTCCTTTAATTTTTCTCAAAATCTCTCTTATTCTTTTCTATTCTAAAACCTTTTTCTTACATTATTGCATTTTGTTGGAATATATAGATATACTCAAAATTGAAATGTATATATGTATGTTAACCTAAACAAAGTTATACCACTATTTTTTTCTACTACATCTTTTTTTTTTCATTACGGTATCACTTACATATAGGATGTAATGGTAGTGATACTTAGAGTCAAAATTTAAAAAGATCCACAAATTTTGCTTCAATTCCTGTATAAACTGGTAGTGATAAACCAGTTTTTCAATTATTGAGTTTTACTATATAAATTAAATAATAATAAAAATTATAATTTAAAAAAATTTAAAAGATTTAAAATTTAAAATAATTATTATATTATTTAATAAAATTTAAAATATTAAATTTTAAATATATAATCAACAATAATTTGATAAACTCATTTAAATAAAAAAATTCACATAAAAAATTACAATTTAAAAATGTAAAATTTTAAAATACAAATGATAAAATAATTTTATAAAAATTTAATTATTTTTATTATTTTTTGTAAAGAAAATGTTGTTTATTAAAGTTTAAAAAATAATATTAAAATTAATAGTATAAAAAATATTATAAATTTAATATTATAAAACAATTATATAAGGACTAGTTTGACTAATTTTTAAAATTTGAGGAATGAAAATTACTTATGTCTGAACTTTTAAGGACTATTTTCACTAATAAAAAACTTTTTTACATGTCAAGTCACGTGTCATTGACCTGGCACGTGTCACTGACCTGCCACGTGACGTGCCACGTGTCAATGATCTGCCACGTGACGTGTCACGTCATCATCCAACTGACGGAAGAATTAATTTGACTTACAATTTATCTTTCAGGAACTAATTTGATTAAAAAATTATTTGGAGACGAAAATGAAGATCACGTAATCTTTCAGGAACGAATTTGAGCATTAACCCGAATAATATATATATATATATATATCGCGCGTACAGGGCAGCATTAGATTTCCATCCTTATCCATATCTAATATAATTGGGAAATCTAATTCATGTCAAGTCTAAGATTCTCTACTAATTAATGTTACATATGTCATTACATATAAACTAATTTAATTGTCAATGCCTAAATTACATCAGAAGCACTACACGTGTTTTAGTTAATGAAACCGAGTATATCAAATTAACGTTGGAAAAACAATAACTCAAAATTATTTAATTTAATTTAATATTTATAATTATATATTTATATATCTAAAATTATTTATTTATTTTAATAATAATTAACCAATATAAAATAAAAACAATTAGATTATTTTAGTTTTTTAGTCTAAATTTTTATTGTGTCCCAAATATTTTTTATATATATTATACCTGGAAAGTAGAACAGATCTAATAACCTCCTCCACCTTGATATTCCTTCAAATTGACGTTAGCAAAATTATTAGAGTAAATATTTAATTTAGTTTCTTGTCAAATTCTGCGTAGGCCATGGCCCATGTGGTTTCTAATTAAAAAAATTCAATGTGGCCTTTGTTAATTAAAATTGCGCCATGAGATATATAGGTTGGTTCTTTCCTCCGAGACTATCAAAAACGGTCTACATCACACGTTACCTTACTTCCTTGGTTAGTGTAGACTAACACAAAATTAACAGACCCATTTCAGTAACTTCTCTTCCAAACATGAAAACATTATTGTTTTGAATTGTTGCCCAAAACAAACCATTTTAGTTTAGACGAGATCTTCTTTAATCCAAACGTGCTTTGTGAGACTTAAAATCCACTTCTTTCTCTTCTAAAATTACAATATTTAACAAGAGCCGGAGTTATGGTCTGAGGTCTTGACGCTGCGGTAATTCAATTGTCCGTTAATAATTATATCTGGATTCAAAACTTGGTTTAGATTAAATAGTGAATAGCAACTTTTAAAAATATTGTGTGTAAATATGTAGTTGTTCGTACTTGAAGTGAGTTTATAAACTAAAAGGATGAAGATTGGAGATTCTAATTTTGGAGTATGTAAAACTATGTCAAGTGGACAATTTGCAAAACATTTCAATACTAAAGTCAGTAGTATTTTTGGTGATAAAATGGGGAGTGGATCCTCTCCAATGAATAAAAAACTGGATGGTGTGCAGTGTTTAATCTAACCATTCACTACATTCTCTCTTATTTATTTCTGGTCCCACTATTAAAATCAAAGGTGAGAAATTGCACTGTATTTTGTCAAGTGTTGAAAAAATTAGAGAGAATCCATTTCCGATAAGATGCATGTGTCTTTATCTGCTGAGTGTCTTTTTCTTTTATTTCTGTCTTTTTGGGTTGTACCATTTTTTAATATTTAGTGCCTCTAAATTACGTTGTTAACGTCTGAATTTGAGAGTTTCAGCCTTTGCCATGCTGTCATTGTGGTGCATTTAATATTATGTTATAACGGCGAATTATCATTTAATCATTGTTTCGTTACGTTACTATTTGTTTAGAACAGTGCCCCAACTTGGATTCCTGGACCTGACCTTTTCATCACGGGTATTCTAGTTTATGATAGGACTTTTAGTTTATGATAGACCTTTTGTCATGAGTATGGATTTATGATGTCGATTTTATTCTTCGATTGGGACCCTAAAGGATTCTTTAAGAAAACTGAGCAGTTTTCTTTAGTTTTCTTGGGCGATTATTATTTTTCTCATTTTGCAAACTGTTAGCCCACTTTCAAATTCTCTCTCTAGTAATAAATGTAGCTTTAACTTAAGTTTAAATAAATTTTACTTCTACTTTACTTTTTCGCTTTTTAAACTATCTCATTTTTCAAATACGAACAGTTACCCTCTTTTCTCTCTCTAAATTTCTCTTATTGGATCTTTGCTTTGCTATGAACAATTTTGTCTTACTCTTTGTGAAATTCTACTGATCTATTTTGTCTACCATTGCATCCTTTGTTGTGCTCGAGGAGAGTTAGTGGCATTTATCAACAAATTCCACAGCAATCGTCATTTGAGGTTAGTGGAGTTTCTATTCTTCCTCTTATTTTGTGTTTTTACTGGAAGGATTTCTTTTGAACCCTCATTCGTTCTGGATGCCATTCCTTGCTTTGCGTCTATTATCTCTGATTATGTTCATTGTAGTAGGGACACTACTCTTTTTAGTTCCCAAATAGTTGATGAATACTATCTACCCCTAATTTTCGTATTTACATTTTGCAAGTTCATTCTATGCTTTGAACAAGCTATAGTCATAGAATTTGTATTCTTAGGATCTTTTTTATTTTTGGCGACGTATGGGTGATAACATAGTGGTGGTGTTCCTGTAGATTTTCATGAGATGGTCAAGAAGAAGGTTATCGTGAATCAAGGGTGTGGCGGTGCTGCTAATCTGCCGAGACCCTGTCTTGCCCTCTGTAATGAACAGTGAGCTAGATGTGGACATATATTCCTAAGTTTTTGAAGAAGTCAAGGAAATGGCTTTCACAATTACCTGAGAAGAACTTGATAACTTGAAGGAGGTTCGAGTTATTTTCGATTCCGACGTGAGCAACCTTTACATCTTCTCCATTCCTAGGTCTGGAGATCGGCTATGCCGCATTAACGAGCATGCCGATACCGTTCTAGATTGACTATGGATGTACAAAACGTTATTTTCTCGGATAGGAGTTTTGTTTACCTTTTTCTTATTTCCAAATAAGCTTGCTAACACATAATGGATGTGTTCCTTTCAAGCTCCATCCAAATTCTTGGGCCATTATCCTGGGTTTCGAGCTTTTGTTCTCATTCCTGAATATTGAACTTACTCTTAGGGTTTTTTTTTTTATATTTTTTTACTCTCACCATCCCTGACGTTAGGATTTTTGCTAGTAAAGAATTTTATAAAATATAGCCGCGTTGTGAGTATAGATTCTAAACCAACAGAAAATCCCTTCGTACAAACGTTTTGGTTATCACAAGTAACAAACCCCTAAATAAATTGATAACCGAGTATTTAAACCTCAGGTCGTCTTCTCAAGGAATTGCAGGGAGGTATGTTCTTATTATTGGTTATGAAGATTATAAATCGGGGTTTTAAAGATGAGGAACAAGTTATTTAAATTGCAATTAAAATAAATAAATAACTGTAAAATAAACTTTTGGCAAGGTATGAGAAATTAGAAGTCCTATCCTAGTTATCCTTATCAATGATGATGAAAATTGAATCTTAATTCTACTTAGTTAACCCTTGCTAGTGCAAGGGAAGGTCAAGTGACTAATTAGTTTGATCTTCAAACCCTAGTTAATTCCTAAAAAAGATTGGGATTATTGAAGTTCAAGCTAATTAGCAAAGATAGCAATTATCGATCACGTTGAGTCTAATAACTCCTGAGTTACTAATTTCTTAACCAAGACCAAAAGGAGAAAAGTAAATCTACTGGAATAAAAATGTCTTCGGATTGGAAGCAACAGTAACATAAATAAAAGAGAGTAATAATAAACTGAAATACCTCAAATAACATTAATTCAAAGAATAATCTGTAACGTAGAAGAATTCATAAATTAAATTGAGAAGATAAATAAAAAGGAATATGGAACCTGATGAAAAGAGATAATCCTGAAAGCAAAAGAAATCCTAATCCTAATCCTAAGAGAGAGGAGGGAACCTCTCTCACTAAAAACTACATCTAAATCCTAAAAAGTGTGTATTCTCTCTCTCTCTTTGTTATGAATGGATGGATTCCTCCATTTATAATCCTTCAATCTGTGTTCTCTGGGTTTGGATCTGGGCCAAAAAAGGCCCAGAAATTGCTGAGGACGACTTCTGCAAATTCTGCAGATCGCGCACGTCACGCGTCTGCGTGAGTCACGCGGTCGCGTCATCTGGAGTTCTGTTTTTCCACGCGGTTGCGTCAGTCATGCGCCTGCGTCAGTTGTGTTTTGCAGGTCACGCGTTTGCCTCATCCATGCGCTCACGTCGAATCTCTTTTGCGCGAACCACGCGTTCGCGTCGTCCATGCAGACGCGTCGTCCATGCGGACGCGTCACTGCCAGTTTCTCCAAAACTTCAATTTGTGCTTTCCTTCCATTTTTGTATGTTTCCTTTCCATCCTTTAAGTCATTCCTACCCTAGAAGTTTTGCAACTACTCAACACACAAATTACGACATCGAATGGTAATAAAGGGTAATTAAGATAATTATTTTTAAAGCATAGGAAACATGTAATTCACATATATCATATAATAGGGAAGGGAAAGTAAAACCATGCAATTTATATGAATAAGTAGGTGAAGGGTTAAATAAATCATTCAATTTAAGCACAATATATATCATAAAATATGGGTTTATCAACCTCCCTACACTTAAACAATAGCATGTCCTCATGCTAAATCCAAGATAAAGAGTAAGGTAAAGTGGTGGAATCTCATGCGATGCAATCTATTCTAAATGCAACTACCTAAATGAATCCTGCAATTCTAATTTTTATTCACTTGTATATAAAACTTACATGTAATTAAATTAATTCACATTCTCAAGGAATCATATATGCATAGCCAAACCTTAGATAATGATAAAGCACTTTTACAATTGAGATGGGAAAGAGAATTGTTTTACAAACTTGCAAGACAATCAGCAATTTAAGCAGAGATATATGTTGATGAGCTATGGAACCCTCACTGGATTTTGTGTTTACTCTCTAGTCACTCAGTGTTTATTGGGTCAATCACTCTATTCTTCTTTTTATCCTTACTTTCGATAAATTTGTTCTTCATCTAACCAATCAACAATCATAGAATATAGGCATACAAAAATCATGAGGTCTTTAATTAAGGTTGTAATGGGGCCAAGGTAAAGGTAAGGGTATATGTATAAGGTTAAGTGAGCTAATTAAGTGAATTCTTGATTAGTATAAGATCTCACCTAACATACATATTTTGTAAAGCAAAGCTTCTTTACCTATTTTCCCATATTTTACCCACTTTTTATATTACATTCTCATATTTTAATTTTTATTTAATTTTATCCCATGTGCATCGCTTTTTGTATTTGGGGAATTCTTTTTGTATCCCCTTTATTCAAATACTGAAACATAATTTTTTTTTACACATGGTAATTAAATTATTTTGATTTCACATGAGCATTCTTCCCAAAACTTTTTTTTTAAAATAAGAAATTTTATTCTTTTTAACTTTCTACCTTTTTGTTTCTATCATCCATGTTCCCATAAGGTTCCCACACTTACACAATACACAATTTCTATCTTAAGCTAACCAAGGATTCAACTTGGGATTTTTATTTTGTTTTTCTGCTTAAGGCTAGTAATGTGGTTATAAAACAAGAGGGGATTTAAAGGGTCAAGGGGGTTAACAAGGGTGATGTAAAAGGTAGGCTAATTTGGGAATGGTGAGCTAGAATCAAACAATGGCCTCAATCACTTTCTTGGTATGTATCTATATTCTATAATTGGACATATAGATTAAAACAAAGTAAAGAACACCAGAATAAATAAGAAGGGCGGAACACACAGGAATAAAATATTATGGTTTAAATGTAACCATGCAATTAAGCTCAAAACTCACAGGCTGTATGTTCTCTAACTCAAAAATCATATATTAGTTATATATGTCATGCAAGTAAAAATTAAGAGTTCCCATTATTCTCAATGTAAATCTTAAGGTGGTTTTAAAGTTTTAGTGTTTCTCCTTGATGAAATGTTGTTAACTAATTAACATGTAATGCTATATATACAAGGTGTGGGCTGTTTTTATTCTGTTAAAGTTTCTAGTTTACTTCCTTTTTATTTTCAATCTAAGCTAAACTATCATATGCTAAAAAGGGGTAAACTATACTAATTGATCCACATATTCTATAACTAATAAGTTAGAGTTGCAACTAAACTAACTAGCTAAAATATGAACTAAAGTGCAACATGCAGAAATATAGTAAAAATACATGAAGATAACAATGTATAAATACTGGGAAAATAAAAAAAATAAAAAGAAAAAAAATACAGAAAAGTAGCAAAATAAAGTAAGAGAGTTTGTAGTGGTTCACCAAAAAATATGCCAGAGATGGCAACCTCCCCACACTTAAATAATAGCATCGTCCTCGATGCTCACTCAAGCAGGGTGTGACGAAGTGTCATCTCTGGAAGGATGGGCTGCTGGTATCTCGATGGTAGGCTGAGGATCTGCAGTCGCTGTGAGGATTGGAGGAGTGGTCTGATGCAACGGGGGCTCTGTCCGTAGAGGAACCTCTGTATCTATGGTCTGTAGCTGGTGGTGCTCCTCATGATGTGGTGTAGTGTGGCCGGGACCTCCCTGATCAGCCTGGGTAGGTGCCTCCACCTCGTGATTGCTCACCTCCTCCTCAGATGTGTCGGAGGGCGTGTCGGGCTCGGAGGGAATGTCACCACCAGAGCGGATCATCAGCTTGAGGTGCTCATAGCGTCGCTTGTGGCGACGTTCAGACCTCTCAAAAAGTCGCCTGGTGCTACGGTCAGATCTTTCAAACTGCTGCTGGTGATGGCGCTCCATCTGATCTAGGCGGTCAAAGAGTCGGTGCACCAGACGGTAGACGGGCTCAGGAGCAGGTGGGGGTGCAGTGGGTGGTGCTAGGCCAATTGAAGCAGAAGGGGTAGCTGAAGAGGTGGCTGCCTCAGTATTGTCAGTGAGAAATGGAGGGCGGTAGCCGAAAGCCAGGAACTTTCGATTGTGGGGGATGATCTTTTGGCACTCTGCTGCGGGGGGCTTTTCATCAACATCCTCCCAAGGGACCTCAGCTCGGTGACCCAACTAAGTAATCAGGTAAGGAAAAGAGAGGGTGCCTCTAACATGGACCCTGGCCATGTAATGCCGGATGAAGCGAGGTAGATAAAGGTCCTTACCCGTCATCACACACCAGATGAGGGTAATCATAGCAGCTGGCACCTCCGTCTCATGAGTGCTCGGCATCACATAGTTGCTCAGAATCTGTTGCTATAGTCGAGCCTCATCATTCAGATATATAAGCCTGATTCCTTTTGGTACCAATATGCTAGTTCCCATGACCCAAGGAACAGTAGGATCAAGAGTGATGACCTTCTTTACTGCATCCCAATCAAACCTCATAAATCTCATATCTTCCTCAGCTTTCTGGTAACTATCTGGCTGATCTGATTTAGGTGGAAGATGGAGGATCTCTTCAATTGATTCTTCAGTAACCAGAATCTGTTTGCCTTTGAGCTGTACTGCATCCAGGGATGATAGAAAGTAGTTACTGTAGAATTCTCTAACCCAGGATGAGTTGACCTCAGTTAGGTTCCTCTCCAGGAAGAATAAGCCTCTTTGTTTGATCTGATCTGAGGTGTATTACTGGAGTTCTTCTGGAATTTTGAGGGTTCTTTCCAGGTGTAGGTTCCTAGCGGTGGCAAAGGTTGGGTATTTCAGCTCACAGTATTTGTTTGCAAATTTCACCGGGTCAGCTGAAGGTACCAACTGATCAGTCTTTTCCTGCGGGGTAAAGTTTTTCTCCCGCCAGGAATCATCATGTAAGATGCCAAGGATGGAACCAGAGGATTCACCTCTTTTCCGTTTGCCAGTTGTTGCTTTGCCCTTACCCCTGCCTTGAGAGTCAGACATCCTGAAAAAAAAAACAGAATTTTTCAAGATATAATTGAGGAATAAAAGCAGGAAAACAAGTAGGCAAATAACAAGATAAGTATGAAGTGGCAAAGGAGCAGTAGAAAAATGAAATGAGTTAAGTAAATGTATATTTCAGATTGTGTTGGAGTTGAAAAGCGGAGATGAGAAATCACAGTCCAAAATATTTTAGAAGTGGAAAGCTTGTTAAATAGAAAAACAATAATCATGCCGTGAGTGAAATTAATTTAAAGAAGTAGGGAAAAGGTAAAGTGGGAAGTTAGAAAGTTAAAAATGGGTAAAATTGAAAAAGAGGTTAGAAAGCGAAAATCAGTAAGTTAGTAAAAAAAAGTCAGAGTAAGTGGCATGATGATTGGTTCCGAAGTAACAAGAATTTCATAATTTGAAGCAACAGTCAACTCATATTCAAGTAGAAAAAAACAGGGTATTGATGATGATTCAGATAGATATAGAAGTAGTAAAAAGTAAAATCAAACCATCAATAAATCAATTTATTAACCAGGAGATCAAAAGTAATAAGAATGCTGGCCCGTGCATTCTAGAATAGGTTTGGTATGCGTGGAGCAGTTCAAAAATGAGAATTGCCAAAACCAATACTTGAATGTAGAAGGGAAAAGTAATTTGCAGAAAATTGGGCAGCATTCCGGCTAAAATTGGATGTTCCCGGAAAACAAATAACAAGAATAGTTCATATGTATTGAAATAAGGCTGCACAAATAGCAAGAATAAGAAAGAGCAGTGTAACAGTAGAGGTTATCTTGGAATTGCGGTGGTCATTGGTGGTCGGAGGTGGTGGCTGGGGTGGTTGAGAAAGAGAGTTGCAGTGGTTAGAGAGAGAGGGGGTAGGGTTTGGGGACGCGACGGGGAAAGGGTTCGCGTGACTTGGGGTTAGTGATCACGAATCCACGCGGATGCGTGGAGGATGCGGTCGCGTGAGTAGAGTGAAATAGGGTCAACGCTGATGCGTGGTTGACACAATCGCGTGGATTGGGTGTAAGATGGTTGATGCGGATGCGTGAGGCACGCGATCGCGTCGCTGGAATTTGTGCTAGACGCACGCTTCCAGCGTCATTTTAGCGTAACTCTCTGTTTGGTTTGGGGTGTTCATAATATCCGCGCGATGCGATCGCGTCGCTCACGCTTTCGCGTGGGATGGGTGTTGTGTAAGTGACGCGTTCGCATCGGGGACGCGTACACGTGGGTTGTTGGTGCTAAACGCGCAATAGCCGCACGATTCCAGCCCAACTCTCTGTGCGTTGGATCTTTACGTCGATATCTAGATCACGCATTCGCGTGGGTGACGCGGACGCGTGGAGGCCTTTTTTTTGCAATTGACGTGATCGCGTGGGGAACGCGGTTGCGTGGAACAATTGTGTTAAAGGCACGCCTCTAGTCTTGCTTCAGCGTGACTCTCTGTTCACTTTCTTATTCTTTTAATGCACTTGCGACGCGGACGCGTCAGCGACGCTATCGCGTCGCGTGCTCTTTTTTTTATGCAGTATGCAGAATGCAAAATGTAGTGAATGTCATGCAAAAATTTCAAGTTCAAATTAAATTCAAAAACAGAGCAAAATAGAGGGGGAACGATCATACCATGGTGGGTTGTCTCCCACCTAGCACTTTTAGTTAAAGTCCTTAAGTTTGACATTTGATGAGCTTCCTGCTATGGTGGCTTGTGCTTGAATTCGTCCAGAAATCTCCACCAGTGTTTGGAATGCCAGCATCCTCCGGGGTCCCAAACAAGGTACGTAAAGCCCTTATGTGAGTTCAAACAGGCTTGCAGGCTCCCGGAGTGTTGAATGGTAGAATAGATTCCAGGATCCCAAACTCTACTTGTACACCTGTCTTTGTCTTGATCTGCATTTTTCTAGCCGGGTGATAAGTAATCTGAATTCTCACTGCAGTGACCAAACAGCTTCCGAGATCTTTCCAATTGAGCTTGACACCAATTCCTGCACCTCAAATTGAAGTGTGAAACCTCATTAAATCTTGCATACCAACGCTGAGTGCGAGTCATTTCCCTTTTTCTCTTAAAGTCGCAAAAAGCTCTAAGCTGGACATCTGTCTTAAGCAAACCATATTCAAGTGAAAAATTGAAGATAAAGGTCAAGGATTCTACCCACTTGAAGTTTGTGTTGAGTGGTAGTGGCCTTGGGATCAGTGTTTTTAGTGGTTCTACAAGCTTTACTCCCTTGTGGTCTTCTGTGAATTCCTCTACTTCTTGGTAATTTTCTTCCAATTCAACCATGTCTTGATCAAAGTCACTGATATCTTCTTCATCACTTGAGTCATAATTGGGAGGTTGAGAAAAGTCGACCTCTGCATCATCTTCGTATTCACTTGGGGAAGATTCTTCTGTCTCAAGGAATTCACTTGCGGATGCAAGTTCAATACCAAGAGAACTTGACTTGCGATCATCATCATCAAGGAAACATGTGTCTCAGGTAGTTCCGTCTAGTTCTCCATAAGATACCTGCTTTGGGGGTTGTGCACTATCCTCCTTAGCCTCAATTGTAGCGTCCTTGACGGAATTCTCCTTAACTCTAGATTTAGGTGGCGGTTTGGCATCTCCTAAATCTTCAACCAACTCTTCTTCTTCTACAATGACAGCGTCCTCTACTTGTTCTAGTACGAAGTTATGCTCTATGCTGTCCACTGGAGTTTCTAGTGTCTTCTTCACGCTACATTCTTCATTAGATTCTCCACATGAAGCCATGGGAGTCTGTTGAGTGTCTGAATATCTGGAAGATAATTGATTTATTGCTTACTCCAGTTGATGAAGGGTTGCATTAAATTGGTCTACTGATTTTTCGAAGCGAACCTGTGATTCTTGGCTTGATGGATATGGGCATGGCGCATAGGGGAGTGGTGGTTCTTGGGAGTAATTGGATTGGCGTTGGAGTGGATAAGGATCATGTGGTAGTGAATGGTGAAAAGAAGTGTGTGAATGTGGTGGTTCGAAGTTATGTTGAGAGGATGGTCTCTGAGTATAGGATGGGGTTTGTTGGTAGCTACGAGGCGGTCCACCAAATCTATCAGTTGGGCATGCATTGTAGAATAGTCTTTGTCCATGATATCTAGGAGGATGTTGTTGCCTAAAGGGGTGATCAGATCCTCGTGGCTCCATCCATCTTTGATTGCTTAGACCTTGATGCATAGTCCTGTTATAGCTTCCATTCCTTGCAACAAAATTAGAAATAAACTCAAAGCGAGAGGGGTGAGAATTCATAGTAGTTATCAGAAATGAGGAGGGAAGAGAAGAAACAAATAAACAAGTAAAAGAATAATATTTACAATAACCAATAATAAGGCACATGTTTGCAATTCCCCGGCAACGGCGCCATTTTGACGTTAGAATTTTTGCTAGTAAAAAATTTTATAAAATATAGTCGCGTTGTGAGTATAGATTCTAAACCAACAGAAAATCCCTTTCGTACAAACGTTTTGGTTGTCACAAGTAACAAACCCCTAAATAAATTGATAACCGAGTATTTAAACATCGGGTCGTCTTCTCAAGGAATTGCAGGGAGGTATGTTCTTATTGTTGGTTATGAAGATTATAAATCGGGGTTTTAAAGATGAGGAACAAGTCATTTAAATTGCAATTAAAATAAATAAAAGACTGTAAAATAAATAAATAACGGTAAAATAAACTTTTGGCAAGGTATGAGAAATTAGAAGTCCTATCCTAGTTATCCTTATCAATGATGATGAAAATTGAATCTTAATTCTACTTAGTTAACCCTTGCTAGTGCAAGGGAAGGTCAAGTGACTAATTAGTTTGATCTTCAAATCCTAGTTAATTCCTAGAAAAAGACTGGGATTATTGAAGTTCAAGCTAATTAGCAAAGATAGCAATTATCGATCACGTTGAGTCTAATAACTCCTGAGTTACTGATTTCTTAACCAAGACCAAACAGAGAAAAGTAAATCTACTGGAATAAAAATGTCTTCGGATTGGAAGCAACAGTAACATAAATAAAAGAGAGTAATAATAAACTGAAATACCTCAAATAACATTAATTCAAAGAATAATCTGTAACGTAGAAGAATTCATAAATTAAATAGAGAAGATAAATAAAAAGGAATATGGAACCTGATGAAAAGAGATAATCCTGAAAGCAAAAGAAATCCTAATCCTAATCCTAAGAGAGAGGAGGGAACCTCTCTCACTAAAAACTACATCTAAATCCTAAAAAGTGTGTATTCTCTCTCTCTTTGTTATGAATGGGTGGATTCCTCCATTTATAATCCTTCAATCTGTGTTCTTTGGGTTTGGATCTGGGCCAAAAAAGGCCCAGAAATTGCTGAGGACGACTTCTGCAAATTTTGCAGATCGCGCACGTCACGCGTCCGCGTGAGTCACGCGGTAGCGTCATCTGGAGTTCTGTTTTTCCACGCGGCTGCGTCAGTCATGCGCCCGCGTCAGTTGTGTATTGCAGGTCACGCATTCGCCTCATCCATGCGCTCGCGTTGAATCTCTTTTGCGCGAACCACGCGTTCGCATCGTCCATGCGGACGCGTCACTGCCAGTTTCTCCAAAACTCCAATTTGTGCTTTGCTTCCATTTTTGTATGTTTCCTTTCCATCCTTTAAGTCATTCCTGCCCTAGAAGTTTTGCAACTACTCAACACACAAATTACGGCATCGAATGGTAATAAAGGGTAATTAAGATAATTATTTTTAAAGCATAGGAAACATGTAATTCACATATATCATATAATAGGGAAGGGAAAGTAAAACCATGCAATTTATATGAATAAGTAGGTGAATGGTTAAATAAATCATTCAATTTAAGCACAATATATATCATAAAATATGGGTTTATCAATCCCCTTCCGATCACAAGGTCGAGGATTCATTTCTTTCCGGGGCGTCCCTAATAAAAAAATATTTACTTTGTTTGAGGAATCCTACCATGGATTCAAAGAGAAGTTCTTCAAGATTGAGGGGGTAGAAGGCACGAATCCCTTCTTTATGACTTTGGAAGGTGCTAAAAGATTCAATTTGTATTGGAATTATAATGTCTCTTCACTGAAAATCCAGATTTCTGGTGTCAACGCTAGTGAACTCTTAAGTATTAACTTGCTAACGATGTTGTGAGTTTTGTATTCATGGTTTCTTTATTCTATACCTTGTGATTTCATATCGTTGACGATTTCCTATTTCAGTTAATATGGCTGGGAGACTTGTCGTGATCCCCGAGTTGAAGAAGAGGTTGTCAAGTCAAACTCCGATCAATGTCGGTGATGATCAAGTTTCTTCCTCTGCTACCATCAGTCGCCAACCTCAGTCTTGTAGGGTTGAAGAGAGTGGGGAAGGAAGGGGTACCGAGGTCAAGTTTCATGACCTGGAAGGGGATTCCCGGGTCCATTCTCCTTCAAGGAAAAAATTAAAGGCCACTGGTAAGGAAGATGCCACTGCTCCTTTTCCTTCATCACTTAGGTACGTCTTAGACAAGAGATTCCAAGCTCCTGAGCTCGTAGACCAACATTTCTTGAATAAGGAAACAAAGTTAGTGCTTGCTAAGATGCCCGTGGAAGACACCCTTTCCCGAGTCCAGAAAATGCTTCTTTGTTCGGCAACGTATATTGGTGATGTCGAGATAAAGATTAGCAATCTCCGTTCTGACTTCCTTTCTAAGGACAAAGTGATTACTATTGCCAACTCTCAGATCCAGAACTTGAATTATAAAGTTACCTTAGTCATGGAGAAGCAGACTTCCCTTGAGACTGAGGTGAAAACTCTAAAGGAGGCCAAAGCTGCTTCTAACTTAAGGGGGCAATAACTTGAAGAAGCAAGTTTCTGAGCTGATTGAAAAGATTGACGGGCTTGACCTCTCAGTCAGGAAGGTGGAGCTGGTTGCCATGGATGGGGTGTTTGATACAATGCGGAACATGTTTTGGCAAACGTACCTAAAGGACGCGGGAAGCAAATGAGGTTTTCTCTATTATCATGTGTTCTCAGGTTTTCCGGTGCCTTTTAGGGCTTGGGCTCTTCTGTCGAGTCCGCCTCCTTTTAGACTGGGCAGATCATGATTCTTCCCTTGTCCGTCTATCTCCATCCCGAGAATTGCCACGTCTTCGAGGTGACCTCCTATCTTCTTATTGACGTTGGCGGAGAACATGAGTCCCGTCGATTGGGATCCTGACCGTGTTTAGGGTTCCCGTGATTGCGCTCTTCACGTTCCATGACCGGGCGACTTCGGGAGCGTGACTGCCTAGATAATGAGCGTTCAACCAATCGCCGTTCAAGTTCTAAACTGTGGCACTCCAACTCTTGGATCCGATGTTGGATTTCTTGCATGGTGTGATGGTAGTCATCCCCTAGGCCAGGGAAATGACTAACTTCTGCGTGGTGGGGTTCAGGATTTGGGGCTCTTTGATTCTTGTACCCAGGGGGAACTGCTTTGTGACTTGAGGTGACATCAGTTTTGTGTCTGTCCTCCCGATGTTGGTCCCTTTATGGAGTTTCTAAATTGATGGTAAAATGAATTCGATGTTCGACCATGATCCTTGGTGAAGTAGGATCCCCATAGAGATGCCAAATGTTCATACCTGAAGTGAGATTATGAACCGAAGGGATGAAGATCGGAGATCCTAACTTCGGAGTATGTAGAGCCAGGTTGGGTGGACAACCTGCAAGACACTCCGATCCTAAAGTCAACAGTGTTTTTTGTGATAAGGTGCATGTATCTTTACCTGTTGAGTGCCTTTTTCTTTTATCTCTACCCTTTTGGGTCGTGCCATTTTCGAGCATTTAGTGTATTTAAATTACCTCATTAACGTCTGGATTTGACAGTTTCAGACTTTGCCATGCTACTGTTGTGGCGCGTTTAATGTTATGTCATAACGTCGAATTCTTATTTAATTGTTGTTCTGTTACGTTACTATTTATCTGAAACAATAGTATATATAAATTTATAAAATTGTAATATTTAAAATTAAAAATTTTCTGAAAAAAAAAATGCTGCATTCATGAAACAAAAATGAGCTTCATTGGGTATTCTTATTTTTATTTTTTTTTATTTGAGCATTCACTAAAATTATAATTAGCGTTGATCCCTAAGTGCAGGACGGATGGGGGGTAGTGAACTTACCCTAACAAATTTTAAAAGCTCATATACTATTATAATAGATGTCTTGTATAGAATAAAATTTAATAATGTAGTGATAGTAAAAATAGTTATTATTCTTTATGTAATAGGGTTTAAATTTTTTTACATATATTTATATTATTTGTATTTTTTATTTAATTCAAAAATTTTTTTTTACATTTCTTTTTTTAAGATTAATTTTAACATTTATAATGATATAAATATACTTTAATATTATTTATGATAATATTATTTTTTGAGGTAATGACCAAATTAGTACCCGAAAGATTTAAACACTGACATTTTGGTACCTCACTATTTGTTATTGACAAAATGGTCCTTAAAAGGTTTTAAAATTTGACAAGTGTACCCACGAGTGCACCGGAGCACATTTCCGGCAAGCACAGTGCTGATGTGGCCACCGTGTTTTGGTGACTTGGCAAACTACCCCCAAAGTTCCCTCCCCAACGCACACTCCCTCCCCTTCCCTCTCCCTTCCTGTCGCAGCCCCCATCCCCAACGCACACTTCTCCCTAATCGTAGTCCCCGCCGCATCACAAGCCCCTCCCCAACGTACACTTTTCCTTCCTCCCTCAACACCACCATTCACAGCAACAACAACTTTAATATCAATAGCAACAACAACCTCCACCACATTCTCTCTCTCCACCACTCCCTCTTCCTCAACGCACACTTCCCTCTCCCTCCCTCAACACCACCATTCACAGCAACAACAACTTCAACATCAACAGAGTTGCCCCAAATCATCAATTGTCTCAAAATACTTTTATTTAGTTGTTTCTTTTTTATTCTTTTTTAATTAATTTTTACTTCTATTATTATATAAAAATACTTTAATGTATTTTAAATTCACATAACAAAATTGTTAGTGCAATTAACTTATATTATTTTATGTCATATTTTTTAATGATATAAAAAATAAAAATATAACTTACTATCACATAAATACTTAATAAAGTAAATTAACTAACAAAATATTTAAAAATATATAATTTTATATTTTATTATATATAAAACTGTAAAAAAATTATGAAAAAATTATAAAAACTGAGATAATTTTTTTATTTGACAAGTATTTATTAATTTTTTAAATTATAAAATTAATTTTAATTATATCTATTATCAAATATATAGCATTATATTTGATTATACATAATTTTAATTTTCAACCTCTCTACTCTTAGATTCCTGAATCCGTCCCTACCTAAGTGAATTAGATATTCTTGGTTACATAAACTGTACCATATTTATAGGATTCACTTAGACTAAAAAATAGATATTTTTTATTTACGTGATAATATAATATATAATTAAATGTATTTGTAAAATTTTAAAATAACGTATTGAAGTTAAATTCATTCGAAATAATTTAATTATAAAAATAAAAGCCTAAAATATCATTCTTTTAAAAACAAAAGGTGGGCTTTCTTTCTTGTATATTTGTGCAGTTCAATTATGAATAGGCATGGCAATTTTTTTTCAACGAGACAGATACTCATAAGATTTATCTGTCGGAATCTAAAGGATAAATTTAGCGATTGTTTTTTACTCGTAGGGGATGCATGAGTATCTTTTCTTTATTTTCTACTCATTTTAAGTTAGAATTTATTAAGTTTCAATTATGTTTTAGTGTTAAAATCCTATTTGGAGGCTACTTTGAATTACTTTGGTGTTTTAATTATTTCAAGTAAAGTTTGGATCAGTTTGTAGCGTCCGTGTGCAAGAAAAAAATGAAAAATTTCGAATATGCCAAGCTGGCGCTAAACGCGGACCTGGCGTTTAGCGCTAGCAAGCTAGCAACAAAAGGGAACGTTCTGCCACTCTAGGGCGCTAAACGCCAACCCTGACGTTTAGCGCTAGCCATGCGAACTAAGTTTTACCCAAGAAGCATCTTTAGTTGGATTTAGCTTTTAATTATTGTATTTTCCTTTATTTTAGTTATTTTCAATTACAAACAAAATCTTTTAGGTTTAGAGTTTATTATTTTATTTTAGTTTCAAATCAAATTATGTTAGATATAAAAAGAAAAAGATTCAGCCCTTCAGACTCTCTTCTCTTTGACGGATCTCATTCTACAGTTTACAATTTTTAGAACCCTAGTTTTTTCTCTGAGCCATGAGCAACTAAACCTCTACTGTTAAGGTTAGGAGCTCTGTTTATTCTATGGATTGATACTATTACTCTTCTATTTTAATTAACGCACTGATTTCAATATCAAGAATTTATTTTCGTTCTTCATCTTAAGGACTTGGGTAGATCGGAAGAATAACTCTTGCTCTAATTGTATTCTTGTAAATCTTGGAAAAGTAATTTACTTGGACAACCTCTTGTGTATGTATTTGATAAGTTTAGATCCTACTTAATTGGTTCCAAGGTTATTGTTTATACTAACCATGTTGCTCTTAAGTACCTTCTAACCAACTAGGATTCTAAACCAAGGCTGATTAGGTGGGTGCTACTTCTTCAAGAGTTCGACATTGAGATCAGAGACAGGAAGGGATCAGAAAATCAAGTGGCTGACCACCTTTTTTGGATAGAGCCTGAAGAGGGAACGCAACCACCAACTGCTGTGACTGAGACATTCCCGGATAAGCAACTCTTCATGATTCAGAGGTATCCATGGTTTGGAGACATTGCAGACTACAAAGCCATGATGTTCATTCCCAAGGAGTACAATAAACAACAAGTTAAAAAGCTTTTAAATAATGCAAAGTACTACTTGTGAAAAGAATCTTATCTCTTTAAGAGACAGATGGGATCATTAGGCTTTGTGTCTCAAATGAGAAAACACAGCAGATTCTCTGACATTGTCATGGTTCAGAGTATGAAGGCCACTTTGGTGGTGAAAGGACGGCTACTAAGGTCTTTCAGAGCAATTTTTAGTGGCCAACTCTCTTCAGAGACTCAAGAGCATTTGTGAAAATTTGTGACAAGTGTCAAAGAGCTGGAAATCTCCCTGTCAACCATGAGATGCCACAGCAGGGGATTCTATAGATTGAGTTGTTTGATGTGTGGGGTATTGATTTTATAGGACCTTTTCCACCCTCATATTCAAACACTTATATCTTGGTGGCAGTGGATTATGTGTCTAAGTGGGTGGAAGCAGTGGCCTTGCCCACTAATGATGCCAAAGTGGTGCTGAGCCTTCTTTAGAGATACATTTTTAGCTGGTTTGGTGTCCCAAGGACACTCATTAGTGATGGAGGAAGCCACTTCTGCAACAGATAATTGGAATCACTTCTATAGAGATATAGAGTCTGTCATAAGGTAGTAACCTCTATCACCCACAGACAAGTGGATAAGTTGAGGTCTCCAACAGGAAACTCAAGAGGAATCTGGAGAAAACTATGAGTACTTCAAGGAAAGATTGGGCTAGGAAGTTTGATGATGCTCTTTGGGCATACCAGAATGCATTCAAGACTCCTATTGGGATGTCCTCTTATCAGTTACTGATAAACCCCATTTTGAGGATTTATCTTGTGTTGAATTTAGAGTATTTTGATACTTTTTACCCACATTTATTCAATGAATTAGCATGATTTTGTGATTGTCTCCTTATTTGTGCTTAAGTGTGAAAACATGCTTTTTAGGCCTTTAACTTGATGATTTTAATCTCCCTTTGATTCCACTAGATGCCTTGATGTGTTTGATAGTGATTTCAGATTGAAAAGGCTAGGAATGAATCAAAGGAGTGAAGAGGAAAGCATGCAAAGTGGAGAAATCATGGAAAAAGCCAAAGATTTGGACTCGCCCATGGACGCGCGTGCGCACCAGGCGCTTACGCGCACCTTGCGAAATGGTCCATGGACGTGTACGCGTGCTGTGTGCGTACGCGTCGATGCTGATACTTGATTTTTGAGTGAATTCGCACCCAACAAATTCTGAAGAGTTGTGGGGCCTAATCCCAACCAACTTTAGCGCCAAAAATGCTATTTAAAGCCAAAGATTGAAGAGCAAAGGGGGATTCAATCATTCACACACATTAGGATTAGTTTAGAGTTACTTTTAGAGAGAGAAGCTCTCACTTCTCTCTAGGATTAGGATTAGGATTAGGTTTAGTTCTTAGATCTAGGTTTTGATTCATCTTCTTCTACTTCTTCCTTTCAATTCCTTGTTGTTACATTCATTCTTCTTCTATTCTTTTGTTGTAATTTCCTTTATGTTGTTCTTACACTTTGTTGTAGATCTACTCTTGTTCCTTATCTTTTATTTCAATTCAATTAGAGGTAATTCATAATAATTGTGTTCCTTTTGATTGTTGTTGTTAATTCATTGCAATAATTGTTGTTAGATTTCATTCTTGTTGTAGATTTCATATGCTTTCCTTTTATGCCTTCCAAGTGTTTGATTAAATGCTTGGTTGGATTTTAGAGTAGAATTTTATGCTCTTGGCTTGGAAAGGTAACTTAGGATTTCTTGAGTTGCTAATGTCCAAGTAATTGATGATTGGAAGCCATTGACTCTAGTTCTCACTAATTAAATTAGTAGAGAGTTAGAACTTATGGACTAGGATTGATATAGCTCATTTGACTTTCCTTTACTAGTTAAAGGATGACTTAATGGGATTAATCCTTGCATTCTCATATTGTGGTTAGTGATTAGGATAGAGCTCCTTGACCACCAACCCTTGCCAAGACCTTTTTAGCTATTAGTTTACTTCTTTGTCATTTATCTTTCATGCTTCTGATCAAAACCCCAAAAATAGCTCATAACCAATAACAAGACACTTTATTGTAATTCCTAGGGAGAACGACCCGAGGTTTGAATACTTCGGTTATTAATTTTAGGGGTTTGTTTTAGTGACAAACAACTTTTTGTATGAAAGAATTATTGATTGGTTTAGAAACTATACTTGCAACGAGAATTCATTTGTGAAATTCTATACCATCAAAAATCTAATCATCAGTTACTCTATAGGAAGACCTGTCATTTGCCATTGGAATTGGAGCACAGAGCATATTGGGTAATAAAGTTTATAAACTTTGATGCCAAGGCTGCAGGAGAACAGAGGCTGCTCCAATTGAATGAGCTTGAAGAATTCAGAAATTCTGCCTATGAGAATGCCAAGCTTTATAAAGAAAAGACCAAGATGTGGTATGACAAGAAGATAGCCATAAGAGCTTTTGAGCCAGGCCAGAAGGTTTCACTGTTCAATTCAAAGCTCAAGCTCTTTCCCAAGAAGCTGAAGTCCTGGTGGTCAGGACCTTTTGTGGTAACCAGAGTGTCACCTTATGGTCATGTGGAGCTTCAAGAAGAAAACTCAGACAGAAGATTCACAGTCAATGGCCAGAGGTTAAAGCATTATCTTGATGGCAAGATTGATCTCTAGAGGTCTACTCATCTGCTAACTTAGCAGAACTGACTGCCAACTCAACTCTTAGTATCCTTAATTTCTTGCTCACTTTGATTTGGATTTCTTTTTATTTGATTTTTTATGCTTATTCTTAGTTTTCCTTAGTTTAATAGTGTTTGTGGTCATGCAAAGTGTTTAGAACAGGAACAGGAGGACTCTAGAGGAGAAACAAAATACCCCGGAGAGCATTTCACTCGAGTGTTCTGGCACTAAACGCCAGGCTGGGCGTTTAGCATCAGAAAGCACATAATTCAGGGTGATTTACGTTGTTTGGGACACTGGTAGACGAAATTGTGATCAACAATATTGGCTCTTTGGTATGTGCATTTATTAACTCAGCACTTTCTTTTCACAACTCCGTTCAACTAACCAGCAAGTGTACTGGATCATTCAAGTAATAAACCTTACGTGAGTAAGGGTCGATCCCACAGAGATTGTTGGTATGAAGCAAGCTATGGTCACCTTGTAAATCTCAGTTAGGCAGATTAAATGGTTATGGGTTTCGAAAATTAATAATAAATTGAAAATAAAAAGGGATAGAAATACTTATGTAAATCAATAGTGGGAATTTCAGATAGGCGTGTGGAGATGCTGGAATCCTTTCGAATCTCTACTTTCTTATTACATTCATCTAATCCTTCTTACTCCTTTCCATGGCAAGCTGTATGTAGGGCATCACCATCATCAATGGCTACTTTCAATCCTCTCGGGAAAATGGTCCTATGCGCTGTCACTGCACGGCTAATCGTCTTGAGGCATCACCCTTGCTGATGGCTACATCCCATCCTCTCAGTGAAAACGTTCCAAATGCTCTGTCACAGCACGGCTAATCATCTGTCGGTTCTCAATCAGGTTGGAATAGAATCCATTGATTCTTTTGCGTTTGTCATCACGCCCAGCCTTCAGGAGTTTGAAGCTCGTCACAGTCATTCAATACCGGAATCCTACTCGGAATACCACAGACAAGGTTAGACTTTCTGGATCCCCATGAATGCCGCCATCTATCTAGCTTATACCACGAAGATTCTGTTGGGGAATCTAAGAGATATGCGCCCGGCCTAAGGTAGAACGGAAGTGGTTGTCAGTCACGCGCGTTCATAGGTGAGAATGATGATGAGTGTCACGGATCATCACATTCATCAAAGTGTTGTGCAACGTATATCTTGGAATAAGAATAAAAGAGAATTGAATAGAAAGTAATAGTAATTGTATTGAAACTTGAGGTAAAGCAGAGCTCCACACCCTTAATCTATGGTGTGCAGAAACTCCACCGTTGAAAATACATAAGTGAAAGGTTCAGGCATGGCCGAATGGCCAGCCCCCAAAACGTGATCACAGGATTCAAAATACAATCCAGAATCTAGGATTTTTGAATATGATAGTAAAAAGTTCTATTTATAATAAACTAGCTCCTAGGGTTTACATGAGTAAGTAATTGATGCATGAATCCACTTCTGGGGCCCACTTAGTGTATGTTTGGGCTGAGCTTGATCTATCCACGAGCTGAGGCTTTTATTGGAGTTGAACTCCAAGTTATGACGTGTTTTGGGCGTTCAACTCCGGATCATGACGTGTTTCTGGCGTTTAACTCCAGACAGCAGCATGTACTTGGCGTTCAACGCCAAGTTACGTCATCAATTTCCGAATAAAGTATGGACTATTATATATTGCTGGAAAGCTCTGGATGTCTACTTTCCAACGCCGTTGAGAGCGCGCCATTTGGAGTTCTGTAGCTCCAGAAAATTTATTTCGAGTGCAGGAAGGTCAGATTCCAATAGCATCAGCAGTCCTTTTGTCAGCCTTTTTCAGAGTTTTGCTCAAGTCCCTCAATTTCAGCCAGAAATTACCTGAAATTACAGAAAAACACACAAACTCATAGTAAAGTCTAGAAATGTGAATTTAACATAAAAACTGATGAAAACATCCCTAAAAGTAGCTTGAACTTACTAAAAACTACCTAAAAACAATGCCAAAAAGCGTATAAATTATCCGCTCATCACAACACCAAACTTAAATTGTTGCTTGTCCCCAAGCAACTGAAAATCAATTAGGATAAAAAGAAGAGAATATACTATGAATTCCAGAATATCAATGAATATTAATTATAATTAGATGAGCGGGACTTGTAGCTTTTTGCTTCTGAACAGTTTTGGCATCTCACTTTTTCCTTTGAAGTTTAGAATGATTGGCTTCTCTAGGAACTTAGAAGTTTAGATAGTGTTATTGATTCTCTTAGTTAAGCATGTTGATTCTTGAACACAGCTACTTTTATGAGTCTTGGCCGTGGCTCTAAGCATTTTGTTTTCCAGTATTACCACCGGATACATAAATGCCACAGACACATAACTGGGTGAACCTTTTCAGATTATGACTCAGCTTTGCTAAAGTCCCCAGTTAGAGGTGTCTAGAGCTCTTAAGTACACTCTTTTTGCTTTGGATCACGACTTTAATCACTCAGTCTCAAGCTTTTCACTTGGACCTTTATGACACAAGCACATGGTTAGGGACAGCTTGATTTAGCCGCTTAGGCCTGGATTTAATTTCCTTGGGCCCTCCTATCCATTGATGCTCAAAGCGTTGGATCCTTTTTACCCTTGCCTTTTGGTTTTAAGGGCTATTGGCTTTTTCTGCTTGTTTTTTCTTTTTCTTTCTGTATATTTTTTTCGCCACTTTTTTTTTCGCAAGCTTTTGTTTTTCACTGCTTTTTCTTGCTTCAAGAATCAATTTCATGATTTTTTAGATCATCAATAACATTTTTTCTTGTTCATCATTCTTTCAAGAGCCAACAGTTTTAACATTCATAAACAACAAGATCAAAAATATGCACTGTTCAAGCATTCATTCAGAAAACAAAAAGTATTGTCACCACATCAATATAATTAAACTAAATTCAAGGATAAATTCGAAATTCATGTACTTCTTGTTCTTTTAAATTAAAACATTTTTCATTTAAGAGAAGTGAAGGATTAATGGATTTTATTCATAGCTTTAAGACATGGTTACTACATACTAATGATCATGAAGTAGAGACACAAAACTTAGATAAACACAACATAAAAACCGAAAAGCAGAAAGAAATAAGAACAAGGAATGAATCCACCTTTAGTGGCGTCTTCTTCTTGAAGGACCAACAATGTCCTTAAGCTCTTCTATGTCCCTTCCTTGCCTTTGTTGCTCCTCCCTCATTGCTCTTTGATCTTCTCTTATTTCATGGAGAATGATGGAGTGCTCATGATGTTCCACCCTTAATTGTTCCACATTGTGGCTCAAATCTTCTAAGGAAGTGTTGAGTTGTTCCCAATAGTTGTTGGGAGGAAAGTGCATCCCTTGAGGCATCTCAGGGATTTCTTGATGATGAGCTTCCTCATGCATCTCTTGAGAACCGTGAAGGGTCTCTCTTGCTTGCTCCATCCTCTTCTTGGTGATGGGCTTATCCTCTTCAATGAGGATGTCTCCTTCTATGATAACTCCAGCTGCGTAACATAGATGGCAAATAAGGTGAGGAAAAGCTAGCCGTGCCATGGTGGAGGGCTTGTCGGCTATTTTGTAGATTTCATTGGAGATGACCTCATGAACTTCTACTTCCTCTCCAATCATGATGCTATGAATCATGATGGCCCGATCCACAGTAACTTCGGATCGGTTGCTAGTGGGAATGATGGAGCGTTGAATGAACTCCAACCATCCTCTAGCCACAGGCTTGAGGTCCAGTCTTCTTAGTTGGACTGGCTTGCCTTTGGAGTCTCTCTTCCATTGAGCTCCTTCCACACATATGTCTGTAAGGACTTGGTCCAACCTTTGATTAAAGTTGACCCTTCTAGTGTAGGGGCGTTCATCTCCTTGCATCATGGGCAAGTGGAATGCCAATCTCACATTCTCCGGACTAAAATCTAAGTATTTCCCCCGAACCATTGTGAGATAATTCTTTGGACTCAGGTTCATACTTTGATCATGGTTCCTAGTGATCCATGCATTGGCATAGAACTCTTGAACCATTAAGATTCCGACTTGTTGCATGGAGTTGGTTAGGACTTCCCAACCTCTTCTTCGGATTTCATGTCGGATCTCCGGATACTCATTTTTCTTGAGCTTGAAAGGGACCTCAGGGATCACCTTCTTCTTTGCCACAACATCATAGAAGTGGTCTTGATGGCTCTTGGAGATGAATCTTTCCATCTCCCATGACTCGGAGGTGGAAGCTTTTGTCTTCCCTTTTCCTTTTCTAGAGGATTCTCCGGCCTTAGGTGCCATTAATGGTAATGGAAAAACAAAAAAAGCTTACGCTTTTTTACCACACCAAACTTAAAATATTGCTCGCCCTCGAGCAAGAGATGAAAGAAGAGAAGAAGAAGAAGAAGAGAATATGGAGGAGAAGGGGAAGAGAGGTAGGTTCGGCTAAGGGGAAGAAGAGGGGGTTGTGTTGTGTGAAAATGAAGTGGAATGGAAGGGTATATATAGGGGGAGGGGGGAGTGAATGTTCGGCCATTTAGGGTGGGATTGGGTGGGAAAATGTTTTTGAATTTTGAAGGTAGGTGGGGTTTATGGGGAAGAGTGGATGGATGTGAGTGGTGAAAGGGGTAATTGGGAAGAGGAATTGAGGTGATTGGTGAAGGGTTTTGGGAAGTGTGACATGGGGAAGAGTAATCACAAAAACTAGGATTAGGAGGTAAGGTGGGAATATGGTAGGTGGAGATCCTGTGGGGTCCACAGATCCTGAAGTGATCCTGTGGGATCCACAGATCGTGAGGTGTCAAGGAATTCCATCCCTGTACCAAATAGGCATGTTAATTTGCCTTTGCACACCAATCTGGCGTTTAAACGCCGTGTGGTGCACATTCTGGGCGTTCAACGCCCATGTAAAGCATGTTTCTGGCGTTGAACGCCAGTTTCATGCTTGTTACTGGCGTTCAGCGCCAGCTTTTCTTCTCTAGGCACATTCCTGGCGTTCAGCGCCAGAATGTTGCTTGTTTCTGGCGTTCAGCGCCAGAATGATGCTCTGTTCTGGCGTTGAACGCCGGCCAGATGCATCTTACTGGCGTTGAACGCCAACCTGTGCTTCCTCCAGGGTGTGATTTTTTTCTTCTGCTGTTTTTGATTCTATTTTTAATTTTTATATTTTTTTCGTGACTCCTCATGATCATGTACCTAATAAAACATAAAATAACAATAAAATTGAATAAAATAAAAATTAGATAAATAAAATTGGGTTGCCTCCCAACAAGCGCTTCTTTAATGTCAATAGCTTGACAGTGGCTCTCATTGGAGCCACAAGGTGATCAGGTCAATGTTGTATAGTCCCAACACCAAACTTAGAGTTTGGATATGGGGTCTTGACACCAAACTTAGAGTTTGGTTGTGGCCTCCCAACACCAAACTTAGAGTTTGACTGTGGGGGCTCTTCTTGACTCTGAACTGAGAGAAGCTCTTCATGCTTACTCTCTTTTGTCACAGAGGGATGGCCATGTGCCTTAAACACAAGGTAGTCTCCATTCAATTGAAGGACTAATTCTCCTCTGTTGACATCTATCACAGCTCCTGCTGTGACTAGGAAAGGTCTTCCAAGGATGATGCAATCATCCTCTTCCTTCCTAGTGTCTAAGATTATGAAATTAGCAGGGATGTAAAGGCCTTCAACCTTTACCAACACGTCCTCTACTATTCCATAAGCTTGTCTTAATGACTTGTCTGCCAATTGTAATGAGAACAAGGTAGGTTGTACCTCAATGATCCCCAGTTTCTCCATTACAGAGAGTGGCATAAGATTTATTCCTGACCCCAGATCACACAGAGCTTTTTCAAAGGTCATGGTGCCTATGGTACAAGGTATTAAGAACTTGCCAGGATCTTGTCTCTTTTGAGGTAAAGTTTGCTGAATCCAGGTATCTAGTTCACTAATGAACAAGGGAGGTTTACTTTCCCAAGTCTCATTACCAAACAACTTGGCATTCAGCTTCATGATAGCTCCTAAATATTGAGCAACTTGCTCTCCAGTCATATCTTCATCTTCTTCAGAGGAAGAATAGTCTTCAGAGCTCATGAATGGCAGAAGGAGATTTAATGGAATCTCTATGGTCTCTATATGAGCCTCAGATTTCTTTGGATCCTTAATAGGAAACACCCTCTTGCTTGAAGGACGTCCCAGGAGGTCTTCCTCACTAGGATTTTCGTCCTCCTCCTCCCTTGTGTATTCGGCCATATTGATTATATCAATGGCCTTGCACTCTCCTTTTGGATTCTCTTCTGTGTTGCTTGGGAGAATACTGGGAGGAGTTTCAATGACTTTCTTACTCAGCTGGCCCACTTGTGCCTCCAGATTTCTGATGGAGGATCTTGTTTCACTCATGAAACTGAAAGTGGCCTTTGACAGATCAGAGACTAGATTGGCTAAATTAGAAGTGTTTTGTTCAGAATTCTCTGTCTGTTGCTGAGAAGATGATGGAAAAGGCATGCTATTGCTCAGCCTATTGCGTCCACCATTGTTAAAGCCTTGTTGAGGCTTTTGTTGATCATTCCATGAGAAATTTGGATGATTTCTCCATGATGAGTTATAGGTGTTTCCATAAGATTCACCCATGTAATTAACCTCTGCCATGGCAGGGTTCTCAGGATCATAAGCTTCTTCAGAAGCTGCCTCTTTAGTATTGTTGGATGCATGTTGCCATCCATTCAGATTTTGAGAGATCATGTTGACCTGTTGAGTCAACACTTTGTTCTGAGCCAATATAGCATTCAGAGCATCAATTTCAAGAACTCCTTTCTTCTGAGGTATCCCATTATTCACAGAATTCCTCTCAGAAGTGTACATGAATTGGTTGTTTGCAACCATGTCAATGAGTTCTTGAGCCTCTTCAGGCGTTTTCTTTAGGTGAATAGATCCACCTGCAGAATGGTCCAATGACATTTTCAAAAATTCAGAGAGACCATAATAGAATATATCTAATATGGTCCATTCTGAAAACATGTCAGATGGACATATTTTGGTCAGCTACTTGTATCTTTCCCAAGCTTCATAGAGGGATTCACCATCTTTTTGTTTGAAGGTTTGAACATCCACTCTCAGCTTGCTCAGTTTTTGAGGAGGAAAGAATTTATCCAAGAAGGCTGTGACCAGCTTATCCCAGGAGTCCAGGCTATCCTTAGGTTGTGAATCCAACCATATTCTAGCTCTGTCTCTTACATCAAAAGGGAAAAGCATGAGTCTGTAGACTTCAGGATCAACTCCATTCGTCTTTACAGTCTCACAGATCTGCAAGAACTCAGTTAAAAACTGATAAGGATCTTCAGATAGAAGTCCATAAAACTTGCAGTTTTGTTGCATTAAGGCAACTAGTTGAGGCTTAAGCTCAAAATTATTGGCTCCAATGGCAGGAATGGAGATGCTTCTTCCATCAAACTTGGACGTTGGTTTTGTGAAATCACCAAGCATTCTCCTTGCATTATTATTATTGGGTTTGGCTGCCATCTCCTTCTCTTGTTCAAAAATTTCTGAAAGGTTATTTCTGGATTGTCGTAATTTAGTTTCTCTAAGTTTTCTTTTCAGAGTCCTTTCAGGTTCAGGATCAGTTTCAACAAGAGTGCATTTTTCCCTGTTCCTGCTCATATGAAAGAGAAGAAAACAAGAAAGGAAAGAGGAATCCTCTATGTCACAGTATAGAGATTCCTTTATGTTAGTAGAAGAAGAAAGGGGAAAGAATGTAGAAGAGTGGCTTCGGATTTTTAGATGAAGAGAGGTGAAGAGAAGTGTTAGTAAATAAATAAGTAAATAGAATAAGAAAAGAGAGGGAGGATTTCGAAAATAAATTTTAAAAGGGGTTAGTATTTTCGAAAATTAAAAGATAAGATAGAAATAAAATTAAAACATGAAACACTTAGTTAATTAAAAAGAATTTTTGAAAAAGGGAGAGATATTTTCGAAAATTAGAGAGGGAAAGGTAGTTAGGTGGTTTTGAAAAAGATAAGAAACAAACAAAAAGTCAAATAGTTAGTTGAAAAAGATATTAAAATCAAATTTGAAAAAGATAAGAAGATAAGAAGTTAGGTAAGATATTTTGAAATCAAATTTTGAAAAAGATAAAATTTTTGAAAAAGATATGATAAAAAAATTTTAAGAAATAGATATTTTGAAAAAGATTTAATTTTTAAAATGACTTAACTAACAAGAAACTACAAGATAAGATTCTAGATTTTAAAGATTGAACCTTTCTTAACAAGAAAGTAACAAACTTCAAATTTTTGAATCAATCACATTAATTGTTAGCATATTTTCGAAAATTTGATAAAAAAATAAGAAAAATAATTTGAAAATAATTTGAAAAAATATTTTTGAAATTTTCAAAAAATAGAAAAAAAATGAAAAAGATATGATTTTTGAAAAAGATTTTGAAAAGATAAGATTTTTAAATTTTTGAAAATTTGACTTGACTTGTAAGAAACAACTAATTTTAAAAATTTTTGACCAAGTCAACCCAAAATTTCGAAAATTTGGAGGGAAATAAGGAAAAAGATATTTTTTTGATTTTTGAATTTTTAATTATGAGAGAGAAAAACAACAAAAATACTCAATGCATGAAATTTTTAGATCAAAACAATGAATGCATGCAAGAATGCTATGAATGTCAAGATGAACACCAAGAACACTTTGAAGATCATGATGAACACCAAGAACATAATTTTGAAAAATTTTTTATGCAAAGAAAACATGCAAGACACCAAACTTAGAAATCTTTAATGCATGGATACTAACAAACAAAAAATGCATATGAAAAATAACAAACAACACAAAACAAGAAAACATCAAGATCAAACAAGAGGACTTACCAAGAACAACTTGAAGATCATGAAGAACACCATGAATGCATGGAATTTTCGAAAAAAAAATGCAAGAAAAATTTTTAAAGCATGCAATTGACACCAAACTTAAAACTTGACTCAAGACTCAAACAAGAAACACAAAATATTTTTGATTTTTTTATGATTTTCTAATTTTTTTGGATTTTTATTAATTTTTTCGAAAATAGAGTTTGGAAAAACGAAAAATAAAAGAAAAATTTTGAAAAAGATTTTTGAAAAGAAAATTACCTAATCTAAGCAACAAGATGAACCGTCAGTTGTCTATACTCGAACAATCCGCGGCAACGGCGCCAAAAACTTGGTGGACAAAATTGTGATCAACAATATTGGCTCTTTGGTATGTGCATTTATTAACTCAGAACTTTCTTTTCACAACTCCGTTCAACTAACCAGCAAGTGTACTGGGTCATCCAAGTAATAAACCTTACGTGAGTAAGGGTCGATCCCACAGAGATTGTTGGTATGAATCAAGCTATGGTCACCTTGTAAATCTCAGTTAGGCAGATTAAATGGTTATGGGTTTCGAAAATTAATCATAAATAGAAAATAAAAAGGGATAGAAATACTTATGTAAATCAATAGTGGGAATTTCAGATAGGCGTGTGGAGATGCTGGAATCCTTTCGAATCTCTACTTTCTTATTACATTCATCCAATCCTTCTTACTCCTTTCCATGGCAAGCTGTATGTAGGGCATCACCATCATCAATGGCTACTTTCAATCCTCTCGGGAAAATGGTCCTATGCGCTGTCACTGCACGGCTAATCGTCTGGAGGCATCACCCTTGCTGATGGCTACATCCCATCCTCTCAGTGAAAACGTTCCAAATGCTTTGTCACAGCACGGCTAATCATCTGTCGGTTCTCAATCAGGTTGGAATAGAATCCATTGATTCTTTTGCGTTTGTCATCACGCCCAGCCTTCAGGAGTTTGAAGCTCGACACAGTCATTCAATACCGGAATCCTACTCGGAATACCACAGACAAGGTTAGACTTTCCGGATTCCCATGAATGCCGCCATCTATCTAGCTTATACCACGAAGATTCTGTTGGGGAATCTAAGAGATATGCGCCCGGCCTAAGGTAGAACGGAAGTGGTTGTCAGTCACGCGCGTTCATAGGTGAGAATGATGATGAGTGTCACGGATCATCACATTCATCAAAGTGTTGTGCAACGTATATCTTGGAATAAGAATAAAAGAGAATTGAATAGAAAGTAATAGTAATTGTATTGAAACTTGAGGTACAGCAGAGCTCCACACCCTTAATCTATAGTGTGCAGAAACTCTACCGTTGAAAATACATAAGTGAAAGGTTCAGGCATGGCCGAATGGCCAGCCCCCAAAACGTGATCACAGGATTCAAAATACAATCCAGAATCCAGGATTTTTGAATATGATAGTAAAAAGTTCTATTTATAATAAACTAGCTCCTAGGGTTTACATGAGTAAGTAATTGATGCATGAATCCACTTCTGGGGCTCACTTGGTGTATGTTTGGGCTGAGCTTGATCTATCCACGAGCTGAGGCTTTTATTGGAGTTGAACTCCAAGTTATGACGTGTTTCTGGCGTTTAACTCCAGACAGCAGCATGTACTTGGCGTTCAACGCCAAGTTACGTCGTCAATTTCCGAATAAAGTATGGACTATTATATATTGCTGGAAAGCTCTGGATGTCTACCTTTCAACGCCGTTGAGAGCGCGCCATTTGGAGTTCTGTAGCTCCAGAAAATCCATTTCGAGTGCAGGGAGGTCAGATTCCAACAGCATCAGCAGTCCTTTTGTCAGCCTTTTTCAGAGTTTTGCTCAAGTCCCTCATTTTCAGCCAGAAATTACCTGAAATTACAGAAAAACACACAAACTCATAGTAAAGTCCAGAAATGTGAATTTAACATAAAAATTGATGAAAACATCCCTAAAAGTAGCTTGAACTTACTAAAAACTACCTAAAAACAATGCCAAAAAGCGTATAAATTATCCGCTCATCAGACACTAAACACCAGGCTAGGCGTTTAGCGCCTGAGATGGCAAGCAGAATGTTGGCGTTAAATACTAGGGAGAGCATTTAATGCCCTAGTTGGCACAAGTTTCCAAGCTAAACGCCACCTGGAGGTTTAGCACCAACCCTCATCCTAAAAAAAATTATATATTTGTTCCTGGCGTTAAACGCTAGGGGTGGCGTTTAACGCCATAAATGCCATGGAGTTTACAGCGTTGGGGCACTAAACGCTGGAGCTAGTGTTGAGTGCCAGCAACGCGAATTTCAAATTTAAAGAAGGAGTTTTGACCATTACAATGGTCATCACACCCCTTTCTCTCTCATTTTGACAGTCCAAAACCCCTCTCTTTCTCCTCATTACTTCTCTTCAACCATCAAATCACCTTTTCCACCCCCCAATTCATATCCTTCAATTCTCCATACCACCTACCACAACCTATTCCCCTATCATATCTTATCAAATCCTCCCTAAATCTCCTTTTCCCTTAGCCGAATTAATTCCCCAACCCCCATTCTTCTTCATCCATGACCGAACCCCAACTCCCTTCCTCCTTATAAATACCACTTCCTTTTCACTTTTCAACACACCTCCATTTTCATCTTTCTACTCTTCTTTCTTTTTACCCTTCTTATTTCCCTTTCCTTTTTTTCCCTTTCTTTCCCCCCTCTTGGCCGACACACACCCCCACCACCCCCATTCTTTAACGTCATTCCCTTTTTTCCATTTTCTTTCTTTTCTTTATTTTCTTGTTCTTATTCTCTTTTTATTTGCTCGAGAATGAGTAAAAGATTTAAATTTGATGTTGAAACGCTCTGCATTTCACTTTTCTCATATTTCATATGGCACCTAAAATCGGTGAATCCTCTTCAAGGAAGAGGAAGGAAAAGGCTCCTGCAACCAGTCTATTTGACTTTACCCAGTTCTTCTCCAAGACCCACGAGGATCACTTTAATGAAGTTGTGAGAAAAAAAAAGGTGATCCCGGAGGTCCGCTTTGACTTGCAACCAGATGAATATCCGAAGATTAGAGAGTAAATTCCGAGGAGGGGTTGGGAGATGTTGTGCAACCCTGTGACTGATATGGGTGTTCTGATGGTCAGGGAGTTCTATGCCAATACTTGGGTGACTTACAAACATGCCGAAGATGTGAATCCCGAACCAAAGAACTGGCGCACTATGATCCAAGGGAGGATCCTAGATTTCAGTACAGAGAGAGCGAGGGGTATACTTCAGTTGCCACAGTCTAGAGATTCTTTCTAACATCTGCCTCCCCAGAGCACAATGGAGGCGTGATTCCAAGGGGTAACCATACCAGTTGGGCAGGCATGATCTAAGGCCAGTTACTCGGGGATTGTTGGAGTTTATTCAGCGTCCCATCATTCCTATAAGTAACCCATCTGAGGTTACTATTGATAGCGCAGTGATGATTCACTACATCATGCTCGGTAATGAGGTAGAGGTACACCGTGTGATCCTTTTGGAGCTATACAGCATAGTTGTGAAGGCCTCCACCTCTGCTAGATTGGCCTTTCCCTATCTTATCTTCTGCCTGTGTGAGGCCGCTTGAGTTTGTATTGATGGAGACACCCCTATTATCATTGATAGGGCAATCACCAAGAGGGGTATAGAGTATGCCAAGGAGCTTGGACGAGCACCATCTTAGGAGCCAGTTCCCTCTCCTCAGCAAGAGCAGCTTAAGGTACTTTAGGGATATTACTTCCCTCCACGCGATTATTGGGATCAGTTGATGGCATCTTCTATTGACCAGCTGAGGATAGAGCATCAAGATCACTCTGCTCTCCTCCATCAGCTACTGAAGGAACAGCAGAGCCAAAAGTGAGATTTGGATGAGCTAAGGCACTGGAGAGGATTCTCAGGAGGGAGCAGTAGCCACCAAGACTGAGGTGGTTGAGTTTCACTATCTTCTGCTTATTATATTTCCTGTTTTTCCAGTTATTTTATCTTGTTTTTTTTATTATCTGTTTGAGTCCCTTTGCATGATCAGTAGTATTTCTATTTTCTCTAGTTAGTTGTTTAGTTGGTATTTTATATTTCAGTTAAAAAGTGTCTCATGTATTGCTCATCAAGCTTGAAAAAAAAAAAGAAAAAGAAAAAGAGAGAAGAAAAATGATATAATTGCATGAGAACTTGAGTTATATATATTTTTTGCATTATCTTATTTGCTTTGAAGTGGTGGTATTATCTATGATTTTGAATGCACGAGTGAATAGTGCATAATTGATATTGAAGTTGAGAATGTTGAGTCTTGAGGTACAAGAATTTAGAGAAGTATTATGGATTCTCTAAATTAAACAAGAAATTAATCCTCGAAGGAAGAGAAACAACAAGAAAAAAAAAACAAAAAACAAAAAGTAAAGTCCAAGACTTTCAGCATCAATGGCTAGGAGGGTCTAATATGATTAAAAGCTCAAAGAGTTATTTTCTAGCCATATTCTTGTGGTGTAAATGTGTCAAGTAACCCTTGAGACAGAGTACTAAAAGTCAAAACGCATTGCAATTATAGAGTATGCCAAAGGCTCTGAGTACCACTGTCTAAGAGAAATAAAAAGAAAAATTAGAACTCAAAGAGTTCCTTAGTTAAGTGCTTGTGGTATTTTTGTGTCAAGTAAATCTTGAGACAAAGCATTTAGAGTCACAGCTAGGCTCAAGGTGCAAAGCACCAAGAAAAAGAAAAGAAAAAGCTGTGTTTAAGGATTAGTCAGAGGTTAAAGAGAAAAAGAGTCCATAATATCATCCGAGTTCTAGTTCTCATGGACATTGACATTTTTGAGCTTCAAAGGATATTGAAATGCCAAAACTATTCAGGATCATAGTGTCATTAACCCCATTCGGTGAATGGATAGGGTCTTGAATGAAAACTCAGTTCTTAGGCAACTTCACTTCTCAACCTTGTATTGTTTTGGTTGCTTGAGGACAAGCAACAGTTCAAGTTTGGTGTTGTGATGCGTGAGCATCTTTTCTTTATTTTTTATTTATTTGAAGTTAGAATTTATTAAGTTTTAATTATATTTTATTGCTAAAATCCTCTTTGGATGCTGCTTTGAGTTGCTTTGGTGATTTAATTATTTCAGGTAAAGTTTGGATTAGTTTGGCGAAATTCGTGTGCAAGAAAAGATAAGAAATTCGAATCTGCCAAGCTGGCACTAAACGCGGACCTTGGCGTTTAGCGCCAGCAAGCCGGCAACAAAAGGGAACATTCTGACGCCAACCCTGGCGTTTAGCGTCAGCCATGCGAACTAAGCTTTACCCAAGGAGCATCTTTAATTGGATATAGCTTTTAATTATTGTATTTTCCTTTATTTTAATTATTTTCAATTACAAACAAAATCTTTTAGGTTTAGAATTTATTATTTTATTTTAGTTTTAAATCAAATTATGTTAGATATAAAAGGAAAAAGATTCAGCCTTTCAGTCTCTCTTTTCTTTGATGGACCTCATTCTACAGTTTATAGTTTTTAGAACCCTAGTTTTCTCTCTGAGTCATGAGTAACTAAACCTTCACTATTAAGGTTAGGAGCTCTATTTATTCTATGGATTGATACTATTACTCTTTTATTTTAATTAATTCATTGATTTCAATATCAAGGATTTATTTCCGTTCTTCATCTTAAGGACTTGGGTAGAACGGAAGAATAACTCTTGTTCTAATTGTGTCTTGTGAATCTTGAAAAAGTAATTTACTTGGACAAAAGCTTGAAAACAATTCCTCCTAAATCACTAATTACTTGGACTTAACGGGATACGTGACATATAATCCTCTTCTATTTGAGTAATTAGGGTTAACTAGGTTAGAGGAGACTAAATTACTAAGGAATTAGGGTTTAGTCAATTACAGTTGCCATGAATTGAATTTTGCATTATTAAAATTGTTGGTAAAAAATAGAAATCTGGAAGATAAATAACTTTGAAACCTTAATTGTTTTCTTGCATATTCTTCACATCAATTTTACTATTTGCCTTCTAAATTTCTGATTTACTGTTTAATGCAATTGAAATCCCAAAACACTCTTTTCTGTTTGCCTGACTAAGTAAATCATTCGATTATTGTTGCTCAGTCTATCAATCCTCGTGGGATCAACCCTCACTCACCTGAGGTATTACTTGGTACGACTCGATGCACTTGTCGGTTAGTTTGTGGACATTCTAATTCCGCACCAACAGGGATGGAGGATGGGGACCTGTATAATAAATGGGGTGGAGCCGAGGATAGAAGTCTCCGCCCTGTCAAGACCCATATAATACCTGTGTATAGAAAATGACTAAAATACTCTTATTAGTTTTGAGAAACCTAAATTCATAACCCTTCTGTCTGTGCCGTCACTACCTCTCCTCCAAATTCTCTTCAAAGATAAACCCGTCCTCCTCCTCACTTCTCATGTCATCTTTTCTCTCATTGTTGTCTGTCACCTTTTTCCCCTCTCACTGCCATGCTCCTCCCCTCTATCTACCCCCTCTCGCTCTCAAGGTCACCGTAGAATTATTGTCATGTATTGGTGTGGTGATTTAACAACCACAGACTAACCGGCAAGTGCACCGGGTCATACCAAGTAATACCTTACGTGAGTAAGGGTCAATCCCACCAGGATTGATGGATCAAGCAACAATAATTGATTGATTGGCTTAGTTAGGCAAGCAGAAAAGGGTTTTGAGATGTTCAAAAGGTTTAAATTTGAAAATATTAGAAGGCAGGTACGCAAGTAATTAAGTTGAAAATAAAATATTGGAGAGACAGTTAAGGCTTCAGAGTTATCTATTTTTTCGGATTAACTTTTCTTACTAACTATTTTAATCATGTAGGATTTAATTTATGGCAAACTATGTATGACTAGACCCTAATTCCTTAGACCTTTCTAGTCTCCTCTAAAATTCATCGACTGCCAATGCCTTGGTCAATTAATTCCAATTAGAGGGTGCAGTTCAAATTCCAGTTTATATGCCACAAAAATTCTAATTACTCAAAAATAAGAGGATTATATATCACGTATCCTGTTAAATCCAAATAATTAAAATTTAGGAGAATATGTTTTCAAGCTTTTGTTCAAGTAAAAAGCTTTTCCAAGTTTTACAAGAACGCAAATAGAAAGAGGGTCATACTTCCGTTCTACCCAAATTTATGAGATAAAGAGCGAAAACAACTCTTAATTATAAATCCACACATGAATTAAAATAGAAAAAGCAATAAAGTCAATCCATACAAATAGACAGAGCTCCTAACCTTAACAATGGAGGTTTAGTTGCTCATGGAATGCGGAATGTAAATTGGTATAGAATTTCCTAATGGAATCCCCCCTAATGGAACCTCCTAATAGAAGAGAAGTCTCTCCTTTTTATAACTAATCCTAATTAATTTAAAATCTAATTCCAAAAATTAAGATAATATCTTTTCCTATTTTAAAATCAAATTCGAATTTAAATTATAATTAATTATAGCAATCAGCAAGTCTTCAATTGATGGATGGGGACCACTTAATTCCTTCACTCTACAGCCTCTGATCTGTACTTTCTAGGCTGAAAACTGGGTCTAAAGCAGCCCAGAAATCGTCCCCAGCGTTTTCTGCATTTTCTGTACGTGGTGCATGTCACATGTACGCGTGACAACGCGTCGCTGGTCTTCTTCGCAAGTCATGCGAACGCGTCGGTCACGCGCACGCGTCGCTGAGCAAATCTTCAAATCACGTATACGCGTCAGTCACGCGCACGCGTCACCATGGAAAGCTCCAAATCATGCGCACACGTCAGTCACGCGTATGCGTCGCTCCTCGCTGCCATCTCCTTTTGTTCTTGTGCTGCAGAAACTCCATCAAATCCAATCGAATGCTACCTAAAATAAACAAAATTGTAAAAGACACAAAGTAGCATCCATATTGGCTAAAAGATAATTAATTCTTTATTAAACTCAACAAATTAGATGCAAATTCACTAGGAAAAGATAGGAAAGATGCTCACGCATCACAACACCAAACTTGAATTGTTGCTTGTCCTCAAGCAACCAAAACTAATATAAGCTTAGGATGTGAATTTGCATGAGAATAAGAATTCGATTAAGCTCATGTCTCTTCTTATAGTGGGGTTTACAACTGCAAGCCTGAATAGTTTTGGCCTCTCACTCTCCTTTGAATCAGAAGAATGTTACTGTCATCTGGAATTAGAATCCGAATAATATTATAAATTCTCTGATCTTTTGTAATTCAATTTAATCCTTGAACACAACAATTTTTCTTTGGTGCTTTGCACCTTTGAGCCTAGCCGTGACTTTAAATGTTTTGTCTCAAGCTTTACTTGACACAGAAACACCACAATCACTTAACTGGAGAACTCTCTTTAAGTTCTAAATATTTTTATTTTTTTAGTTTTTTTAGTTTTTTTATTTTTTTATTTTATTTTTATTTATTTTTATTTTTTTATCCCCAAACAGTGGTGCTCAAAACCTTTGGCGTACTCTGCAATTGATCTCGACTCTAAATATTTTGTCTCAAGGATTACTTGACACAAGAACACCACAAGCATGTAACTAGGGAAACAACTCTTTGAGCTTTTAATCATGTCTGACCTTCCTAGTCATTGATGCTCAGAGTCTTGGACCTTGCTTTTATTTTTCTTTTACTATTTCTTTTGCATCAAGGATTAAACTTTCATTAATTTCAGAGAAATCATAATAATTCTCTAAATTTCTATTCCTTGTACATCAATATTCTTTGATTCAAATTTAAATATGCACTATTCATGTCATGCATTCAGAATTATAGAAAATACCACCACATCTAAGTAAATAAGACTATTCTTCAATATAAACTCACTTTCTCATGCAATACATCACTTCTGTATTTTTTTTTTTGAATTCAAACTCAGTGAGTAATACATGAGACATCTTTTTGGAATTAAAGCAATTAAGAGAAAACTAAACTAGACTTAGGATTCTAACTAATAAAGGATCATGCAACAAACAAAGCAAAATAGCAGAAAACCGGAATATAACATAGAAAAAAGAGGGGAGGAATAAAAAAATGAAAGGAACTCAACCACCTTAGTTATCCTAGCGGTCATTCTATTCTTCAGGTTATGCTCCTCAGTGAAGATGATTCGCCTCCCTTTTGGTGCCATAGGAATAAACATAAAACTCTTAAGCGAAGCATCAACACCAACCTTAAAGGTTTGTTTGTCCTCAAGCAAAGAAGAATTGAAAATAGAAAGAGACAAATATTATAATGAAATAAAAAGAAAAGGATAAAAGAACAAGAGAGAATTAGGATTGGGAGAGGGGGAAAGAAAATTAAAATTGGGTGGCGAACTAGTGTAGTTGTGCGGCACAGGCGACGCGTACGCGTGCAGCACGCGTACGCGTGGGTCGCGGATTTTTCTTAATGACGCGTGAGCGTCAGGCACGCATCCGCGTGCCCTGGGTCTTGTGCGATTCGCGCGAAGCTATCCGCACGCACGCACAACTCTCTGTTCGTGTGGCTTGGGAATCCAGATTTTCAATCGACACGTGCGTGTCATGCACGCGCACGCGTGGATGGCCATTTGTGCAAATGACGCGCACGTATCAGGGACGCGTACGCGTGAACAAGTTTTGTACTTCTAGCACACTTCCAGCCCCAAGCCAGCACAACTCTCTGTCCAACACACATATTTACGCCATTTTTCCAGGTCACGTGTATGCGTCTGTGACGTGTACGCATGGTGTGCCAAAATCACCAATGACGCGCACGCGTGGGGTACGCATACGCGTGGGCTTGTTTGTGCGAAAGGCATCATTCCTGCGTCACTCCCGTGCAACTCTCTGTTCATTTTTATTTTTCATGCACACCCATCTGACGTGTACGCGTCAGCGACGCTTGCACGTCGGGTGCTCTTCTATTTTTTTTCTTTATTATCCGGTTCCTATTCTAAAATAGCCACATGATCAGAAAATTAGTAAGAATTCAATAAAAATCAAAGAAGTAAGAAAACTACTACTACGAAAATAACTAAGAATGAAAAGGAATGATTATACCACGGTGGGTTGTCTCCCACCAAGAACTTTTAGTTAAAGTCCTTAAGTTGGACATGTGGTGAGCTCCTTGTCATGGTGGGTTGTGCTTGTACTGATCCAGGAATCTCCACCAATGTTTGTAATTCCAATGGCCACCGGGATTCCAAACTAGGCGAATAACACCTTCGAGCAAGTTGAAGCAAGTGACAAAACCCCAAGAGTGTTGATTGTGGGAATGAATTCCAGGGTCCCAAACCTTGTTTTTACACCCGTCTTCTTGTGGATCCCTATTGTTCCCACCGGGTGGCAAGCAATCTGAATTCTCACAGAGACATCCAAACAACCTTCTAAACCCATTCAATTGGGCTCTACACCAATCCTTGCACTTCAATTTGGAGCATGCAACCATATTGAACTTTGCTTGACAACTCTTACCACTAACCATCTTCCTTTTATTCTTAATGCCACAAAGAGCTCTAAGTTGACCATCTGTTTCTAGTAGCCCATATTCAAGGGGAAAGTAAAGGTTAAGGATAGGAATTTTACCCACTTGAACGTTGTATTGGATGGTGATGGCTTTGGAAAAGGTCTTGCAAGCTCCACTCCCTTGTGTTCTTCTTTGAATTCTTCTACCTCTTTGCAAGCTTCCTCAATTTCAACCTCTTCCTCTTGGTAGCTTTCTTCTAATTCAATCTCTTCTTCATTGCTTACCAAGGGCATGGGAGGTTGTGCATCTTCCTCTTCTTCCATATGTGAGGGTGGAAAGTTCTCTAATTCACTGGAGTATAAACTCCTTTGATTGGTTTCCTCACTTTCTTCCATAGGATCTTGCATTGTATCTCTTGGAAAGGAATTTGCTTGTTCTTCTTCCTGGTTCTTGATTAGTGACTGCACATGTTTCTCTACATTTTTGACACTCGTCTTTATATCATGTAGGAATTCTTTTATGAGAAGCTCAAGATCTGGTAGTATTTGAGATGAATAAGAAGATGGTAGCTCTTGATATGCATAAGAAGGAGATGATGGTTCTTGATAAGTGTAAAAAGAGGATGGTTCTTGGTATGAATAGGGAGATGGTGGCTCTTGATATGGGTAGAAGGATGACGGTTCTTGATATGGATAGAGAGGTGGTGGTTCTTGGTATGAATATGGAGATGGTGGTTCTTGATATGAATATGGAGGTGGTGGCTCTTGATAGTTGGAACATGGAGCATTGAAGTTTCTTTGGTTTTGACTTTGCCAACCAAAATTTGGATAGTTCCTCCATCCACCATAATATGAATCACTACTCGGGTGTGAGTAGTAACCTATGTGATCTCTCTCCATTATTTTTCCTTAGCACAAAACACCAAAAATGATTAAACGCACCATGTGGTAAACAGGAAAGCAAAGAAGAAAGAACAGAATTCTAAGAATTAAAATGAAACTAACTAGGAAATACCAAACTTAATTTCAGAAATTAAGAAAAATATTGGTGCTATTTATTTATTTAAATATATTTATATATTTTTCGAAAATATTAAAAATATATTTTAATCAAATTAAAAATAAAATGCCTAATCTAAGCAATCAAATAACTGATAGTTGTTAATCACAGTCAATCCCCGTCAACGGCGCCAAAAATTTGGTGCGGTGATTTAACAACCCACAAACTAATCGGCAAGTGCACCGGGTCGTACCAAGTAATACCTCAGGTGAGTGAGGGTCGATCCCACGAGGATTGATGGATCAAGCAACAATGGTTAAATGATTTATTTAGTTAGGCAAGCAGAAAAGGGTTTTGAGATATTCAAAAGGTTTAAATTGAAAATATCAGAAGGCATGCACGTAAGTAAATAAGTTGAAAATAAAATATTGGAGAAACAGTTAAGGTTCAGAGTTATCTATTCTTCCGGATTAACTTTTCTTATTAACTATTTTAATCATGTAAGATTTAATTTATGGCAAACTATATGTGACTAGACCATAATTCCTTAGACCTTTCTAGTCTCCTCTAAAATTCATTAACTGCCAATTCCTTGGTCAATTAATTCCAATTAGAAGCTGCATGATCAAATTCCAGTTTATATGCCACAAAAACTCTAATTACCCAAAAATAAAAGGATTATATGTCACGCATCGCGTTAAATCCATATAATTAAAATTTAGGAGAATATATTTTCAAGCTGTTGTTCAAGTAAAGAACTTTTCCAAGTTATACAAGAACTCAAATAGAAAGATGGTCATACTTCCGTTCCATCCAAATTCATAAGATAAAGAGCAAAAATAATTCTCAAATTATAAATCCACACATGAATTAAAATAGAAAAAGCAATAAAATCAATCCATACAAATAGACAAAGCTCCTAACCTTAACAATGGAGGATTAGTTGCTCATGGTTCAGAGAAAAATAGGATTCTCCTAAAATGTACAGAGTTCCAATCTGATAGCCCTCAAAATTAACTAATGGAATCCCTTTTTATAACTAATCCTCATAAATTTAAAATCTAATTATCTAAAATTAAAAATAATATCTTTTTCTAAAAATAAGATTTGAATTTAAATCAGAATAATCAGTAGGTCTTCAGTTGATAGGTGGGGACCACATATTTTGTCCATTCTGCAGCTTTTAATCTGTGTTTTCTGGGCAAAAAATGGGTCAAAACAGACCAGAAATCGCCCCCAGCGTTTTTCTGCATTTTCTGCACGTGGCGCATGTCACGCATACGCGTCGATGGTCTTTTTCGCAAGTCACGCGGACGCGTCGGTCACGCGCACGCGTCGCTGAGCAAATCTTCAAATCACGCGTACGCGTCAATCACGCGCACGCGTCGCCATGGAAAGCTCCAAATCACGCGCACGCGTCAGTCACGCGTGCACGTTGCTCCTCGCTGCCATCTCCTTTTGTTCTTATGCTGCAAAAACTCCATCAAATCCAGCCAAATGCTACCTAAAATAGATAAAATTGCAAAAGACTCAAAGTAGCATCCATATTGGCTAAAAGATAATTAATTCTTTATTAAACTCAACAAATTAGATGCAAATTCACTAGGAAAAGATAGGAAAGATACTCACGCATCACGTATCTGACCCATTCCAAGGAGAATATCGTCGTCGTCGCCCTGACCCAACCCGAGGAGAACGTTATCGTTAGAAAGAATCGTTGCCGTCTTCGTTGCGTTAGAGGAGAATCATCTTCGTTGTCATAACAGAATCGTCTTCATTGCAGTGCTGTCTCCGCCACCGCCTCCAGTAAAATCATTCTTCATCGCCATTGTTAGCCTCTTGTCATTCGTCGCTCTTCTTTCTGATAAGTCAACCTCATTGATTTCTTCACTCGTCGCCTGACCCAGCCTTTGTGAATATAAAAATTATTTTATGATTTCATATATTATCAAAATCATAGCTGAAGATTGAGCATAAAATTTTATTGTAATAGTTGTTAAACTAATTTTATTATTTATTGTACTGAGATTGTTGTTGTGTTGAGATTTGATTATAGAAAAGTTTAGAAGGCCAGCAACTTTTATGTTTTGTGGCCAACACTTAATTATCAAAAGAAAAGTGAGTGATCTTCTATTATTAGATGTAATCTCACACCATTAAAAACACTATCGATAACTAATTGATGGTTACAAAATACAAAATTGCTGGCCCTAGCACTCTTCTTTTATTATTATACTAAAATTTTGTATTAATTGATTGTTTATTAAACTTTTTGTTTCTGAAATTTTATTATTGTACTCAGATTTTATATGATTACAACTTACTAAGATTTTTGTTACCTAGATCATTGTTGTTGTACTCAATTTTTCTATGTTTTTATTTTTTATTTTTTTCAATTTCTTAAATTTTTTTTTAAATATATGAATATATGCAAAAATCAAAATCCACGGGGAGGGATTATGGAGAGCGGGGGCGGGGGCCGGTGCATGTCCCCGTTGCCATCCCTAGACTTACGATCTTCCCATTTGGCAGGAAAACCAAAAATTAAAACAGATCAGAATCAGATAGGATAGGACACTGGACAGGTCATGTTTTTGGATAATTGCTTGGGAAATAACTAATAAGGACGAGCAACCGGCCTCGTAACTAGAACTTTTTGTTTTTATATAGTCGCTTTACTGAAAAAAAAAACAGAAATTATAATTTATTCAACTTATATTATTTGTAATACTACTTGATAATAATTAATAAGCCATAATTTTCCACTAAAAAAATACTTAATTAAGTAAAAGATATGTAATTTTTCATTAACCCTCACCTGTCGAAATTACATTTGACATTCACATACACATAAATAAATAACATTTTTATTGACATTACTATTTACTTAATTTTTTTTACGTTGATATTTACTTAATTTAATTAGACAATACTATATTACATAAGTTAAAATTCTATGTTTTTTTATTTATATTGTTTCTTCCAAAATTAGTTTTATCTATATGAAATACTGAAATTAGATCATTTTTACATTGTAGTACAGAAAAACAAAGAAGAAAAAGAAAACTAAAACTGTTTACACTAACTCATTGGTCAGTCCCAAGTTCCAATGAACCTCCTCAACCGAAATTACCAGAAAAAAAAATTGCGTGAATAAAAAAGGAAAGAAACTGAACCCCGCTTAAAAAACAGAACGTGTCTCTGCTGTGGCACTGAGCAAGAATTGGAAACTTCATCAGATGAAGAAGAATCAAACCCAAAATAAATAAATAAATAAACAAAACAAAATCAGATACGAAGCCAATAATTCATCCTTCAATTAAAAATTGCAACTCCGAAAAAAGGCAATAATCATCAGCTACAACAAGACCAGATTAAAAAAAAAAAAAGATCTGGAATCCAGAAAAAAAAAAGGAAAATTAAAAAAAAAAAGCCGGAAAATTCTAGAACATGTGCATCTATCTATGTTTCCCTGTTCTTTAATTTACATAATAAAATCGCATCAAACAACAATGGTTGATGTAATAATAAATCAATAACCCTAATTATCTATGTATAAAATATACAAGTTATTAATGAATGGATGGAAATTGTATTTAAGGGAGGAAACCAGAGAAAGGGAGAGGGGTACTTGTACGGTGGAGAGAACCAAGAGGTTCCGTGTTCCTCTCTTGAACCGTAACCACCGTCTCCGCCACCGACATCACAAACTCTATCGCCATTCTCACCATAGCTATGCACAGTTCTATTCTATGAACCACCATCACTCTCTTCTTTTCTATTTTTTCCCTTCGATTTGGATAAATATGTTTATCAGTTTATATGTGTAAGTATGAGTTTGGTTTTCAAGTGTTTGTTTTTTATATATAGTAGGAGCGGTGGGGTTTAGGTGTTATTATTTGTATTTAATTATTACCGTACCATCGTAACTGTGGGAGAAAGAATAAAGGACCAATGGCTACGTCTGTAATAAAAAAATTATTTATATGAGTTATTTATTTGGCTCAATATAAATTAAAAAATAAATATTTAAAATAAAATATTATTAATTTTTTAAAATATAATATATTTATATTATTTAAAATAATTATTTAGATATCAGAAATAATAAATATTTAATATCTTAGTGAATCGAATATTTTTAAATCCTTTATTATATACATTATACAAATATTTCATTAATTCTCTATACTTCTTTAAAAGTAACAGAAAAAGAAACGGGAAAAACTGAAAACAGAAAAGTTGCTGTTGGTGAATGGTGGTGGCTTCTACGTTAAGTATGGGAAAAATGATTGGTGCTTTTTGTCATTAATAAAGGATTTTATTTTTGAATGATTCTATGATAAAAAAGTTTGTGTAGAAAAAATAAAAAGAATATCTACTTTATTTTAAAAAATTAATAAAAATGATACATTTTTTAGATATGTATCTAATTATTTATCAAAGTGAAATCTATATTTTTTTATTATTTTTCTTTTTTACCATACTATGCACCTTTATTTTTATACGTGAAAAATTATATTAATTAATTTTTTAAATGATACTTTTATTAAATAAAGGTGGAAAATATAAACAGGATTAAATACTTCAAAATATAAAAGTTAATAACTTTTTATATAATTCATTTTATTTAATTTATCCAAAAAAATTTTTTTAATCTGTATAAAATTAATTTTGGACACCTATTTTAAAATTAGAAATGATGATAATATAATTTTATTTAATAATGGTATCCATAAATAGTAATTAAACTCTTCAACGAAAGGGATTATATCATCGGCTAAAAACTTTTAATATGAAGTTGGAATGTCATATTTTTAAATATATTGTCTTTTTTGCTTTTTAACAAAAATATAAGAATAATAAAAAAACAAAAATATAGGCATTAGTAGAGGAAAAAATAAAATTAAAAAGTTTGATTTTAATTTTAAAATTTTTTATTTTTGATGAAAAAAATTAAAGATTTAAATTTTAATTTAAAAATATTTTAAAACATTTTTTTCATAAAGCAAAAATCAAAAGTCTAGTTTTTTTTTTTCAAATGGGTGGATAAAACTTTTGCACATTACTATATATACGTTTATTTTTTAAATGGATTAATAGTCAAATTCATTTTTGAAAGATCACCAATTTTTTAAATTAGTCCTCAAATGATTTTTTTAGTCATATTAGTCCTTAAAAGATAAAACGTAAGTCAAATGGTGTCACGTTAAATATCATGTGTCACTAAATGATTGGTTGACATGTTAGGTTAGTGACACCTAGCACGCCACGTGTCTCTTGACATGTAAGAAAGATATTTATAATCAAAATAGTCACTGAAAGTCCAAACGTAAGTCATTTTCATCCCTAAAATTTTAAAATATAATCAAATTAGTTCTTATATAATTTTTTTTATTTTTTTCATAATATTAAATTTAAAATATTTTTTATAGTACTAAGTTTAATATTATTTTTAAATTTTAATAAATAAAATTCTTTTTACATAAAATAATAAAAATAATTAAATTATTATAAAATTATTTTGTCATTTTTATTTTAAAGTTTTACATTTTTAAATGGTAAGTTTTTTTATAGTAAAATTTTTTATTTAAATGAGTTTATCAAATTATTGTTGATTATATATTTAAAAATTTAATATTTTAAAATTTACTAAATAATATAGTAATTATTTTAAAATTTAAATCTTTTAAAATTTTTAAAATTATAATTTATATTATTGTTTAATTTATACGATAGAACTCAATAACTTTTCATAATTTAGGATGAGATATTGGTTTTTAATCAGTAATGATTACATACTAATAAAATAATTACATGAACAAAAAAAGAATACATCGTGCATATATATAATATGAGAAACAAATCAAAAACTAGGTTCAAAACTTCATAATTATCAGTGAAAAGAAATTTACCATTGCTCTACTAGTTAGAAACAACAGAAAACTAAATATTTTCATTTCACTACTATATCTCTCACGATGACCCACAGAAAATACAAAATAGGATTTTAAACATATTAAGTTTTATCATATAAATTGATTTTTAAATTATTAAATTCTATCATATAAATTAAACATTAATATAAATTAAAATTTTAAAAAATTTAAAATATTTAAATTTTAAAATAATAACTATATTATTTAGTAAAATTTAAAATATTAATTTTTAAATATATAATCAACAATAATTTTGATAAACTCATTTAAATAAAAATTTTACTATAAAAAATTTACAATTTAAAAATATAAAATTTTAAAATACAAATAACAAAATAATTTTATAATAATTTTATTATTTTTATTATTTTATGTAAAGAGATTTTTTTTATTAAAGTTTAAAAATAATATTAAAATTAATATTATCAAAAAATATTTTAAATTTAATATTATGAAAAAAATTATATAAAGATCAATTTGATTAATTTTTAAAATTTTAGAGATGAAAATGACTTATGTTTAGATTTTCAAGAACTATTTTGATTATAAATATCTTTTTTACATGTCAAATGCTTGACATGTGGTGTGCTAGGTGTTACTGATCTGATACATCAATCAATCATCTGGTGATATGTGACATGTGATACTTAACGTGACACGTCATCACCTAACTAACAAAAAAACCAATTTGACTTATATTTTATCTTTTAAAGACTAATATGGCTAAAAAATTATTTGAGGATTAATTTAAAAAATTAATGATCTTTCGAGAACAAATTTAGTTATTAATCTTTTTTAAATATTAATAAAATTTAATATAATATTTAGTTATTGAATTTTTTACGATATTTTTTAAAATGTTGGGTAGAATAATTCGACCCCTCCCTCCCCAAGCGTATTCACAATACGCGTTCTGTTTTCAAAATTTTAAAAAATATAAAAAAAAATTAATTAAACGTTACACTAAAATTTCTCGCAAATATCTAAAAGAAATCAGAATCATCAATTTTCATAGTTGTGCAATACATGACTCTGCTATAATGATTTTGCATTACACACATTAATGCATCAGTTTAAAAATAATTTCCTTCTACCATCATCTACAGAATATAAAATCTTATTGTTTGCTAATTTTTTTATTGGGCAAAAAATTCAAATAAGCCAAGGGAGCAAAATTTTACACAAATTCGCCAAACTAAAATCTGTTTCGTGAATCCACCAATGCACATTTATATGTAGTTCGAACAAACTCCATTTCTATATAATTAAAACCAGCTTGATTCAAATTATGTACAAACACATGCACACACTAATTCGAACCAGCTTGGTTCGAATTATACACTTATTAAAAAATTAATAATTTAAAAATTAAAAAATATATATTTTATTTTATATATTAAAAAAAGCTAACAAAATATTTAATTACGAGATTTCTTTAAAATATTAATGAGCTATCAATTCGAATTCCATACAATACTCTTTTGTCTATTTTTAATAGCTCATGAATATTTTTTAATAAATTTTTTAAATAAATTTATTTAAATTATACTACAAAAAATATTTGATCCTATGCAAAACAATTTTAAAAAAAATGGCTTACAAAATGTTAGGAGTACTATAAAAATTTGTAATATTCTGATAACTTAAGACATTAAAAAAATACTCTACATAGTCAATAATAATTTAAAAATTAAAGAAAAAATATTTTTATCATATATTTACCTAAATCACTAGAATATTACAAATTTTTATAGTACTCATAACATCTTTTAAGTCATTTTTTAAAAAATTATTTTGTATAGAATAAAATATTTTTTTAATTGTTTTATATGGAATAAAATATTTTCTTTCATTTCTAAATTATTATTGACTATGTAGAGTATTTTATTTAAAATTTGAGTACATACATGCATTTACCTAAGTTATTAGAACGTTATAAATTTTTATAGTACTCCTAACATTTTTTAAGCAATTTTTTTAAATTATTTTGCATAGGATCAAATATTTTTTGTAGTATAATTTAAATACATTTATTAAAAAAATTTATTAAAAAATATTCATGAGCTATTAAAAATGGACACAAGAGTATTGTATGGAATTCAAATTGATAGCTCATTAATATTTTAAAGAAGTCTCGTAATTAAATATTTTGTTAGCTTTTTTTTTAATGTATAAAATAAAATATATATTTTTTAATTTTTAAATTATTAATTTTTTAAGGGGTAAGTATGGTTTTGGTCCTTAATGTTTTGGTCCAGAATCAAAATCGTCCCTCTTGTAATTTTCGAATTAAAATCGTCATTAACGTTTTTTTTTATTAAAATCATCCTTTTTAATAAAATTTTTAATTTAATTCCTAAACTATCCATATTTCAATAAAAAAAAATAAAATTTAAAAAAAATTAAAAAAAAAACAAGTTTTGGGGGAGGGGGGCAAAGGAAACGCGTTGGGCGTGGGGGAGAAAGGAAACGCGTTAGGGGTGGGGGGAGAAAGAAAACGCCGCTGCCACCATCGTCGGTCCGCCCACGAGCTGCGCCGGAACCACGACCAGAGAAAAACGTCGCCATTTATGCATGCTCCTGCCACCGCGTTAGGGGTGGGGGAAAGGAACCACCCAGCCGCCGCCGCCATTCACCTTCTGCATCTTCTTCTGCTTGAATTTGTTGGATTTGTTGATTTGGCTTTCTATTTCTACTTGTGTTAAATTTGTGTTGGATTTGTTGATTTTCTGCTTTCTGTTTCTGCTTTTCTGGTGGTGGTGGAGGTGGAGGTGAGGGGTGGGGGAAGGGAAGACGGGGAGGGGGTGGGAACACGGGGTAGGAGTGGGGGTGGGGGGAAGGGAAATTGGGGAGGGGGAGGTGACGCGGGGTGGGGTGGGGGTGCTGCGAAAGGAAGACGGGGAGGGGGGTGACGCGGGGTGAGGGGGGTGATGCGGGGTGGGGGTGGGGGTGCTGGGAAGGGAAGACGGGGAGGGGATGACGCGGGGTGGGGTGGGGTGGGGGTGCTGGGAAGGGAAGACGAGGAGGGGGGGTGATGCCGGGGTGGGAGTGGGGGTGGGGAACGGGGAGGGGTGGAGGTGGGGGGGAGGGAAGGCAGGGAGGGGGAGGGGGACGGCGGCGGCATTGGTGGTGGTGCTGGTGGTGTTGGTGGTGGTGTTGGTGGAGGTTGTGGCGGTGGTGTTGGTGTTGGTGGTGGTGGTGGTGGAGGAAGTAATTATATTGGTAGTGGTGAGGGTATTTTTGTCCAAAAAAATAAAAAGGACGATTTTAATACGAAAAAAAAACGTTAAAGATGATTTTAAATCCAAAATTACAAGAGGGACGATTTTGATTCTGGCACAAAACTTTAAGGACCAAAATCGTACTTACCTCTTTTTTTAATAAGTGTATAATTCGAACCAAGTTGGTTCGAATTAGTGTGTGTGTGTGTGTTTTTGTATAATTCGAACCAAGCTGGTTCAAATTAGTGTGTGCATGTGTTTGTGTATAATTCGAACCAAGTTGGTTCGAATTATATAGAAATGGAGTTCGAATCAGGCTGATTCGAACTACATATAAATGTGCATTGGTGGATTCACAAAGCAAATTTTGGTTTAGCGGATTTGTGTAAAATTTTGTTCCTTTTGGTTTATAATTGTGATTTGCCCTTTTTTATTATATATTCTGTCTTTTTTTAACTCCTTTGTGATAATTAAATGAAAACACTGTTCTTCTATAGTAATGTATATAAAATTTTCTCCTCCAGCAAATCTTATTAAGAAAATGCTATGGATAAAGTAATTAATGATATCTTACTTTTCGTAAAACTGTACTAGACGAATGTTGGGATTATTGTAAAATAAATAAAGAAGATAAATATAAAATAGATAAATATAAATATGTTTTTATTTTATTATAATAATTTATTAATATTATATGTTGTAAGATATGTATATATATTTATAAAGAGAGAGACATATGTATATTAAAGTGAGTGAGAAATATTGTTTGTAGAAAGAAAGGATTATTATTGTTGTGTGTTGTTATACAGAGGTTTAAGCCTCTATTTATATGTGCATATGATGACATTTTTTTAAACTATAATAAATGGAGTTATTCTTGATAAATTAAGCTTCATTGGAATGGGCATCCATATTAGATCTTATCACAACACTCTCCCTTGGATGACCATTTAAAATTATTGCATCGTTAAAATTTTACTAAAGAAAAACCCAGTAGGAAAAAACCTTAGTGAAGGAAAAAGAGTACAATATCCTTTAGTGATGGGGACTACCTCATTAAAAACCTTGTCAAGAAAAATCCAATGAAAAAAAAACCTGACCAAGGATAAAATAGTACAGTCTCCCCCTTTTGTCGACATCAGTTGATGTCTCGAAATTGGTGCATCCCAATCTCATGTATCAATCTTTCAAAGGAGAATTTTGGGAGTGACTTTGTAAATAAATCTGCCAGATTGTCACTTGAACGAATTTGTTGGACATCAATTGTCACTTGATTTTGAAGATCATGAGTATAGAAGAATTTGGGAGAAATATGCTTTGTTCTATCACCTTTGATATATCCGCCTTTAAGTTGAGCAATACATGCTGTATTATCTTCAAACAGGACAATCAGAGCTATCTTCTGATCAATCAGTCCACATGATGATTGAATATATTGGATCAAACTCCTCAGCCAAAAACACTCACGACTAGCTTCATGTATTGCTAGTATTTCAGCATGATTAGAGGATGTTGCTGCAATTGTCTGTTTCGTGGACCTCCATGATATAGCTGTACCACCATTTGTGAATAGGTATCCTGTTTGAGATCTCCATTTATGTGGATCGGACAAGTATCCAGCATCTGCATAGCCAACTAATTGTGACTTAGATCCATAGGGATAAAACAATCCCATATCAACCGTTCAATGAAGATATCGAAAGATTTGTTTGACTCCACTTCAATGTCTTCTGGTTGGAGAGGAATTATATCTTGCTAGTAAATTCACAACAAATGATATATCGGGTCGTGTATTATTAGCAAGATACATTAGTGCTCCAATGGCACTAAGATATGGTACTTCAGGACCAATGATATATTCATTTTCTTCTTTAGGACGAAATTGATCCTTTTCCACATCCAAAGATCTTACGATCATTGGGGTACTCAAGGGGTGTGACTTATTCATATAAAATCTTTTCAAGGTCTTTTCTGTGTATGTCGTTTGATGAATAAAGATCCCATTTTTTGTATGCTCGATCTACAGGTCGAGACAAAATTTAGTCTTTCCAAGATCTTTCATCTCAAACTCTTCTTTTAGAGTTTTTATAATTGTTAGAATCTCTTCAGGAGTTCCAAATATATTTAAATCATCAACATACACAGCAATTATAATGAATCCAGATGCAGTTTTCTTTATGAAAACACACGGGCCTATATCATCATTCTAGAATCCGTTTTTGGCCAGATACTCAGTAAGACGATTATACCACATTCATCCAGATTGCTTTAGACCATATAAAGATCTTTGTGATTTTACTGAGTATAACCCTTGCGAATATTCATTAGATGGTTTAGATATCTTTAGTCCTTCAGGGACTTTCATATAGATATCCTGATCTAATGAGCCGTGTAAATAGGCTGTTACTACATCCATTAAATGCATATGCAGTTTATGATACGCAGATAAACTGACCAAATAACGCAATGTTATAGGAATACGTTTCTTCATAATCTATACCAGGCCTTTGTGAAAAACCTTGTGCGACAAGTCGGGCTTTGTAGCGCACAACTTCATTTTTCTCATTTCGTTTTCTCACAAATACCCATCTGTATCCAACAGGTTTTACATCTTCTGGTCTACGGACTACAGGTCCGAAGACTTCACGTTTTGCAAGTGAGTCTAATTCAGCCTTCATGGCTTCTTTTCATTTTGGCCAATCATTCCTTTGTCGACATTCTTTGACTGATCTTGGCTCAAGATCCTTACTTTCATGCATGATATTTAATGCCACATTATATGCAAATACTTCATTGACAATTGTCTTATTTCGGTCCTATTTCTCTCCTATAAAGACATAATTTATCGAGATCTCGTCATTTTCACAATTTTCAGGTACCTAAACGTCTTCTGGCGTTAAAACTATATCAAAATTTTAGACAACTGCAGGTGTCTCTACTATGTCTTTTTCAACAGGAATCGTATTTACCTATTTTCTTTTTCGAGTATTTTTGTCTTTGGAACCGACAGGCCTACCAGGCTTCTGGCGTGAATTTGCTTCGGTGGCAATATGTCCAACTGGGACATCAATTCGAATTGGGGCATTTTCCACTCGTATATAAGATTTGGTTATCCTCTTTGTATCGGAAAATGCATCAGGGAATTCATTTGCTATTCTTTGCAAATGTATAATCTTTTGAACTTCTAGTTCACATTGCCTTGATCAAGGATCTAAATGCATCAAAGATGATGCATTCCAATTAAGTTCCTTTTCAAGAAGCTTATTCTCTCTCCCTAATGTTTGAAATTTTGATTCATCAAAATGACAATCCACAAATCGAGCTTTAAATACATCCCCAGTTTGTATCTCAAGATACCTTACTATAGAAGGAGAATCATATCCAACATATATTCCTAATTTTCTTTAGGGTCCCATTTTGGTACGATTAGGTGGTGCAATGGGAACATATATTGCACACCCGAATATTCTTAAATGGGAAACATTTGGCTGCTGGCCAAAGGCTAATTGCATAGGAGAGAACTGATGGTAACTCGTTGGCCTCAAACGAATAAGTGCTGCGACATGTAAAATAGCATGCCCCCAAACCGAGGTTGGGAGATTTATTCTCATAAGCAAGGGTCTAGCAATTAATTGGAAGCGCTTAATAAGTGATTCTGCTAACCCATTTTGTGTGTGAACATGAGCTACTGGATGTTCAACACTTATTCCATTAGCCATACAATAAGCATCAAAAGTGATGAGCGGATAATTTATACGCTTTTTGGCATTGCTTTTAGGTAGTTTTTAGTAAGTTCAAGCTACTTTTAGGGATGTTTTCATTAGTTTTTATGTTAAATTCACATTTCTGGACTTTACTATGAGTTTGTGTGTTTTTCTGTGATTTCAGGTAATTTCTGGCTGAAATTGAGGGACTTGAGCAAAACTCTGAAAAAAGGTTGACAAAAAGGACTGCTGATGCTGTTGGAATCTGACCTCCCTGCACTCAAAATGGATTTTCTGGAGCTACAGAACTCCAAATGGCGCGCTCTCAACGGCGTTGGAAAGTAGACATCAAGAGCTTTCCAGCAATATATAATAATTGATGAGCGGATAATTTGTACGCTTTTTGGCATTGTTTTTAGTATGTTTTTAGTATGATCTAGTTAGTTTTTAGTATATTTTTATTAGTTTTTAGTTAAAATTCACTTTTCTGGACTTTACTATGAGTTTGTGTGTTTTTCTGTGATTTCAGGTATTTTCTGGCTGAAATTGAGGGACCTGAGCAAAAATCTGATTCAGAGACTGAAAAGGACTGCAGATGCTGTTGGATTCTGACCTCCTTGCACTCGAAGTGGATTTTCTGGAGCTACAGAAGCCCAATTGGCGCGTTCTCAACGGCGTTGGAAAGTAGACATCCTGGGCTTTCCGGCAATATATGATAGTCCATACTTTGCCCAAGATTTGATGGCCCAAACCGGCGTTCAAAGTCACCTTCAGAATTCCCAGCGTTAAACGCCGGAACTGGCACCAAAATGGGAGTTAAACGCCCAAACTGGCACAAAAGCTGGCGTTTAACTCCAAGAAGAGTCTCTACACGAAAAATGCTTCAATGCTCAGCCCAAGCACACACCAAGTGGGCCCGAAAGTGGATTTTTATGTCATTTACTCATCTTTGTAATTCTTAAGCTACTAGTTTCCTATAAATAGGACCTTTTACTATTGTATTTTAATCATCTGATCTTTGGAATCCTTTGTTCTTTAGATCTTTTGATCACTTTGGGAGGCTGGCCTCACGGCCATGCCTAGACCTTGTTCTTATGTATTTTCAACGGTGGAGTTTCTACACACCATAGATTAAGGTGTGGAGCTCTGCTGTACCTCGAGTATTAATGCAATTACTATTGTTCTTCTATTCAATTTCGCTTGTTCTTTGTCCAAGATATCACTTGTTCTTCAACTTGATGAATGTGATGACCAGTGACACTCATCATCATTCTCACCTATGAACGTGTGACTGACAACCACCTCCGTTCTACCTTAGATTGGGTGAATATCTCTTGGATTCCTGATACATGATGCATGGTTGATCGCCTGACAACCGAGTGCTCGCCTGACAAACGAGCCAGCCATTCCGTGAGATCAGAGTCTTCATGGTATAGGCAAGAACTGATGGCGGCATTCAAGAGAATCTGAAAGGTCTAACCTTGTCTGTGGTATTCTGAGTAGGATTCAATGATTGAATGACTGTGACGTGCTTCAAACTCCTGAGGGCGGGGCGTTAGTGACAGACGCAAAAGAATCACTGGATTCTATTCCGGCCTGATCGAGAACCGACAGATGGATAGCCGTGCCGTGACAGGGTGCGTTGAACATTTCCACTGAGAGGATGGGAGGTAGCCACTGACAACGGTGAAACCCTTGCATAAGCTTGCCATGGAAAGGAGTAAGAAGGATTGGATGAAGACAGTAGGAAAGCAGATAGACGGAAGGGACCAAGCATCTTCATACACTTATCTGAAGCTCTCACCAATGATATACATAAGTATCTCTATCTTTATCTTTATGTTTTATTCATCATCTATACCCATTTGAGTCTGCCTGACTAAGATCTACAAGGTGACCATAGCTTGCTTCATACCAACAATCTCCGTGGGATCGACCCTTACTCACGTAAGGTATTACTTGGACGACCCAGTGCACTTGCTGGTTAGTTGTGCAAAGTTGTGTAGTGATCACAATTTTGCGCACCAATAATCTATGCTTTATTCGGAAATTGACGACATAACTTGTCGTTGAACGCCAAGTACATGCTGCTGTCTGGAATTAAACGCCAGAAAAACGTCATAATCCGGAGTTGAACGCCCAAAACACGTCATAACTTGGAGTTTAACTCCAAGAAAAGCCTCAGCTCGTGGATAGATCAAGCTCAGCCCAAGCATACACCAAGTGGGCCCCGGAAGTGGATTTATGCATCAATTACTTACTCATGTAAACCCTAGGAGCTAGTTATTATAAATAGAACATTTAACTATTGTATTAGGAGTCTTTGGACCACGTTTTATCTTTGGTCTCAGTTTTGTTTTATTCTTCATCTTAGGAGGCCACTGAGCACGTTTAGGGGGCTGGCCATTCGGCCATGCCTGAACCTTTCACTTATGTATTTTCAACGGTGGAGTTTCTGCACACCATAGATTAAGGGTGTGGAGCTCTGCTGTACCTCAAGTTTCAATACAATTATTATTACTTTCTATTCAATTCTCTCTTATTCTTATTCCAAGATATACATTGCACTACACTTTGATGAATGTGATGATCCGTGACACTCATCATCATTCTCACCTATGAACGCGCGTGATTGACAACCACTTCCGTTCTACCTTAGGCCGGGCGCATATCTCTTAGATTCCCCAACAGAATATTCGTGGTATAAGCTAGATAGATGGCGGCATTCATGGGGATCCGGAAATTCTAACCTTGTCTGTGGTATTCCGAGTAGGATCCTGGGAATCCGAAAAGTCTAACCTTGTCAGTGGTATTCCGAGTAGGATTCCGGTATTGAATGACTGTGACGAGCTTCAAACTCCTGAAGGCTGGGCGTTAGTGACAGACGCAAAAGAATCAATGGATTCTACTCCAACCTGATTGAGAACCGACAGATGATTAGCCGTGCTGTGACAGAGCATTTGGACCATTTTCACTGAGAGGATGGGATGTAGCTATCAAACAAGGGTGATGCCTCCAGACGATTAGCCGTGCAGTGACAGCGCATAGGACCATTTTCCCGAGAGGATTAAAAGTAGCCATTGATGATAGTGATGCCCTACATACAGCTTGCCATGGAAAGGAGTAAGAAGGATTGAAGGAAGAGTGAGTAGTGAAGTAGAGTTTCAAGAGGAACACAGCATCTCCATACACCTATCTGAAATTCCCACTATTGATTTACATAAGTATTTCTATCCCTTTTTATTTTCTTTTTATTATTAATTTTCGAAACCATAAACCAATTTAATCTGCCTAACTGAGATTTACAAGGTGACCATAGCTTGCTTCATACCAACAATCTCTGTGGGATCGACCCTTACTCACGTAAGGTTTATTACTTGGACGACCCAGTACACTTGCTGGTTAGTTGAACGGAGTTGTGAATTCAAATAGAGCCAATTATTAAATTTCATACAAGTACAAAGACAATAGATCACAATTTCGTCCACCAAGTTTTTGGCGCCGTTGCCGGGGATTGTTCGAATATGGACAACTGACGGTTCGTCTTGTTGCTCAGATTAGGTAATTTTCTTTTCAAAAATTTTTTTCAAAATTTTTCTCTCATTTTTCGTTTTTCTAACTTTATTTTCGAAAAAATAATAAAAATCCAAAAAAAAAAAATTAGAAAATCATAAAAATAAAAAATATTTTGTGTTTCGTGTTTGAGTCTTGAGTCAATTTTTAAGTTTGGTGTCAATGTCATGCTTAAAAAATTTTTCTTGCATTTTTCGAAAATTCCATGCATTCATAGTGTTCTTCATGATCTTCAAGTTGTTCTTGATAAGTCCTCTTGTTTGATCTTGATGTTTTCTTGTTTTGTGTCTTTTCTTGTTTTTCATATGCATCTTTGCATTCATATTTTCCAAGCATTAAAAATTTCTAAGTTTAGTGTCTTGCATGTTTTCTTTGCATCAAAAATTTTTCAAAATTATGTTCTTGATGTTCATCATGATCTTCAAAGTGTTCTTGGTGTTCATCTTGACGACATTCATAGTGTTCTTGCATGCATCTTGTGTTTTGATCCAAAATATTCATGTTTTGGGTCATATTTGTGTTTTTCTCTCTCATAATCAAAAAATTCAAAAATCAAAAAAATATATTTTCCTTATTTTTCTCATAATTTTCAAAAATTTGAGTTGACTTAGTCAAAAAATTTTTCAAAATTAGTTGTTTCTTATAAGTCAAGTCAAATTTTCAATTTTAAAAATCTTATCTTTTCAAAATCTTTTTCAAAAATTATATCTTTTTCATTTTTTTTCTATTTTTTGAAAATTTCAAAAATCTTTTTTCAAAATATTTTCAAAATCTTTTTCTTATCTTTATATCATATTTTCGAAAATTACACTAACAATTAATGTGATTGATTCAAAAATTTGAAGTTTGTTACTTTCTTGTTAAGAAAGGTTCAATCTTTAAGTTCTAGAATCTTATCTTTTGGTTTCTTGTTAGTTAAGAAATTTAAAAAAAAAATTAAATCTTTTTCAAAATATCTTTTTCTTAAAAATCTTATCTTTTTATCTTATCTTTTTCAAAGTTTTATCTTTTTCAAAATTGATTTCAAAATATCTTATCTAACTTCTTATCTTCTTATCTTTTTAAATTTTTTTTTTAAAATCTTTTTCAATCAACTAACTAACTTTTTGTTTGTTTCTTATCTTTTTCAAAACTACCTAACTACTTTTCTCTCTTCAATTCTCGAAAATACCTCTCTCTTTTTCAAAAATTCTTTTTAATTAATTAATTGTTTTAAATTTTAATTTCAATTACATTTTATCTCTAATTTTCGAAAATCACTAACTTTTTTTTTAAAAATTATTTTTGAATTCTCTCTCTCTTCTCTTCTTCTATTTAATTATTTAATTACTAACACTTCTCTTCACCTCTCTTCATCTAAAAATCCGAATTCTTCTTCATTCTTCTACTCCCTTCTTTTTCTACTAACATAAAGGAATCTCTATACTGTGACATAGAGGATTCCTCTTCTTTTCTTGTTTTCTTCTCTTTCATATGAGCAGGAACAAGGATAAAGGCACTCTTGTTGAAATTGATCCAGAACCTGAAAGGACCCTGAAGAGGAAATTAAGAGAAGCTAAATTAAATTATTCTAAAGGTAACCTTTCAGAAATTTTCGAACAAGAGAAGGAGATGGCAGCCGAAAATAATAATAATGCAAGGAGAATGCTTGGTGACTTCACAAAGCCAACGTCCAAGTTTGATGGAAGAAGCATCTCCATTCCTGCCATTGGAGCCAATAACTTTGAGCTGAAACCTCAGCTAGTTGCCTTAATGCAACAAAACTGCAAGTTTTATGGACTTCCATCTGAAGATCCTTATCAGTTTTTAACTGAGTTCTTGCAGATCTGTGAGACTGTAAAGACGAATGGAGTTGATCCTGAAGTCTACAAACTCATGCTTTTCCCTTTTGCTGTAAGAGACAGAGCTAGAATATGGTTGGATTCTCAACCTAAGGATAGCCTGGACTCCTGGGATAAGCTGGTCACTGCCTTCTTGGATAAATTCTTCCCTCCTCAAAAGCTGAGCAAGCTGAGAGTGGATGTTCAAACCTTCAAACAAAAAGATGGTGAATCCATCTATGAAGCTTGGGAAAGATACAAGTAGCTGACCAAAAGATGTCCATCTGACATGTTTTCAGAATGGACCATATTAGATATATTCTATTATGGTCTATCTGAATTTTCGAAAATGTCATTGGACCATTCTGCAGGTGGATCTATTCACCTAAAGAAAACGCCTGAAGAGGCTCAAGAACTCATTGACATGGTTGCAAACAACCAATTCATGTACACTTCTGAGAGGAATTCCATGAATAATGGGATACCTCAGAAGAAAGGAGTTCTTGAAATTGATGCTCTGAATGCCATATTGGCTCAGAACAAAGTGTTGACTCAACAAGTCAACATGATCTCTCAAAATCTGAATGGATGGCAACATGCATCCAACAGTACTAGAGAGGCAGCTTCTGAAGAAGCTTATGATCCTGAGAACCTTGCCATGGCAGAGGTTAATTACATGGGTGAACCTTATGGAAACACCTATAACTCATCATGGAGAAATCATCCAAATTTCTCATGGAAGGATTAACAAAAGCCTCAACAAGGCTTTAACAATGGTGGACGCAATAGGCTGAGCAATAGCAAGCCATATCCATCATCTTCTCAGCAACAGACAGAGAAATCTGAACAAAACGCCTCTAATTTAGCCAATCTAGTCTCTGATCTGTCAAAGGCCACTTTCAGTTTCATGAGTGAAACAAGATCCTTCATTAGAAATCTGGAGGCACAAGTGGGCCAGCTGAGTAAGAAAGTCATTGAAACTCCTCCCAGTATTCTCCCAAGCAATACAGAAGAGAATCCAAAAGGAGAGTGCAAGGCCATTGATATAATCAATGTGACCGAATGCATAAGGGAGGAGGAGGACGAAAATCCTAGTGAGGAAGACCTCCTGGGACGTCCCTCAAGCAAGAAGGAGTTTCCTATTAAGGATCCAAAGGAATCTGAGGCTCATATAGAGACCATAGAGATTCCATTAAATCTCCTTCTGCCATTCATGAGCTCTGAAGACTATTCTTCCTTTAAAGAGGATGAAGATGTAACTGGAGAGCAAGTTGCTCAATATTTAGGAGCTATCATGAAGCTGAATGCCAAGTTGTTTGGTAATGAGACTTGGAAAAGTGAACCTCCCTTGCTCATTAGTGAACTGGAAACCTGGATTCAGCAAATTTTACCTCAAAAGAAACAAGATCCTGGCCAGTTCTTAATACCTTGCACCATAGGCACCATGACCTTTGCAAAAGCTCTGTGTGATCTGGGGTCAGGGATAAATCTTATGCCACTCTCTATAATGGAGAAGCTGGGGATCATTGAGGTACAACCTGCCTTGTTCTCATTACAATTGGCAGACAAGTCATTAAGACAAGCTTATGGAATAGTAGAGGACGTGTTAGTAAAGGTTGAAGGCCTTTACATCCCTGCTGATTTCATAATCTTAGACACTAGGAAGGAAGAGGATGATTGCATCATCCTTGGAAGACCTTTCCTAGCCACAGCAGGAGCTGTAATAGATGTCAACAGAGGTGAATTAGTCCTTCAATTGAATGGGGACTACCTTGTGTTTAAGGCACATGGCCATCCCTCTGTGACAAAAGAGAGTAAGCATGAAGAGCTTCTCTCAGTTCAGAGTCAAGAAGAGCCCACACAGTCAAACTCTAAGTTTGGTGTTGTGAGGCCACAACCAAACTCTAAGTTTGGTGTTAAGATCCCATATCCAAACTCTAAGTTTGGTGTTGGCACTATACAACATTGACCTGATCACCTTGTGGCTCCATGAGAGCCACTGTCAAGCTATTGACATTAAAGAAGCGCTTGTTGGGAGGCAACCCAATTTTTATCTAATTTTTACTTTATTCTATTTTATTGTTATTTTGTGTTTTATTAGGTACATGATCATGAGGAGTCACGAAAAAATCAAAAAAATTAAAAACAGAATCAAAAACAGCAGAAGAAAAAAATCACACCCTGGAGGAAGCACAAGCTGGCGTTCAACGCCAGTAAGATGCATCTGGCCGGCGTTCAACGCCAGAACAGAGCATCATTCTGGCGCTGAACGCCAGAAACAAGCAACATTCTGGCGCTGAACGCCAGTAACAAGCATGAAACTGGCGTTCAACGCCAGAAACATGCTTTACATGGGCGTTGAACGCCCAGAATGTGCACCAATGGGCGTTTAAACGCCAGAATGGTGTGCAAAGGCATTTTACATGCCTATTTGGTGCAGGGATGGAATTCCTTGACACCTCAGGATCTGTGGATCCCACAGGATCACTTCAGGATCTGTGGACCCCACAGGATCCCCACCTACCATATTCCCACCTTACCTCCTAATCCTAGATTTTGTGATTACTCTTCCCCATGTCACACTTCCCAAAACCCTTCACCAATCACCTCAATTCCTCTTCCCAATTACCCCCTTCACCACTCACATCCATCCACTCTTCCCCATAAACCCCACCTACCTTCAAAAATTCAAAACCATTTTCCCCACCCATTCCCACCCAAAATGGCCGAATACACCCTACCCCCTCTCCCTATAAATACCCTTCCATTCTACTTCATTTTCACACAACACAAACCCCTCTTCTCCCACTTGGCCGAACCTACATCTCTCCCTCTCTACAAAAATTTCTTCTTCTTCTTCTTCTCTTCTTTCTTCTCTTGCTCGAGGACGAGCAATATTTTAAGTTTGGTGTGGTAAAAGCATAAGCTTTTTGTTTTTCCATTACCATCAATGGCACCTAAGACAGGAGTATCCTCTAGAAAAGGAAAAGGGAAGACAAAAGCTTCCACCTCCGAGTCATGGGAGATGGAAAGATTCATCTCCAAGAGCCATCAAGACCACTTCTATGATGTTGTGGCAAAGAAGAAGGTGATTCCTGAGGTCCCTTTCAAGCTCAAGAAAAATGAGTATCCGGAGATCCGACATGAAATCCGAAGAAGAGGTTGGGAAGTCCTAACCAACCCCATGCAACAAGTCGGAATCTTAATGGTTCAAGAGTTCTATGCCAATGCATGGATCACTAGAAACCATGATAAAAGTATGAACCCGAGTCCAAAGAATTATCTCACAATGGTTCGGGGGAAATACTTAGATTTTAGTCCGGAAAATGTGAGGTTGGCATTCCACTTGCCCATGATGCAAGGAGATGAACGCCCCTACATTATAAGGGTCAACTTTAATCAAATGTTGGACCAAGTCCTTATGGACATATGTGTGGAAGGAGCTCAATGGAAGAGAGACTCCAAAGGCAAGCCAGTCCAACTAAGAAGACTGGACCTCAAGCCTGTGGCTAGAGGGTGGTTGGAGTTCATTCAACGCTCCATCATTCCTACTAGCAACCGATTTGAAGTTACTGTGGATCGGGCCATCATGATTCATGGCATCATGATTGGAGAGGAAGTAGAAGTTCATGAGGTCATCTCCAATGAAATCTATAAAATAGCCGACAAGCCTTCACCCATGGCACGGTGGTGCGCGAAATTGTGATCACTACACAACTTTGCACAACTAACCAGCAAGTGCACTGGGTCGTCCAAGTAATACCTTACGTGAGTAAGGGTCGATCCCACGGAGATTGTTGGTATGAAGCAAGCTATGGTCACCTTGTAGATCTCAGTCAGGCAGACTCAAATGGGTATAGATGATGAATAAAACATAAAGATAAAGATAGAGATACTTATGTATATCATTGGTGAGAGCTTCAGATAAGCGAATGGAGATGCTTGTCCCTTCCGTCTCTCTGCTTTTCTAATGTCTTCATCCAATCCTTCTTACTCCTTTCCATGGCAAGCTTATGCAAGGGTTTCACCGTTGTCAGTGGCTACCTCCCATCCTCTCATTGGAAATGTTCAACGCACCCTGTCACGGCACGGCTATCCATCTGTCGGTTCTCAATCAGGCCGGAATAGAATCCAGTGATTTTTTTGCGTCTGTCACTAACGCCCCGCCTTCAGGAGTTTGAAGCACGTCACAGTCATTCAATCATTGAATCCTACTCAGAATACCACAGACAAGGTTAGACCTTCCGGATTCTCTTGAATGCCGCCATCAGTTCTTGCCTATACCACGAAGACTCTGATCTCACGGAATGGCTGGCTCGTTTGTCAGGCGAGCACTCGGTTGTCAGGCGATCAACCATGCATCGTGTATCAGGAATCCAAGAGATATTCACTAGAGCCTCGTATGCTTGTAGAACAAGAGTGGTTGTCAGTCACTTTGTTCATGAGTGAGAATGATGATGAATGTCACGGATCATCACATTCATCAAGTTGAAGAGCAAGTGATATCTTGGACAAAGAACAAGCGGAATTGAATAGAAGAACAATAGTAATTGCATTAATACTCGAGGTACAGCAGAGCTCCACACCTTAATCTATGGTGTGTAGAAACTCCACCGTTGAAAATACATAAGAACAAGGTCTAGGCATGGCCGTGAGGCCAGCCCCCCAATGATCTAAGAACTAGATGTCCAAAGATGAAAGTACAATAGTAAAAGGTCCTATTTATAGAGTACTAGTAGCTTAAGGTTTACAAAGATGAGTAAAAGACATAAAAATCTACTTCCGGGCCCACTTGGTGTGTGCTTGGGCTGAGCAATGAAGCATTTTCGTGTAGAGACTCTTCTTGGAGTTAAACGCCAGCTTTTATGCCAGTTTGGGCGTTTAACTCCCAATTAGGTGCCAGTTCCGGCGTTTAACGCTGGGAATTCTGAGGGTGACTTTGAACGCCGGTTTGGGCCATCAAATCTTAGGCAAAGTATGGACTATCATATATTGCTGGAAAGCCTAGGATGTCTACTTTCCAACGCCGTTGAGAGCGCGCCAATTGGGCTTCTGTAGCTCCAGAAAATCCACTTCGAGTGCAGGGAGGTCAGAATCCAACAGCATCTACAGTCCTTTTCAGTCTCTGAATCAGATTTTTGCTCAGGTCCCTCAATTTCAGCCAGAAAATACCTGAAATCACAGAAAAACACACAAACTCATAGTAAATTCCAGAAAAGTAAATTTTAATTAAAAACTAATAAAAATATACTAAAAACTAACTAGATCATACTAAAAACATACTAAAAACAATGCCAAAAAGCGTATAAATTATCCGCTCATCACACGGCTAGCTTTCCCTCACCTTATTTGCCATCTATGTTACTCAGCTGGAGTTATCATAGAAGGAGACATCTCCATTGAAGAGGATAAGCCCATCACCAAGAAGAGGATGGAGCAAGCAAGAGAGACCCTTCACGGTTCTCAAGAGATGCATGAGGAAGCTCATCATCAAGAAATCCCTGAGATGCCTCAAGGGATGCACTTTCCTCCCAACAACTATTGGGAACAACTCAACACTTCCTTAGAAGATTTGAGCCACAATGTTGAACAACTAAGGGTAGAACATCATGAGCACTCCATCATTCTCCAAGAAATAAGAGAAGACCAAAGAGCAATGAGGGAGGAGCAACAAAGGCAAGGAAGGGACATAGAAGAGCTTAAGAACATCATTGGTCCTTCAAGAAGAAGACGCCACTAAGGTGGATTCATTCCTTGTTCTTTATTTCTTTCTGTTTTCGGTTTTTAATGTTGTGTTTATCTATGTTTTGTGTCTTTATTTCGTGATCATTAGTATGTAGTAACTATGTCTTAAAGCTATGAATAAAATCCATGAATCCTTCACCTCTCTTAAATGAAAAATGTTTTAATTCAAAAGAACAAGAAGTACATGAATTTCGAATTTATCCTTGAATTTAGTTTAATTATATTGATGTGGTGACAATACTTTTGTTTTCTGAATGAATGCTTGAACAGTGCATATGTCTTTTGATCTTGTTGTTTATGAATGTTAAAATTGTTGGCTCTTGAAAGAATGATGAACAAAGAGAAATGTTATTGACAATCTGAAAAATCATGAAATTGATTCTTGAAGCAAGAAAAAGCAGTGAAAAAAAGAAAGCTTGCGAAAAAAAAATGGCGAAAAAAAAGAAAAAGAAAAAGCAAGCAGAAAAAGCCAATAGCCCTTAAAACCAAAAGGCAAGGGTAAAAAGGATCCAAGGCCTTGAGCATCAATGGATAGGAGGGCCCAAGAAAATAAAATCCAGGCCTAAGCGGCTAAATCAAGCTGTCCCTAACCATGTGCTTGTGTCATGAAGGTCCAAGTGAAAAGCTTGAGACTAAGTGGTTAAAGTCGTGATCCAAAGCAAAAAAGAGTGTGCTTAAGAGCTCTGGACACCTCTAACTGGGGACTCTAGCAAAGCTGAGTCACAATCTGAAAAGGTTCACCCAGTTATGTGTCTGTGGCATTTATGTATCCGGTGGTAATACTGGAAAACAAAGTGCTTAGGGCCACGGCCAAGACTCATAAGTAGCTGTGTTCAAGAATCAACATGCTTAACTAGGAAAGTCAATAACACTATCCGAAATTCTAAGTTCCTAGAGAAGCCAATCATTCTAAACTTCAAAGTAAAAAGTGATATGCCAAAACTGTTCAGAAGCAAAAAGCTACAAGTCCCGCTCATCTAATTATAATTAATATTCATTGATATTCTGGAATTTATAGTATATTCTCTTCTTTTTTATCCTATTTGATTTTCAGTTGCTTGGGGACAAGCAACAATTTAAGTTTGGTGTTGTGATGAGCGGATAATTTATACGCTTTTTGGCATTGTTTTTAGGTAGTTTTTAGTAAGTTCAAGTTACTTTTAGGGATGTTTTCATTAGTTTTTATGTTAAATTCACATTTCTGGACTTTACTATGAGTTTGTGTGTTTTTTTGTGATTTCAGGTAATTTCTGGCTGAAATTGAGGGACTTGAGCAAAACTCTGAAAAAAGGCTGACAAAAAGGACTGCTGATGCTGTTGGAATCTGACCTCCCTGCACTCAAAATAGATTTTCTGGAGCTACAGAACTCCAAATGGCGCGTTCTTAACGGCGTTGGAAAGTAGACATCTAGAGCTTTCCAGCAATATATAATAGTCCATGCTTTATTCGGAAATTGACGACGTAACTTGGCGTTGAACGCCAAGTACATGCTGCTGTCTGGAGTTAAACGCCAGAAAAACGTCATAATCCGGAGTTGAACGCCCAAAACACGTCATAACTTGGAGTTCAACTCCAAAAAAAGTCTCAGCTCGTGGATAGATCAAACTCAGCCCAAGCATACACCAAGTGGGCCCCGGAAGTGGATTTATGCTTCAATTACTTACTCATGTAAACCCTAGGAGCTAGTTATTATAAATAGAACATTTAACTATTGTATTAGGAGTCTTTGGACCACGTTTCATCTTTGGTCTCAGTTTTGTTTTATTCTTCGTCTTAGGAGGCCATTGAGCACGTTTAGGGGGCTGGCCATTCGGCCATGCCTGAACCTTTCACTTATGTATTTTCAATGGTGGAGTTTGTGCACACCATAGATTAAGGGTGTGGAGCTCTGCTGTACCTCAAGTTTCAATACAATTATTATTACTTTCTATTCAATTCTCTCTTATTCTTATTCCAAGATATACGTTGCACTACACTTTGATGAATGTGATGATCCGTGACACTCATCATCATTCTCACCTATGAACGCGCGTGATTGACAACCACTTCCGTTCTACCTTAGGCCGGGCGCATATCTCTTAGATTCCCCAACAGAATCTTCGTGGTATAAGCTAGATAGATGGCGGCATTCATGGGGATCCGGAAAGTCTAACCTTGTCTGTGGTATTCCGAGTAGGATCCTGGGAATCCGGAAAGTCTAACCTTGTCTGTGGTATTCCGAGTAGGATTCCGGTATTGAATGACTGTGACGAGCTTCAAACTCCTGAAGGCTGGGCGTTAGTGACAGACGCAAAAGAATCAATGGATTCTACTCCAACCTGATTGAGAACCGACAGATGATTAGCCGTGCTGTGACAGAGCATTTGGACCATTTTCACTGAGAGGATGGGATGTAGCTATCAACCAAGGGTGATGCCTCCAGACGATTAGCCGTGCAGTGACAGCGCATAGGACCATTTTCCCGAGAGGATTAAAAGTAGCCATTGATGATAGTGATGCCCTACATACAGCTTGCCATGGAAAGGAGTAAGAAGGATTGAAGGAAGAGTGAGTAGTGAAGTAGAGTTTCAAGAGGAACACAGCATCTCCATACACCTATCTGAAATTCCCACTATTGATTTACATAAGTATTTCTATCCCTTTTTATTTTCTTTTTATTATTAATTTTCGAAACCATAAACCAATTTAATCTGCCTAACTAAGATTTACAAGGTGACCAAAGCTTGCTTCATACCAACAATCTCTGTGGGATCGACCCTTACTCACGTAAGGTTTATTACTTGGACGACCCAGTACACTTGCTGGTTAGTTGAACGGAGTTGTGAATTCAAATAGAGCCAATTATTAAATTTCATACAAGTACAAAGACAATAAATCACAATTTCGTCCACCAAAAAGCTTGGGAAGTAAATTTAGCAGCATTATCAAGACGAATTGCTTTGATTGGATTTTCTGGAAATTGTGCTTTTAATCGAATAATTTGAGCCAGTAATCTCGCAAACGCCAGGTTGCGAGAAGACAATAAGCACACATGTGACCATCTCGAAGATGCGTCTATCAGGCCTATAAAATATCTAAAAGATTCACATGGTGGATGAATAGGTCCACATATATCATCTTGAATTCTTTCTAGGAATTTAGGGGACTCAAATCCAATTTTTACTGGTGATGGCCTTAAAATTAACTTCCCTTGAGAACAAGCAGCACAACAAAATTCACTAGATTTAAGAATCTTCTGGTTCTTTAGTGAATGTCCATGGGAGTTTTCAACAATTCTCCGCATCATGGTTGTTTCTGGATGACCCACTCGGTCGTGCCAAGTTATGAATTCATTTGGGCTAGTAAACTTCTGGTTTATAGTGGCATGTGATTTAATTGCACTAATCTCAGTATAATATAACCCAGGTGAAAGGGAGGGAAACTTTTCTAATATAACCTTTTTATTTGAATCATGAGTTGTGATACAGAAGTACTCATGACTTTCCTCATTCATTGTCTCAATATGATATCCATTTCGGCAAATATCTTTGAAACTCAACAAGTTTCTCAGAGACTTTGTAGACAATAGTGCATTATTTATTATAAATTTTGTTTCTCCAGGAAACAAAATTATAGCTCTTCCGAAGCCTTCTATCACATTGCTTGAGCCAATAATAGTATTAACACATTCTTCTTTTGGCACCAGATGGGTAAAATATATATCACTTTTGAGAATAGTGTGCGAACTTGCACTATCCGTAAGGCATACATCTTCATTATATATTCTTGCCATTTTCTTCAAAGAAAAATAATAATAAAATGAGTAGTATGCATAGTTAAATTGAATACTTAATCGGAATTATTTTTTCTAAGAAATATTGTACATAAAAATAATGTCATATACTAAAATTTTATTGTAAAACATGACACGTTTAATGATTTCAAAATTTATAAACATTAATATTTTATTATTTATATACATCATATTTGAAACTTAAATACATAGCAAATAAAACTTAACAATAAGTTCTTTACATTATTTATTTACATAGATACTTAACAATCCCACATATTAAACTGTTCCATCATTGATCAAATGACCAATATTTCCTTCAGGGTCCTTAAAGAAATCAGATACATCATAATGAGTGGTGGAGTTTTCAGCAACATCATTTGAAACGAAATTTGTCTCCTTTCCTTTGTCGTCTTTTTTCAAAGATGCTTGATAAAGATCGACTAGGTGGCTTACGGTACGACAGGTACGCGACCAATGGCCCTTTCCACCACAACGGAAACACTTATCCTCTGTTGATTTATTTTACCCAATATTTCTTTCTTTATCCCACTTCTGATGAGATCCTCTCTTTTGAATATAATCCATTTTCCTTCCATAATTTTTCTTGTTATTAAAACCTTGCCATTTACCTCTTATGGGGTAATTTGCCGCATTTACTTCAGGATATGGGGCGGCGCCAGCTGGGCGCGCTTCATGATTTTTCAAGAGCAACTCATTGTTGCGTTCAGCAACAAGAAGGTAAGAAATTAACTCAGAATATTTTTTAAACCCTTTTTCTCGATACTACTGCTCCAGAAGCACATTCGAGGCATGAAAAGTTGAGAAAGTTTTCTCCTACATATCATGATCAGTTATCTTTTTCCCACATAATTTTATTTGTGAGGTGATTCGAAACATTGCAGAATTATATTCATTTATGTACTTAAAATCCTGTAGATGCAAGTGCATCCATTCATATCGAGCTTGAGGAAGTATCACTGTTTTTTGATGATTGTACCTTTCTTCAAGGTCTTTTCAAAGATCTGCAGGATCTTTTAATGTGAGATATTCATTTTTCAATCCTTCGTCAAGATGACGATGAAGAAAAATCATGGCTTTGGCTTTATCCTTTTGGAATGCATTATTTCAGCCTTAATGGTATCTCCAAGATCCATTAAATCAAGATGGATTTTAGCATCTAATATCCATGATAAATAATTGTTTGCAGATATATCAAGAGCATTGAATTCAAGATGAGAGAGCTTCGACATAATGAAAATTTGTTATCTGAGTCTTTCTAAAAATTTGATTAGAGTCTTGTGCTGATAACGTGTTGTAAAGTAAATAAGAAAGATAAATATAAAATAGAGAAATATAAATATGCTCTTATTTTACTATAATAATTTACTAATATTATATGTTGTAAGATATGTATATATATTTATAAAGAGAGAGAGAGATATATATGTATATTAAAGTGAGAGAGAAATATTGCTCCGTAGAAAGGAAGGATTATTATTATTGTGTGTTATTATACAGAGGGTTAAGCCTCTATTTATATGTGCATATGATGACATCAAGGTTGTCAAACTCGCGAGTCTAGGTAAACTCGTGGAGCTGACCTAGACTCGACTCGTAGACTCGTACGAGTTTACCTGTTATACTTTTTTTTAAAATATATATATATATATATATATATATATATATATATATATATATCATGTATAATATATATATATTTACTCAGATATAGACATTCAAACCTAACAATTTTAACATCAAAATACATAATAAATTAACCTAATACTAAAATTACAAGTTACAACAAGTACTTTGGATCACACATTTAAATCCTTCACAAGTATCTATCTAGTCCAACATAAAACACACAATTACACAATCAAAGGTTCATAAGACATAACCAAAACACAAAAGAAAACAACAAAGCAACAATTAAATTTCTAATAAACTCTAAAACTCAAATCCTCCAATATCTTCATCTTCCATGGCATCAACATCATCATCTTCACCATCTTCATCAGAAACATCATTTCTTTCAGCCTCAGGTTCAACACGGCCAACAAAATCATCATCATCATTCACATGTTCATCTTCTTCCTCTATTAAATTTTGTTGTGGATCCCTAATAAACTCATTCTCACCTCCCTCACCCATGTTGAATTCATTACTATTCATACCTGGAATAGCAAATTCATTACTATTTGGATCATCATTAGTATTGTCATTCGTTGGCAAGTGAGAATGCTCAACAATTTCAGCAATATTTTTATTAACATCCTTAGTTATCCACTCATCATCAGAATGCACAGCATCAAATTCAAGTTCTGGAGTTTTTCTAATTTGCTTGCTGATGAGCGGATATTTTATACGCTTTTTGGGGGTAATTTCATGTAGATTTTAGTATGTTTTAATTAGTTTTTAGTAGAATATTATTAGTTTTTAGGCAAAAATCATATTTCTGGAATTTACTATGAGTGTGTGTATTTTTCTGTGATTTCAGGTATTTTCTGGCTGAAATTGAGGAAGCTGAGCAAAAATCTGACTTAGGCTGAAAAAGGACTGCTGATGCTGTTGGATCCTGACCTCCCTGCACTCGAAATGGATTTTCTGGAGCTACAAAAGTCCAATTGACGCGCTCTCAACGGCGTTAGAAAGTAGACATCCAGGGCTTTCCAGCAGTATATAATAGTCCATACTTTGCGCGAAAATAGACGACGTAACTTGGCGTTGAACGCCAAGTTCATGCTGCTGTCTGGAGTTAAACGCCAGAAAAACGTCATGATCCGGAGTTGAACGCCCAAAACACGTCATAACCTGGAGTTTAACGCCAAGAAAGGCCTCTACTCGTGGATAGCTTTAGTCTCAGCCCCAGCACACACCAAGTGGGCCCCAGAAGTGGATTTCTGCACCAATTATCTTTGTTTACTCATTTTCTGTAAACCTAGGTTACTAGTTTACTATTTAAACAACTTTTAGAAACTTATCTTGTACCTCATGACATTTTCAGATCTGAATTACATACTTTTGACGGCATGAGTCTCTAAACTCCATTGTTGGGGGTGAGGAGCTCTGCAGCGTCTCGATGATTTAATACAATTCCTTTGTTTTCCATTCAAACACGCTTGTTCTTATCTAAGATGTTTATTCGCGCTTAATTGTGAAGAAGGTGATGATCCGTGACACTCATCACCTTCCTCAATCCATGAACGTGTGTCTGACAACCACCTCCGTTCTACATCAGATTGAATGAATATCTCTTAGATTCCTTAATCAGAATCTTCGTGGTATAAGCCGGATTGATGGCAGCATTCATGAGAATCCGGAAAGTCTAAACCTTGTCTGTGGTATTCCGAGTAGGATTCTGGGATTGAATGATTGTGACGTGCTTCAAACTCCTGAGGGCTGGGCGTTAGTGACAGACGCAAAAGAATCAATGGATTCTATTCCAACCTGATTGAGAACCGACAGATGATTAGCCGTGCTGTGACAGAGCATAGGAACGTTTTCACTGAGAGGATGGGAAGTAGCCATTGACAACGGTGACACCCTACATAGAGCTTGCCATGGAAGGACCTTGCGTGTGTTGAAGGATTTCAAGGAAGAGTTGAAGTTCAGAGGACAAAGCATCTCCAAAACTCCAACATATTCCCCAGTACTGCAAAACAAGTAACTCTATTGTTCTCGTTTATCTTTCCAATCAAATCTAATAATTCCAACTTACAATTTTAAACACTTTGACTTCTTACAATTAAATCCAAATAACCTTGTTGACATCCTAACTAAGATTAATAAAATAAATATTGATTGCTTCAAGCCAATAATCTCCATGGGATCGACCCTTACTCACGTAAGGTATTACTTGGACGACCCAGTGCACTTGCTGGTTAGTTGTGCGAATCACAAATTCGTGCACCAAGTTTTTGGCGCCGTTGCCGGGGATTATTGAGTTTGGACAATTGAAGGCTTATTTTATTTCTTAGATTAGGAATGATTTATTTTTATTATTTTTATTGTTATAGAGTCATCAAATTCTGATAGGATAGTTTCTTTTCAAAAAAAAAATTTCTTTTCAAAAATATTATTTTTCTTAATTAATTGTTAATTTTTCGTGAGTTTAGTGTCTTATTCTAAGTTTGGTGTTAACTACATATTTTATATTTTCTCTAAAATTTTCGTGTTAGTGTTCTTTGTTCTTCATTGATCTTCAAGTTGTTCTTGGTTATTTTTCTTGTTTGATCTTGAGTTTTTCTTGTTTTGTGTCTTTTCTTGTTTTTCTTGTGCTTTTTCAAAACATTAACTCTCAAAAATTATACTTTTATTCACAAAAATAATACATCTTTAAAATACATTACATTTTTAAATCAGTTGGTTATAGCGTTGGCTTATGTTCTTGGCAATTGGGCACCAGTTCTTTTGAAAATCTTTTTCAAAAATAATTTTTCTTGATTTAATCTGTGCCAAACTTCAAGTTTGGTGTTTTCTTGTTAATTTTGATATAATTTTCGAAAACTTGTCTTGGTTTTCTAATTGGCGCGAGTTTGGTGTTCTTCCTTTTGTTCTTGGTGTTCTTGTGAATCTTCAAGGTGTTCTTGAGTTTTTCTTGTGTCTTGATCTTAAAATTTTTAAGTTTGGTGTTCCTTGGTGTTTTCCCTCCAAAAATTTTCGAAAATAAGGAGCATTGGATCTAAAAGTTTTTAGTCTTGTGTCTTTTGTGTGTTTTTCTCTTTCATCATAAAATTCAAAATTCAAAAAATTTTATTTTCTAACTAATTTTGAACTACATTTTTCGAAAATTTTTATATAAAAATTCAATTTTCAATTTCAAAATATTTCCATTTTCTTTTATTTATTTCGTTTTTATTTTATTTTATAAAAATTTATTTTTATAAGATAAATAATATCAACATATATACCATTTCTTTTATTCCAACATGGAATTAAATGGGAATGAACAGTCCAAGAGGACTCTGGGGTCATATGCTAACCCCACTACTGCTTCATATGGAAGTAGTATCTGTATACCCTCCATTGGAGTTAGTAGCTTTGAGTTGAATCCTCAGCTCATTATCATGGTGCAGCAAAACTGTCAGTATTCTGGCCTTCCACATGAAGAACCTACAGAGTTTCTGGCACAATGTTTGCAAATTGCTGATACAGTACATGATAAGGAAGTAGATCAGGATGTCTACAGACTATTACTGTTTCCATTTGCTGTAAGAGAACAAGCTAAGAGGTGGTTAAATAACCAGCCTAAGAGCAGCATAAAAACATGGAAACAGCTGTCAGAAAAATTCCTGAATCACTCTTTCCCTCCCAAACGGATGACACAGCTAAGGCTAAACATTCAAGGCTTCAAACAAGGAGATAATGAATCCCTTTATGATGCTTGGGAGAGATACAGAGAGATGCTAAGAAAATGCCCCTCTGAAATGTTTTCAGAATGGGTGCAATTAGACATCTTCTACTATGGGCTTACAGAAAAAGCTCAGATTTCTCTAGACCACTCAGCTGGTGGATCTATACACATGAGAAAAACAATTGAAGAAGCTCAAGAGCTTATTGATACAGTTGCCAGAAATCAGCATCTGTACCTAAGCAGTGAATCCTCTATGAAAGAAGAAGCTAAAACAGTAACTGCAGAACTCAGTCCAGTGGATCAGGCTAATGAATTCAATCAGCAATTAGATTTTCTAACTCAGCAGCTAGCCGAATTCAAGGAAATATTACAGGAAACAAGAATGGCTAACAGAAACATGGAAGTACAATTAAAGCAGACAGAAAAGCAACTGTCAAAACAAATAACAGAAGAATGCCAAGCAGTTCAATTAAGAAGTGGGAAAACATTAAATACCTCACTTCAAAGCAGCAGGAAACCCAGAAATGAACAAGAGGATACTCAAAATCCCTTTGAGGACAATCAGAGCCTAGAGAGGAACAAAGCTGGCGCTGAACGCCCAGACCATGCTTATTCCTGGCGTTCAACGCCAGAAACAAGCATGAATCCGGCGTTGAACGCCCAAAGGGAGCATGGTTCTGGCGTTCAAACGCCAGTAACAAACAAGGAAGTGGCGTTTAACGCCACTCCAGCTCCCATCACTGGCATTCAAACGCCAGTGGGGAATCAGTCACATACAAGTGCTGACCTTTCTAAGAAGGCTTCCCAACCCACTTCTGTAGGTAATAAACCTGCAGCAACTAAGGTTGAGGAATACAAAGCCAAAATGCCTTATCCTCAAAAACTCCGCCAAGCGGAACAAGATAAGCAATTTGCCCGCTTTGCAGACTATCTCAGGACTCTTGAAATAAAGATTCCGTTTGCAGAAGCACTTGAGCAAATACCCTCTTATGCTAAGTTCATGAAAGAGATCTTAAGTCATAAGAAGGATTGGAGAGAAACTGAAAAAGTTTACCTCACTGAAGAATGCAGTGCAGTCATTCTGAAAAGCTTACCTGAGAAGCTTAAAGATCCTGGGAGCTTTATGATACCATGCACATTAGAGGGTGTTTGTACCAAGCAAGCTTTATGTGATCTTGGGGCAAGTATCAACCTAATACCTGCATCTACTATCAGAAAGCTTGGTTTAGCTGAAGAAATCAAACCAACCAGGATATGTCTTCAACTTGCTGATGGCTCAATTAAATACCCATCAGGAGTGATTGAGGACATGATTGTCAAGGTTGGGCCATTTGCCTTTCCTACTGACTTTGTGGTGCTGGAAATGGAGGAGCACAAGAGTGCAACTCTCATTCTAGGAAGACCTTTCCTAGCAACTGGCCGAACCCTCATTGATGTCCAAAAAGGGGAAGTAACCTTGAGAGTCAATGAGGAGGAGTTCAAGTTGAATGTTGTCAAAGCAATGCAACTTCCAGACACCCCAAATGACTGCATGAGTGTTGATATTATTGACTCTCTGGTAAAAGAGGTCAATATGGCTGAGAGTCCCGAATCAGAGCTGGAGGACATCTTTAAAGACGTCCAGCCTGATCTAGAGGAGTCAGAGAAAATAGTGGAACCTCTGAAAATCCCTCAGGAAGAGGAAAAACCTCCTAAACCCGAGCTCAAACCATTACCACCTTCCCTAAAATATGCATTCTTGGGAGAAGGTGATACCTTTCCTGTAATCATAAGCTCTACCTTAGAGCCACAGGAAGAGGAAGCACTAATTCAAGTGCTAAGGACACACAAGTCAGCTCTTGGGTGGTCCATCAGTGATCTTGAGGGCATTAGCCCAGCCAGATGCATGCACAAAATCCTATTGGAGGGTGACGCCAAGCCAGTGGTCCAACCACAAAGGCGGCTGAATCCAGCCATGAAAGAAGTGGTGCAAAAGGAGGTCACTAAATTACTAGAGGCTGGGATCATTTATCCTATTTCTGACAGCCCCTGGGTGAGCCCTGTCCAAGTTGTCCCAAAGAAAGGTGGCATGACAGTGGTTCATAATGAAAAAAATGAACTGGTCCCTACAAGAACAGTTACAGGGTGGCGTATGTGTATTGATTATAGAAGGCTCAATACAGCCACCAGAAAGGATCATTTTCCTTTACCATTCATAGACCAAATGCTAGAAAGACTAGCAGGTCATGAATACTACTGCTTCCTGGATGGATATTCAGGTTATAATCAAATTGCAGTAGATCCCCAGGATCAGGAGAAAACGGCATTCACATGCCCATCTGGAGTATTTGCATACAGAAAGATGCCATTTGGCCTGTGCAATGCACCTGCAACCTTTCAGAGGTGCATGCTCTCAATTTTCTCTGATATGGTGGAAAAATTTCTGGAAGTCTTCATGGATGACTTTTCAGTGTTTGGAGACTCATTCAGCTCCTGCCTTAACCATTTAGCACTTGTTCTAAAGAGATGCCAAGAGACTAACCTAGTTTTAAACTGGGAGAAGTGTCACTTTATGGTGACTGAAGGAATTGTCCTTGGGCACAAAATCTCGAACAAGGGGATAGAGGTGGATCAAGCTAAAGTAGAGGTAATTGAAAAATTACCACCACCTGCTAATGTTAAGGCAATCAGAAGCTTTCTAGGGCATGCAGGATTCTACAGAAGGTTTATAAAGGATTTTTCAAAAATTGCCAAACCTCTGAGCAACCTGCTAGCTGCTGACACGCCATTTATCTTTGATAAAGAGTGTCTGTAGGCATTTGAGACTCTGAAAGCTAAATTGGTTACAGCACCAATCATCTCTGCACCAGACTGGACATTACCATTCGAATTAATGTGTGATGCCAGTGACCATGCTATTGGTGCAGTGTTGGGACAAAGGCATGACAAGCTTCTGCACGTCATTTACTATGCCAGCCGTGTTCTAAATGACGCACAGAAGAATTACACAACCACAGAAAAAGAGCTACTTGCAGTGGTTTACGCCATTGACAAATTCAGATCCTATTTAGTAGGATCAAAAGTGATTGTGTACACTGATCATGCTGCTCTTAAATATCTACTCACAAAACAGGATTCAAAACCCAGACTTATAAGATGGGTGTTGCTTCTGCAAGAGTTTGATATAGAAATAAGAGACAGAAAAGGGACAGAGAATCAAGTAGCAGATCACCTGTCCCGAATAGAGCCAGTGGAAGGGGCGTCCCTCCCTCTCACTGAGATCTCTGAAACCTTTCCGGATGTGCAACTGTTTGCCATCTAGGAAGTGCCGTGGTTTGCAGACATTGCAAACTACAAGGCAGTGAGATTCATACCCAAAGAGTACAGTAGACAGCAATCAAAAAAGCTGATCACAGATGCAAAGTATTATCTTTGGGATGAACCGTATCTCTTTAAGAGATGTGCAGATGGAGTAATCCGTAGATGTGTGCCTAAAGAAGAAGCACAAAAGATCCTTTGGCATTGCCATGGATCACAGTATGGAGGACATTTTGGAAGTGAGCGAACAGCCACAAGAGTCCTCCAAAGTGGCTTCTACTGGCCTACTCTCTATAAAGACTCCCGAGCGTTTGTGCTTAATTGTGACAGTTGCCAAAGATCCGGCAATCTACCTCACAGTTATGCCATGCCTCAACAAGGGATCTTGGAGATTGAGTTGTTTGATGTATGGGGCATTGACTTCATGGGACCTTTCCCACCATCATACTCAAACACTTATATTCTGGTGGCAGTGGATTATGTATCCAAATGGGTGGAGGCTATTGCAACACCCACTAATGACACTAAAACAGTGTTAAAATTCCTCCAGAAACACATCTTCAGCAGATTTGGTATCCCTAGAGTATTAATCAGTGATGGGGGCACTCATTTCTGCAATAAACAGCTTTACTCTGCTCTGGTACGTTATGGGGTCAGCTACAGGGTAGCTACTCCATATCACCCACAAACTAATGGGCAAGCTGAAGTCTCAAATAGAGAACTCAAAAGAATCCTGGAACGGACTGTAATTAACCGTAGAAGGGATTGGGCAAGAAGCTTGGATGATGCTCTGTGGGCATACAGAACAGCATTCAAGACCCCTATAGGGACCTCTCCATACCAGCTTGTGTATGGAAAGGCATGTCACTTGCCAGTGGAACTGGAACACAAGGCCTACTGGGCAACCAGATTCCTGAACCTTGATGCCAAGTTAGCTGGAGAAAAACGATTGCTCCAGTTAAATGAGCTAGAGGAATTTAGACTCAATGCTTTCGAGAATGCAAAAATTTACAAGGAGAAAGCGAAAAGATGGCATGATAAGAAATTGTCATCCAGAGTCTTTGAGCCAGGACAGAAAGTTCTGCTATTTAATTCAAGGCTCAAATTATTCCCCGGGAAATTAAAATCCCGGTGGAGAGGTCCATATGTAATTACAAGTGTATCACCATATGGATACATAGAGCTTCAGGATAATGACTCTAACAAAAAGTTCATTGTTAATGGACAGAGAGTTAAACATTATCTTGAAGGCAATTTTGAGCAAGAATGCTCAAAACTGAGACTTGATTAAAAGCTCAGTAATAGTCCAGCTAATGACATTAAAGAAGCGCTTGTTGGGAGGCAACCCAGCCATTCACAAAATTTAATTTTATTTGTTTTTTCTAATTGATTAAGTTTTACAGGTAGATGCCAGAGTATCTTCAAAAGGTGAAATAGCAATTGATTGAAGTCACAGAGTTACAGGGAAGTTTGGAAGCTCACTGGCGTGAAAAAGCCAGTAAGAAACATTTTGAGCGTTGAACGCCCAAAAGAAGCACCCACTGGGCGTTCAACGCCAGTAAGGGTAGCCATTTGGGCGTTAAACGCCAGAAAGGAGCATCTTCTGGGCGTTGAACGCCAGAAAGAAGCACCTTCTGGGCGTCTAACGCCAGACTGTTAGCATCCTGGGCGTTCAGAAAAACGCCCAGTGACAAAGGACTTCCTGGCGTTCAACGCCAGAAAGAAGCATCAGCTGGGCGTTGAACGCCCAGGAGAAGCAGCAATTGGGCGTTAAACGCCCAAAACATGCATCGTTTGAGCGTTTAACGCCAGGATGGTGGGGAGGAGGTAAAATTCGTTTTTCTTTATAATTTTTCTAAATTTTTATGTTTCAATTCATGATTTCTTACATAAACATGTTTCAAAATGTCATCCTTCAATTCCAAAATTTTTAATCCTAATTTCTACAAATACTAATTTCTAAAATCCCTTTTTCAAAAATATCAAATATATCTTAATTCATAAACCCAAATCTTTTTTCAAATCTTTTTCAACTCATCATATCTTTTGGATTTCGAAATTGCCTCTCCCTCTATTTCCTTTCTTTTGCTTGAGGACAAGCAAACCTCTAAGTTTGGTGTGAGTTGCCATGATCACTGAGCTAAAACTCATCAAGATCATGGCACCTAAGGGAACAAGAAGAGCAAGGATGTGAACTGAAGGAACTAAAGCGTCAGAAGTTATTCCTTGAAGGACCAAGCACCCCACAGACTAGAGGAACATCCACTTCCCAAAATACAGGTTGTTAAGTTCTAATTCTAGCTTTAACTCTGTGATAGTATTATTATAGGATTTTACCTTAGAAGTTATATAGGAGTAGTAGTAATTAGCATATCTATTTTGACTTTATTTCCAATTAAGTTATAACTTATTTTTCTCATCATCATCAAACATGAATAAAATAGTAGATTTGTAGAATAAAGAGGCAATTTAATTTTTTCGAGTTCTTAATAAGGAAAATTCTAATTATTTATATGTGGTGGCAATACTTTTTGTCTTCTGAATGAATGCTTGAACAGTGCATATTTTTGATATTGAATTTTATGAATGTTAAATTTGTTGGCTCCTGAAAGAATGATGAACAAGAGAAATGTTATTGATGATCTGAAAAATCATGAAATTGATTCTTGAAGCAAGAAAAAGCAAAAAAAAAAAATTTAAATATATATATATATATTTGGATCAAAAGGAATAAAAGCCAAACAGCCCTTAAAACCAAAAGGCAAGGGTGAAAAGGATCCAAGGCTTTGAGCATTAATGGATAGGAGGGCCCAAGGAAATAAATCCAGGCCTAAGCGGCTAAATCAAGCTGTCCCTAACCATGTGCTTGTGGCATGCAGGTCCAAGTGAAGAGCTTGAGACTGAGTGGTTAAAGTCGTGATCCAAAGCAAAAGAGTGTGCTTAAGAACTCTGGACACCTCTAATTGGGGACTCTAGCAAAGCTGAGTCACAATCTGAAAAAGGATCACCCAATTATGTGTCTATGGCATTTATGTATCCGGTGGTAATACTGGAAAACAAAGTGCTTAGGGCCACGGCCAAGACTCATAAAGTAGCTGTGTTCAAGAATCAACATACTAAACTAGGAGAATCAATAATACTATCTGAATTCTGAGTTCCTATGGATGCTAACCATTCTGAATTTCAAAGGATAAAGTGAGATGCCAAAACTGTTCAGAAGCAAAAAGCTACTAGTCCCGCTCATCTAATTAGAATCTGAGCTTCACTTGAAACTCTGAGATATTATTGTTTCTTAATTTCTTTTTATCCTCTTTTATTCATCTAGTTGCTTGAGGACAAGCAACAGTTTAAGTTTGGTGTTGTGATGAGCGGATATTTTATACGCTTTTTGGGGGTAATTTCATGTAGATTTTAGTATGTTTTAATTAGTTTTTAGTAGAATATTATTAGTTTTAGGCAAAAATCATATTTCTGGACTTTACTATGAGTGTGTGTATTTTTCTGTGATTTCAGGTATTTTCTGGCTGAAATTGAGGAAGCTGAGCAAAAATCTGACTTAGGCTGAAAAAGGACTGCTGATGCTGTTGGATCCTGACCTCCCTGCACTCGAAATGGATTTTCTGGAGCTACAGGAGTCCAATTGGCGCGCTCTCAACGGCGTTGGAAAGTAGACATCCAGGGCTTTCCAGCAATATATAATAGTCCATACTTTGCGCAAGAATAGACGACGTAACTTGGCATTGAACGCCAAGTTCATGCTGCTGTCTGGAGTTAAACGCCAGAAAAACGTCATGATCCGGAGTTGAACGCCCAAAACACGTCATAACCTGGAGTTTAACGCCAAGAAAGGCCTCTACTCGTGGATAGCTTTAATCTCAGCCCCAGCACACACCAAGTGGGCCTCAGAAGTGGATTTCTGCACCAATTATCTTAGTTTATTCATTTTCTGTAAACCTAGGTTACTAGTTCACTATTTAAACAACTTTTACAGACATTTCTTGTACCTTATGACATTTTCAGATCTGAATTACATACTTTTGATGGCATGAGTCTCTAAACTCCATTGTTGGGGGTGAGGAGCTCTGCAGCGTCTCGATGATTTAATACAATTCCTTTGTTTTCCATTCAAACACGCTTGTTCTTATCTAAGATGTTTATTCGCGCTTAATTGTGAAGAAGGTGATGATCCGTGACACTCATCACCTTCCTCAATCCATGAACGTGTGTCTGACAACCACCTCCGTTCTACATCAGATTGAATGAATATCTCTTAAATTCCTTAATCAGAATCTTCGTGGTATAAGCCGGATTGATGGCAGCATTCATGAGAATCCGGAAAGTCTAAACCTTGTCTGTGGTATTCCGAGTAGGATTCTGGGATTGAATGACTGTGACGTGCTTCAAACTCCTGAGGGCTGGGCGTTAGTGACAGACGCAAAAGAATCAATGGATTCTATTCCAACCTGATTGAGAACCGACAGATGATTAGCCGTGCTGTGACAGAGCATAGGAACGTTTTCACTGAGAGGATGGGAAGTAGCCATTGACAACGGTGACACCCTACATAGAGCTTGCCATGGAAGGACCTTGCGTGTGTTGAAGGATTTCAAGGAAGAGTTGAAGTTCAGAGGACAAAGCATCTCCAAAACTCCAACATATTCCCCAGTACTGCAAAACAAGTAACTCTATTGTTCTCGTTTATCTTTCCAATCAAATCTAATAATTCCAACTTACAATTTTAAACACTTTGACTTCTTACAATTAAATCCAAATAACCTTGTTGACATCCTAACTAAGATTAATAAAATAAATATTGATTGCTTCAAGCCAATAATCTCCGTGGGATCGACCCTTACTCACGTAAGGTATTACTTGGACGACCTAGTGCACTTGCTGGTTAGTTGTGCGAATCACAAATTCGTGCACCACTTGCCCTTTAACTTCAAATTATACATCACATACACTAAATCATTCATTTTCTTTTGATGCAACCGATTTCTTCTCTTTGTATGAACCTACAAACATATAGTGCCAATAGTTAATAAAAATACAAAAATTAAAATTAAAATAAATAATGAATAGTTCTAAGGAAGTAAGGAATAAGGAATTACCATTTCAAATGCGCTCCAATTACGCTCACAACCAGATGAACTACAAGTTAAGCTTAGAACTCGGATAGCAAACTTCTTTAGTTCTGGACAACTATCTCCATAGAAGTCCCACCACTCAGCAGGTAGCATGGTCTTCCTACTACTCTTTGCAGTTTCATTACCAAAGAGGCCTCTAGCATAATGAAAGTCAGGAAGCTGTAGACCAACCTTTTTCCTTTCTTCCTGGTTAGGAACCAGTTTTTTCAAACAACTATATAGACCAATCTTAATGTCAGCATCATCAACCATGAAATTTGGTTCATAGTGATAATGAGGATTAAGATAATACGCAGCTGCATGCAATGGTCTAGGCAATTGACTTTCCCACCTTCCATCAATAATTTCCCATATAGGTTCATAACTAAAAATAACAATGCAAATGAATAAAAATAAGAAAATTAAATAAATAACTGAATATAAGAAGAAAACATGGTAACATGATACATTGATAATCAAATATTAAAGCTTTCAATTAGTCAAGACTCAAGATTACCTCTTTTTAACACAACCGAAGTTAGTCTTGATTGTTTCTTTGGCGTTTCTCATGCCTTCAAAGATGAAACCCATGGCTGGTTTTTCATCTGAATCAACCAAGCGAAGGACTGTAATGAGAGGAGCAACAGCCTTGAGGCATATGACAATATTCTTCCATAGCCTACTATCCAAGGCCATGTTTTGGACTCTTATTCCTTCAGGCGTTGATGCAACCTTAGTTGTCTTCCAATCAGCAGAAGTAAACATAGTCATCAACGGTCCTTTATTATCATGAAGATAAGTGAGAGTCAAATAGGCAGTCGCGAATCTTGTGGCACCTGGCCGAACCAAGTACTTTCCCTTTGTAAAATTCCTCAACATGCTAATGAGCATACTCCGGGAGTAGATAAAAGTGGTGATTTTTCTTCCCTTTTTTATGGTTGTTTCATGCACCTTTAGCTTCTTTTCAAAATCCTCCAATATTAAATCTATGCAGTGTGCAGCACATGGTGTCCAATACAAACTTTTTCTAGTCTCCATCATTCTTTCTCCAGCAGCCTTATAATTAGCAGCATTATCTGTAACAATTTGGACTACATTCTCTTCACCAACAAATTCTATGGCATCTTCTAGCATTTTGACAACTTTCCCGTTGTTTTCGAGATGTCAGAAGTGTCCAATGAATAAAGAAAAACTGTTCCTTTAGGGCTGTTCACCAAGAAATTATAAATACTACGCCTTTTTTTATCAGTCCATCCATTTGACATGATTGAACAACCAGTTCTCTTCCACTCTGCTTTAAATTCAGTAAGCATTTCATCAACATTGTTCACTGCTTTCTTTAATTGGGTTTTTCTTAACTCATGGTAAGAAGGGGGTTTGTAGCCAATTCCATATCTCCCAACCATCTCACAAAACTTTAAAAATTCGGGATTCTTAATAACATTGAAAGGAATAGCACTTGTATAGAAAAATATGGCACATTGTTGATCACATTGTTCCTTTAGATCCTTCTTCATCATTTGATTTATTGTTGATTGAACTTGAGCCCCTTTTCCTTTTGTGACAAAGTTGCGAATATCTTTCCCCTTTTGTTGAGAATTGTCCTTCTCCTTTTCTGTTTGTTCAGGATAATCCTCATCATCACCGAATCTTCTCTTCTTCAATGATGCTTCTTTAGCCTCCACACAGACTTTCAACATCACAACCTTCACTTCTTCAGGTACTGAAGCACAAGGCTCTGAATCCTCTTTAGTATCGGCAAGATGATGCTTGAATCTATAAATCCCTCCGCTTATAGTCTTTGAGCAATAATTACACTTCACTTTTTTACCATTGCCTTGAACATCAATCCCATGTTTCCATCCTATATCACTTCTATTTCCAGTTGCATGTTTCCTCCTAGAAATAGCAGGTGTAGGTCTAGGAATACTAGGAAGCGAAGACCCTGTCCCTGAACCAACATTCTCAGACATTTTGTATTTTTATCCCTAAAAATCAACAACCCAAACAACAAATTTAGATTCAGATTATCCACTAACTAAATTCATATTCAGATTATCCACCAACTAAATTCATAACTAACACTAGTTTCAGCTACACTTACAACAATAATGTTCAAAAGATGAAAAATTTTCAGCATCATAATTCATAAGACTTAATCAATAATCATCACTCCAAATGCAGTACAACAAGCAATACTTTTGTGATTCAGAATAATATACCACCCAGTTAACCCAAAAGTCCATTCTCATTGTCATATGAACCCCCTTTGAGGTCATCAATATGATCAAGCACAAACAAATTAAAACAATGGCAACCAGTCAACCACCAATACTCCAATACTCACTTTATCACACAACAGATACATTTTCATTTAAACTAACAATTCAAACTTCAGACTTTCAATTAAACTAACACAGTAAGTCAGTAACACTAACTAACAATTCAGACTTCAGAGTTTCAGTCAGATATTTTAGAGTTTCAATTCAGACTTCAGAGTTTCAATTAAGATATTTTAGAGTTTCAATTCAGACTTCAGAGTTTCAATTCAGACTTCAGAATTTCAGTAAACTAAACATAACTACATAACAGAAGCAGAAAACAAAAGAAAAAAATATATAACAGAAGCACTATCCACACATTTTAACCATGATTGAAGCATGAAGCATGAAGTACAGATTATAGAAGCAGGAAAGCAGCATCAGTTTTTTTCACACATTAAATTTTTTTTTCAACAGATCAAACGCAGATCAGGGCCTTAATAAATTTTTAGAATTGAATAATTACAACCAAAATTGTTAGCATTTGAATTAGTTTAACAAAATTACCTTGGAGATGGGCAGACTTTATCACTTGAAGCAGATCGGCAGTGCTTCAGTGAAGAAAAACAGAACAAGGCCGACGAGGGCAGAACAGGGGAGGGGAGGCAAACGGCGTGGTGGTGGGCTCTGGCGCTGTGCGACTCTGCGTGGTGGTGGCCTGGTGGGCTCTACGAGACTGCGACTCTGCGTGGTGGTCCTTCACTGGGCTCTGCGATGCTGCGTGGGTGAGCGGTGGGGGATGAGGGATGAGGCGGGGGGAGGTGAGAAGGCGAGGGATCCATCTAGACTCTGGCGTCTGGCCTCTGCGTGGAGGCGCAGACAACGTTGCCGTTAGATGGTGGAGGGAGTAAGGAGTGAGGCTGGCCGTGAGGATTTGGTGGAGGGAGTCACTAGGGTTTCGAACTTCACTTCTTCATTAGTGGGTGTGGGTTTAAGTTACCGGGTTTGGGTTAGCCACTTAGCTGTAGGGTTTTTTTTTTTCTGGGCCAAAACGACGCCGTTTTGGCGAAAATGGGCAACGAAATTAAATTCGCTGACTCGCTAGCAAACTCGCGAGTTTGCACGATTTTATCCGAGTCTAGTCGAGTCAACCCGAGTCTACCCAGAAACGAGTTTATGTCTGAGTCAACTCGATTCCACTACCTAAACTCGTACGAGTTTACGAGTTAATTCGCGAGTTTGACAACCATGGATGACATATTTTCAAACTATAATAAATGGAGTCATCCTTGAGAAACTAAGCTTCATTGGAATGGACATCCACATCAGATCTTATCACAACAGAAATGTGATTTTAACTAATTTTAAGTCAAAATCATGTTGTTGCCAATCAAAAGAAACAACTTTTTTAAATTAATTTAAAATAATAATGTTTTGTATAAACATTTAATTATATATTATTATGTTAGTAAAAAATGATTATTTTATATTTACTGTTTAAATAATCATAAAAATGTAATAATTAAGCTACGTGATAATATAAAATTTCTTTACATTATTAATGGTTAATTTAATATAATTAAACTATTAACTAATTATAATAATTAATCGAGTAAATATTTGTCTATTTTCACGAAAGATAAAGTGATTTTTGTCCAAAGAAGAGGTACACTTGAGTTTTTAATTTTTTTTTATTTTGAGACAATATGATCTTTTACTCTGTTAAAAAATTCGTTAAATAGTGATGAAAATTAATTTTGTAGGGAGTTTTGTTTATAATATGTGAGGTTTTAAACTACTACTAACTATTAAAAAAATAATTATAGTACGAATATTTTTTAGAAAAAAATAACATCGAATAAAAAATAAAATAAGAGAACATTAATAATATTGATAATATTGATATTGGTGATGATGATGGTAGACGAAATAATGATGATGATAAAGTATGATTATACAATAAAAATAAAGAGGTAGAAGTGATAATGACCAGGTTAAAGAAGATGATAGTAGTAGTAATTATAATTAGTCATATTATTAAAAAGAACTTTAGAAGTTTAAAATTCTCACAAAATACAAATAAAATATCCTACAAAAATAACTATCATTATTGTTGTACGAGATGTCTCTGGAACGGGTTGTGAGATGGATTGGAGACTTGCGAGTCGAGGCGGACGCCGGATTATCTGACTAGAGCAATGGGGGTGGGTACCTGCAAAGACATTCTGACGCTCAAGTCAGAATAGATTTAAGAGGTATAAGGTGTGAAGAATGAATGTGTACTTGAGGGGGCCTGGGCTCCCCTTTATATAAGCGATGATAATTAACTTATCTTATCTTATTTGGTTAAGATAAGGGAGGTATTTGAACTTGATTGTTGGTTAGAAGTTTTAGTGGGCCAGTTCTGGACCTTCTAGAAGGGTGAAGCGGGTCAGACCCGGGTAACCGGGTTCGGAGACCGTTCCGGGTGTAGGATCCGTAACAGTTGCCCCCAGAGCGAGAGAGTGAGGGTGCTCGGTCTCATCGCTGGAGGAACTTTTTCCTTGCCATTGTGGTTTGGCAAGGAGATCGTTGTTTGGTTTTTTCGGTCAAGGTCAAGGATTTGGGGAGTTCCTAGCCGTTTCATGGTCAGGCGAGGAGCGCGTTGTTTGGGGGTTTCATCACATGCTGGGTTTGATGACCGTTCCGAAGAAGGGCCCGGAGATCGGGTCTGGAACAGTTGCCCCCAGAGCATGAGAGTATGCTTTCTTGGTCATAATGCTAAGTCATTGGAGATTCCGATTCTCTATAGTTCGGGAGACTGTGAGGGGCCTGGAAAGGGCGTGACGTCATCCTGCACCAATTGGTAGGATGTTGGTCAGTCTGGCTTTCCGCGAGTTGGAAGACCGTCAGCTCATGCTTGTTTTGTGTGGCCTTTTTTGCACTGTTATTGTGAACTTATTTTAGGCGTCTTGGTGGTTCGATTTCAAGACTTTGTTTATTTAGCTTATTTGAATTTCCGTTTTGTTGGCTTTGCGGGTGATCGATTCACGAGTCATTATTTTTGTTATTTGGATATCCATTTTTTTATTTGGATATCCGTTTTATTGGCTTCGGGGTGATCAATTCTTGGGTAGCCATTTACTTATTTGGATATCTATTCTGTTATTTGGATATCTGTTCTGTTGGCCTCGGGGTGATCGATCCCCCGGGGTAGCCGCGTTTAGTTCGTGCCGTCAAACGGGACAATGCTTTTGAAAAAATGAATTTCATTTGTGGTTTGGGTCTTGTTAAAACCTCCCGATGTGGGTAGGAAAGAATGGCCAGTAAGAAAATATACGATTGAATAACTTAAGTAATAAATGAAAGTGAAAAAGGCAAAATATAAAAGGTAAAGAGATAGTCTTAAACGACCTCGGTCTTGTTGCTTTGGAAGGATGTTTATACATATAGTAGCGCCGTAAGTTGGTGGAATTTCAGGATTTTGGGAGTTTGGTCCCGTCTAGTCTTTCGAGCTTGTAGGCTCCTTTTTCGATTACCATCTTGATTTGGTAGGGACCCTCCCAGTTGGGCGTGAGCTTCCCTTCTCCGGGAGTGGGTAGACCGGTATCGTATTGTCGTAAGACAAGGTCTCCTGGTCTGAAGTCTCGTCGTACCGTGCTGCCATTGTACCTTAGGCTTATTCTCTGTTTTAGGGCTAGCTCCCGTAGGTGTGCTATGCTCCTGACCTTGTCTGCAAGGTCCCACTCTGCTTCTTTGTCATTTTCTCCCATGGTTCTATATGGACTTTGGTCTTGGAGTGCATCGAGGTCGGCGAGGAAGATGCCTGTTGTGTCTCGAGATCTCTTGCGGAGGGTTGAGCTGGTCTTCTCACACTCTACTGCAACTTCTCGGTCCTCGTGTATTGTTTCGATAGTGCCATTATCGGCCTGAAACTTCATGATTAGGATCTTGGTGAAGATGATAGCGGGTAGGTTGTTGATCATCTTTTTTTCGAGGATGATGTTATAGGCAGTGGAGTCCTTGAGGACTACAAACTCGGAGAGGATGGTCTTCCTCTGGCTTCTGGTTCCGATGGTTAGTGGTAACACTATGGAATTGTCCGATTTAAGAAACTTGTCTCCGAGTCCGGTAACCCCGTTGTGGTGGGTTTGCAGATTTTTGTTTCAGAGACCCAGCTTGTCGAAGGCTACTCTGAAGAGGATGTTGGAATCAGCTCTGGTGTCGACCAGTATTCTTTTCACAAGTCTGGTTCCGACTTTTTCCGAGATGACGAATGGGGCGTCTTCCGCCGAAGTGTCATGTTGGCAGTCATTGGGAAAAATGTGATTGCCGCTAGAATCGAGGAGATTGGTGCTTGGTTTCTTACGGCTAGGACTTTGAGATAATTTTTATTGCTAATTTTGACTTTTTCAGCGTGTCCTTTCTGGTGATGACATTTACGATTATGGTGGGGTCGGTTTCCGAACTTTTTTGGGATGCCTATCGTATCGTCTTCGGGTTGCATCCTTCACGTTCTTGTGATCTTTCTCTTTCAGTTATCTGAGGTTCTCGAATGATTTTGACAAACTCGGAGAGTTTGCCATCTCGGATGTCTTATTCGAGGGCGTCTTTTAGGTTGAAGCAATCTTGGATTTTATGCACATATTATCGGTGGTAGTTGCAACTTGTTGCCACCTGTCCGTTACTTTAGCTGTCGCATCTTCGAAAGGATGCCTCGTTCTGCTATTTGGTGGCAGATGTCAGTGATAGGCACATGTAGGGGGTGTAGTTCGAGAACTTTCCAACCTTGGGTGGTCGGTTGGCATTCACGAGTTTGATGTGCTCTTTTGGTGTATCTCTTGATGGTGGGTTACTATGAGGTGCCGTGTTACCGTGCTGCCGTTTGTTGGCGGCCACGACTTGGCTTATCTCTTCGTCGTTTATGTATTCCCTTATGATACTTTGAATTTCGTGCATGGTCCAAACTGGTTTGGTGGTGAGGTGTTTCTGGAAGTCTTCATTTATGAGGTTGTTGGTTAGACAGAGACTGGCGACCGAGTCCATGAGTTCGTCGGCTGTTAGGCACTCATCATTAAACCTATTGAGGTATTTTCTTGTGGATTCATCTTTTCCTTGGGTGATTGCGAGCAAGATGATGGGGTGTTTTGCTTTGGTGATCCTGGTGGTGAACTGGGCCATGAACTTTCTGGAGATATCATAAAAGTTGACTATGGAGCCATTTAGAAGGGCGTTGAACCATTTGATTGCGGGGCCGGTTAAGTTTATCGAGAAGGCCTTACATCAGACCATGTCGGCGGCTCCTTCCAGGTTCATCCTGGCCTCGAAGGCCGTTAGGTGTTCCTGGGGATCTTTGGTCCCGTCGTATTTCATGTCAGTGGGCTTGCTGAAGTCCTTCGGGAGTTTGGCTCTCAAGGATTTTTCTGTGAACAAGATGGCTTTCATTATCACGTGCATGTTTTCTGCTCGTTTAGCCTCCCGATGGTGCCGTCGGTCATCTTCTCCGCATCAGTATTTCGGGTCAAGGGAAACGCTGTAGTCGTGCCGTTTGCTGTGTCGTTGCTCAAGCGGCCTGGTGTTCCTGGTATCGTGGTGAGATAAGCTCTTGAAATTCACTTGGCTTGCATGCTCCGGGTGGTACCGTTCTTTTGCACCCTGAGGCACAGCTCTTGGATTATCTAGACCGCCTTCTCTCCCAGGCCGTCGGGTGGCCGGGCTTCAGTGGGAGGACGGTTGTTCTCTCTTGGTTGTTGCTGGATTGGGGTTGGTTGGCATTGTGCCGCGCTTGTTATCTTCTCATGGCTGGGAGGAGTGTTATCTTGGAGTTTGGGAGTTGGGCTTTGTGGGTTTGAGTTAATGTGTTGGCTGGAGGATTGCTCCTCGAGGTTCTCCATCATGCCGCCACGATTTGGCAATCCCCTGCATCTGTGCAAGAACCTTGAGAACTTTCTTGATCTCTTGGTTCCTGAGAGGTCTGAGCTTGGCCACGGTGGTGGCATCAAGGAGGTCGTTCATGATGAGCTTCCCTATAAATTTTCAGTAAGGTCCGAAGGGGGATCATGGCGACAGAGTTTTCATAGGTGAGGTGGTGAAGAGAGAACTTTTGCGTGGTCTAGAATTCAAAATAAATTCCCGTTGCAAGTATAGCTTTTAAACCAACAAAAGTCCTTTCTTACAAAAGTTTTGGTTGTCACAAGTAACAAACCCCTTTAAAATTGATAACCGAGTATTTAAACCTCGGGTCGTCTTCTCAAGGAATTGCAGAGAGGTATGTTCTTATTATTGGTTATGGAAAACAGTGTTTTTGGGGTTTGAAAAGGTTTTGAACAAGAGAAAGGGATTGCAGGGAATTAATAAATTAATAACGAAAGAATCTCTTGGCAAGGTATGAAAACTGAAGTCCTATCCTAGTTATCCTTATCAATGGTGATGAGAATTATATTTTTGCTACCACTTAGTTAACCTTTGCTAAATAAAGGAAGGTCAAATGGACTAATCAATTTGATCCTCAGGTCCTAGTCAATTCCTAAGGAAAGACTAGAGTTATTAGAATGCAATTCGATTAGCGAAAATAACAATTATCAATCACAATGAGTTTGATAATTCAAGAGTTACCAATCAATCAACCAAAGCCAATAGTAAATAAACTAAATAAAAAAATAGGGAAAAGCAATCATAAATAGAGCAAAACAATCATGAGTCTGAAATACTTCAAATTATATTAATTAAGAAAATCCTAACATGAAAAGTTCATAAGCCAATTGGGCAACATAAATCAGATACAAATAAAAGCATCAGATTAAATAAAAGTAGAAGAGAAACATAAATTATTGAACCTGGTATGAAGAAACAATCCTAATGACTAAAAGAAATCCTAAATCCTTTAAGAGGAATCCTAATCATAAATCCTAAAAGAGAGGAGAGAACCTCTCTCTCTAAAAACTACATCTAAAACCTAAAATTGTGTGTAATGATTGAATCTGAAGTCATCTTCTGAGTCTCTGCATATTCCCTGACTTTAATCTGTGTTTCTGGGCCGAAAACTGGGTTGAAATGCGGCCCAGAATCTCTGCCAGCGACTTTTGTAATTCTGCAGATCGCGCACGTCACGCGGCCGCGTCGTCCACGCGATCGCGTCACTCAACATTTTTCGTACCACGCGTGCGCGTCGTCCACGCATTCGCATTGTTCGTGCAGCTTCCAATCCGTGCGGTCGCGTCAGGCACGCGAACGTGTCACTCTGATTTCTTCCATTTCGCGCGGTCGCGTGAGCCATGCGACCGCGTGACTTCTCGCTGGTCATCTCCTTAACTCTTTGTGTTCCTTCCACTTTTGCACGCTTCCTCTTCATGCTCTAAGCCATTCCTGCCCTATGAAGCCTGAAACACTTAACACACAGATCAAGGCATCGAATGGTAATAAGAGAGGATTAAGATTAGCTAAATTAAGACCAAAGAAGCATGTTTTCAATCATAGAACTAAACTAGGAAGGAATTGTAAAATCATGCAAATCATATGAATAAGTGGGTGAAAAGCTTGATAAAACCACTCAATTAAATACAATATAAACCATAAAATAGTGGTTTATTAGGCGGCGGATGGCAGAGGTTTGGAACCTAGTGTTGAAGGAGGTGACCTCGTGGGTTTGGAGGAAGAGCTTGAAGAGTTCAAAAGAAGAAGCAACCATGGTGTGTATGGAGCCGAAGTAGCGAGAGAAGATGGGGCCATGGCACTTGGAGAGACGGATGAAGGAGTGGTGAATGAGAGGGTCCAAGAGGTGGAGGTGTCCCACTAAAGGGAGGTGAGACTTTGGGCTCAGAGGATTTGGAATTTCACCGTTAGAGTAGGGCGAAGGTGCATAAAGAATGTTATCACTAAGAAGGTGATTGCAAGTCGAAGAAACATTGTTCCTTTGAAATTTTGCCATTGGAGTAAGGCGAAGGTGTGTTATCACTAAGAAGGTGATGCAAGTTAAAGAAATACTATTCCTTTTTGCTCACAGTTACAAGCAAGAAATCAAGTGAGTGAGTTTGAGGATTGCTCTTCTAGGTTATCCATAATGCCGCCACGACGTTGCGAATTCCCCACAGACGGCGCCAATGTACGAGATGTCTCTGGTACGGGTTGTGAGATGGATTGGAGACTTGCGAGTCGAGGCGGACACCGAATTATCTGACTGGAGCAATGGGGGTAGGTACCTGCAAAGACACTCCGACGCTCAAGTCAGAATGGATCTAAAAGGTATAAAGTGTGAGGAATGAAAGAGTACCTAAAAAGGCCTGGGGCTCCCCTTTATATAAGTAATGATAATTAACTTATCTTATTTGATTAAGATAAGGGAGGTATTTGAATTTGATTGTTGGTTAAAAGCTCCAGTGGATCAGCTCCGGACCTTCTAAAAGGGTGAAGCGAGTCGGACCCGAGTAACCGAGTTCGGAGACCGTTCTTAGTGTAAGATCCGTGGGCCGGATCCGTAACAATTGTTTAATGGAGTTTTTAACAAAAAGATTATATTATCTCAAAACAAAAAAATTAATATATATATATATATATATATATATATATATATATATATATGACAAAAATTGTTTTGTCTTTCACGAAAATGTACAGAAATTAGATTAGATTATTACTCGAATTAAGCTACATGTGTAAAGGTTAATAATCCTTTTGTTCAGAATTTATATATCTTTGTCATGTTTTTATTCTTTTTTTCGGTCAGGTTTATTATTCCTTCTATCTTTTTTTTTTCTGGGTCGGCTGTTGGTGGTTTTTTAATTGGGTAATTATCTTAATTACTAAACTTGGAAATTTCAATGGGTAGGGTAAGTAAACGGGGCCCATCATGAAGATATTGAAATTTGGAAGGAGAGGGAAAGGGGAAAGATGAGTGTAGGCTTGGTTTTTGGGCATAATCTTAAAGTGGCTATTCCATGTGCCAAGGGTCAGCATTATCCACTCTCTCTCACACTTTCTTTCATTTTCTCTATTTCCATCTCCTTTTCTGCTATATCCCTATCTTTTGATCTTTCTCTGTCTACTTAAAATTTGTTTGATTTAATTTTAAAAACTTAATGATATTTTTCAATGCAGGTGCTTCTTTTTATAAAAAGTTAAAGTTTAAGATATTACAAAATAAACTATTTAGGGTGTGTTTGTTGGTTTTTTTTATTTTTTCATTTTTATTTTTAATATTTTATGCTTATAAAATTTGATTAAAAAAAGAAAAAATACGTAGTAAAAATAAAAGATAATTTTTTTATTTTTTTATAAAATTTTATAAACAAAAAATATTAAAAATATAAATATAAACTAAACACATACACTCTAAACTTTTCATTTTGCAATATCTTAAACTTTAAATTTTTATAAAAAATACAAACCAAACACCCATTTGCTTATTACTAATGCGCATCCAGTTTTCAGATTAGGATACTTCATATTCCGAATTCGCAAAAATGTAAACTAGGGGAAATTCTATAAAATTAGAGGGATACTATGTTTCAATGTTCTCCACCATTTAGGGATGTCAAAAATTTCCAGAAGGCGGGGATCCCCGCGGAGACCGCCCAAATGGGGCCCCAATGGTGGGAAATTTTTTTCGTGGAGATGGGGATGTGAAGCGAAATTCTCCCGAGACAAGCGCGGGGACCCGAGAGGGGATCTCCGCCCCATCCCCGAAAATTCCCCAAATGTTTGAAATTTCATAAATAACCTTACTTTATTTCTAACATAGGGGTTTTTTAGTAATTTCACCAATTAAAAAATCCTAACCCTATTATTCAGTCTTTCCTATTCACTGTGTTGTTTGCTGCGCCATCTACTCTCTATTCCCAGTCCCAACTCTCTTCCATCTCCACTTTGTTCAAATTCCAAAACTCCCATAGCACCATACGCTGTTTTCTCCTACAGCCCCAACTCTCTCCAGTTTCTACTTGATGTTAAAGACTATATCTTATTGTTTTTCTTAGAATGAAAATTATATTTTAAGATTTTATTTTATGGCCTATAATTTACTATGTTGTATTTGTGGACTTATAATCTTGGATAAGATATGTTTGTGTGTTTGTAATAGTATTTTCTAGTTTGTTTTTATTTTTGATATTTTTTACTATAATTTTCATATGAATGTTAAACATCAGGGGATGGGGAATGGGGCCCCACAGAAAATACGGGAAACGCAAGAAATGGGGATGGGGACAATATCCCCTCACAGCGGGGATCGGGGCGGGGATAGGAATTAATTCTGGGGGCGGAAACGGGGAGCAGGGAGGCATCCCCCGCCCCCGCCCCGCCCCATTGACATCCCTACCACCATTAGGAAAATGTAATATCTATATTCTATATCTATTATAATATAAATACCATTTGTAATCGTCAAAATTTTTTTTCAAACTTTTTAATTATTTTTTATATCGATAATCATATATTATTATAATTATAATTATGAAATCTGATCGAATTGAGTGTAAACAAACTAGTTCAGTTGGATTGTGCTTGTACAAATTAATTTTTTTAAAAATGATTTCAAAATAACTAAAATAGATAATCAAATTCAAAACTTTCAAATTATAAATATTATTTACGTACAAGCAGGGACGGATCCAGAAATGTTATCGTGGGAGGCCAATAACATATATAATATTAAAGAAATATGTAAATAAATTATAATATAAGATGCATTACAAAAATATACCGATAGAGAATATATATTTAAAGTACAAACAAAATATGCATACCTTTTACTGACGAAGTGGTACACGTCGATTCTTCATATCATAAAATTCATCGATAATAGAATCGGTGTCAAATCTTTCAGCAATCTTCTTCATAATGTAAATCAAAAGATAATTAGTAAAAAATTCATCTTCCATTTTATTTATGAGTCTATTCTTCACAATATTCATAGCTGAAAAAGATCTCTCAGTTGTAGCAGTTGAAACAGGGAGAGTTAATACCAAGCGAATCAAACGATCAATCAAAGGATATGTTAAAGACTTTCCTGTCTTCATTAATCCTTGACATAACTCTGAAATTGTGCACAAGTTAGTTAACTCAACATGATTAGGAACATCAAGTTCATAATGTTGAGCTTGCATAATGTGAAATTTCTCTTGGTCACTGAAGTCACCTGGATAAAATCGTTCTATTAATTCACATACTTTGTTGACACTGAAGAACTTATAATTATCTCTGGGATCTAAAGTTGAACTTAAAGTAAGTAATTCTACCATATTATCATTGAATCTTCCATTAAACTCTTGCAACTGTGTATCAATTACAGCCAAAAATAAATTAACACGGTAATGATGCTCCACTAAAATTTGGTCAACAATTTTGCGAGTTCGGCCTCTTCTAGGAATATGCAATGCATTCATATCAGGAACTTCAACTTGATATTTCTCACAAAACAATATAACTTCTTTTATGAAAGCCTCCCAACTTGATTCTCTCATTCGTTGGATTAAATTCTTGGTAGTAGAAACCAGAGTTAAAGTATTCAATATGTCTTGATTTTTTCGTTGCAAAGCTTGACAAAGATTATGACTAACTTCCAAAATATTTCTCATCAAATGCAAAACAAAGACAAATTCAAAGGATGTGATAGCATCATAAGCAGCACTAGCATCACCACGAGTGAAGAAATTACCTTCTTCAGTACTTTTTTCAAGATCTTCACAAGTAGCATCAAACATGCATAGCAAGCTACGTACAGAATTCAAATGAGACCCCTGATGATTAGATTTTTGACGGTTTAGAATTCACAAATGAATTCTCATTGCAAGTATAGATTCTAAACCAACAAGAATCCTTTCATACAAAAGATTGTTTGTCACAAGTAACAAACCCCTAAATTTATAAACCGAAGTATTCAAACCTCGGGTTGTTCTCCCTAGGAATTACAATAAAGTGTCTTGTTATTGGTTGTGAGTTATTTTGGGGTTTTGATAAGAAGCATGAAAGTAAATGGCAATGAAAATAAACTAACAACTATAAAAGGCTCTTGGCAAGGTATGAAAATTAGAAATCCTATCCTAGTTATCCTTCTCAATTGTGATGAGAATTGTTCATTGCTACCACTTAGTTAACCCTTACTAAATAAAGGAAAGTCAAGTGGATGAATTGACTTGAGCCACAAGTCCTAGCCAACTCCCAAGGAAAGACTAGCTTTAGTGCACTCCAAACCAATTAGCAATCTCTCCAATTATCAATCAACAAAGGAATTAGATAACTCAAGTGTCACTAATTACTCTACCTAGGCCAAGAGGAACAAAATCTACACTAAAACTAAAAGAGACATTTCAACAAACACATAAAGTGCAATAGAAGTAAACATTATTAAATGCAAGAATTAAAGGAATCTACAACTACAAAAACAAGAGATCAACAATAGAAAAGCAAAGAAGACACATTTAGTATGAATTACCTCTTATTGAATTGGAAGAATGTAGAAGGAACAATACTAGATCTACAACAAAATATAAGAACAACATAAAGGAAATTACAACAAAAGAGTAGAAGAAGATGAATGTAACAACAAAAAATTGAGAGATAGAAGTGGAAGAAAGCAAAGATTAAAACCTAGACCTAAGAACTAATCCTAATCCTAATCCTAGAGAGAAGTGAGAGATTCTCTCTCTAGAAACTACTCCTAAACTAATCCTAATGTGTGGAAATGAACTAATGGTAACTAACATATGTTTTCCTCTTCACTCCTTGGGTTAAATAGCATCAGAAATGAGTTGGATTGGGCCCACAAGGCTTTAGAATTCGCTGGCCACGTTTTGCTTTAAGTGAACCAGGTGGCAGCAACGGCGCGTGCGCGTACTTTGCGCGTGCGCGCCACCATACATGTAGCAACTATGACAAATATTATATCGTTTCGAAGCCCCGGATGTTAGCTTTCTAACTCAACTGGAACCGCATCATTTGGACCTCTGTAGCTCAAGTTATGGTCGTTTAAGTGCGAAGAGGTCGGCTTGACAGCTTTCCGGTTCTTTCATTTCTTCATGAGTTCTCCAACTTTTCATGCTTCTTTCTTCATTTCCTTGATCCAATCTTTGCCTCCTAAACCTTAAATCACTTAACAAATATATCAAGGCATCTAATGGAATCAAGGAGAATTAGATTTAGCTATTTTAAGACCTAAAAAGCATGTTTTCACTCTTAAGCACAATTAAAGGAGAAGTTATAAAACCATGCTATTTCAATGGATAAATGTGGATAAAAGGTTATAAAATCCCCTAAAATCAATACAAGATAAACCCTACAAATGGGGTTTTTCAACCCCCATCTAGTATCTACAACTCTTTGCAAAGTACCAATTTGATTAAGTCCACTACCTCTCACAAGTTGATCATCGGCAATTAAGTTTGCAACATTATTCGCTTGAGCAACCCTTAACTGATCATGACGTTTAGGAGAAACAGTCACAACATTCACAATTAGTGTAAGTTTTGAAAAGAATTGATGAACATAGCAAACTTCTTTGGCTGCAGAAACAAGTGCTAATTGTAATCGATGAGCAAGACAGTGAATGTAATAAGCAAAAGGGCAATTTTTCAAAAATAGAGCTTGCAATCCATTCCATTCACCACGCATATTACTAGCTCTATCATACACTTGTCCCCTAAGATTTTGAACATCAAGATTATGACGAGAAAGAACTGATAAAATTTTTGTTTTCAATGTCAAAGAACACATATCAGAAACATGTATAAGATAAAAAAATCTTTCTTGAACATAACTGTGCTTGTCTACAAATGTCAAAACCACAGACATTGGTTCTCGTTTTGGCTCATCTCTTGCTTCATCAATAATTATACAAAATTTAGAATCACCAATTTCTTCTCGAATTGTTGCACGCATTTTTCTAGTAAAGATATGTAATATATCTTTTTGAACACTAGGAGATATATATTGAGCATTTCACGCATTTTCTAGCAAAGATATGTAATATATCTTTTTGAACACCGGGAGATATATATTGAGCATTTCCAAGAGCATTTTCAAGAACAACATTATTAACATTTTGATTTCAGGAAGCCAAAAGCTTAATTAACTCAATAAAAGTTTTCCTATTCAAAGATCTAGGACTTTCATCATCGCCTCTAAATGCACATGCTTGAAATGCAAGCCATCGAATAGCATCAATAGATGTCTTCAACCTTAAGGGGTTATTTGCAATAGTTTCATCACTATGCCTATCAAGAACTTTGTCTATATGCTTAGATTGAGCCATTAAATCATCACAAGATTTCACACATAAATTATGGAGAGAATTAGGAATAGAACCCTCATGACATACAAATGCACAATTCACTCCATTATTTACTTTCTTTCAATTACTAAATTCTAATTCTGAAAATGCATTTTTTTCCATCATTGCGAGCACCATAATGTTTACCAAACAAGTAGCAAGACAAACAATAAGCAGCATCTTTTTCTGGTGAATATTCTAACCAACTTGAAAATTTCTTAAACCAAGAAGATTGAAAATATCGATGGTGATTGTTATTACCAGAAGCTGGATAGCTAATATTTGTTGGTTGGTATGGCCTAGCTATTATGTATGCTCTACGAATCTTATCACGTTCATTGACATTATACTGCCAAATTGGACGTCGCTTTCCTGGATCCCTTTCTAGTAAAGAGATATCAACATCTCTTTCTAATCTTGGAACTTTGACTTTTTGTTGATGTGTATTTTGAGTAAGATTAGAGAGTTCACTTACTTGAACTTCTTGTGAAACAAGATTAGAGGGTTGACTTGTTTGAACTCCAATATCATCAGTAACTTTTCTCTTAAAAATTGCATCAATTTTACTTTGCTTTCTCATTATAAAATGTTCTAATTTCCTGTTACCTGAAAACAAAATTTAAATAATTATATACTCACATGAATAAACAAAGTCTGAATATTTTTTATTAATTAAACATCAACAACAATATTTTTTTACTAAGTCATTCTCAATTTCACTAAAAATAAAAAATAAAAAAAGAGAATAAATTCTAAAAATGAATAAGCTATTTATCTATAATTTATTTGATCACAAAAAAGATAAAATTATATTATTTTATAGTCAAAAAATATGATTTATTAATTAATAATTTTATACAATTATATAAAAAATAAAAAGTAGAATGATTAGAGTAGTGAATATTGAAGACCGAAGCGAGGCTGTAAAGGCGTGCAGCGTGGTCCAAGAGAAGAGAAGACCAAACGTTTCAAACTTTCAATGTCAAATCAAAAGGAACAGCATAAAAAAAAGAGAATGTTACATGTAGTGTTTATTATTTAGAATTTTAAAAAAATTTGAAAACCATTATATTTTATTTGGGTTGAGCACTTAGGCCTTTTAGTTTATACTAGTATTTTTTTTAAAGTTGGGGGTCCAGGCCTCTACTTATCCCATGTATCCGTCCCTGCGTACAAGAGTCAATAATTATATTATAATTGATTTTATATTTTTGTATTATATAAAATATAATCATTAATATTTAAAAATAAGATTAATGTAATGAATGCAACAAGAATGGCATGAGTACAACGGAGTTTTGGGGTGCTGAAGTTAAAGTTGGTGAGTCCAAGATGCACAAATTCAGTGAGCCTCTGATTGTTTATTCAAAGGATAGTTCATTCAAAATGTATCCGAATTATTTTATTATTAATAAAAATATTTTTAAATTTTGTTATTGATAAAAATATTTTAAAATAATTTAAGATTTGGCAAAAATGTCTCGCATCAGAAATCTGTTTTATTTTTTATTACTGGTGCACAAAATTGGAAATCACAATTCTTCACAACTTCGCACAACTAACCAGCAAGTGCACTGGGTCATCCAAATAATATCTTACGTGAGTAAGGGTCGAATCCCATGGAGATTGTTGGCTTGAAGCAACCTATGGTTATCCTGTAACTCTTTGTCAGGATATAATATCAATAATGATTCTTAGTTTTAATTGTAAAAAGTGAAAGGGCATAAAATAAATAATTGTTACGCAATAATGGAGAATATATTGGAGTTTTGGAGATGTTTTGTCCTCTGAATTCCTGCAACATAATGCTTTCTCACTTTCATACATGCAAGGCTCCTTCCATGGCAAGCTGTATGTAGGGCATCACCGTTGTCAATGGCTACTTCCCATCCTCTCAGTGAAAATGGTCAAAATGCTCTGTCACAGCACGACTAATCATCTGTCGGTTCTCGATCATGTTGGAATAAGATCCCTTGATCCTTTTGCGTCTGTCACTACGCCCACACTCACGAGTTTGAAGCTCGTCACAGTCATCCAATCCCGGAATCCTACTCGGAATACCACAGACAAGGTTTAGACTTTCCATATTCTCAAGGATGCTGCCAATGGATTCTAGCTTATACCACGAAGATTCTGATTAAGGAATCTAAGAGATACTCATTCAATCTAATGTAGAACAGAGGTGGTTGTCAGGCACACATTCATGGATTGAGGAAGGTGATGAGTGTCACGGATCATCACCTTATTCATAGTGAAGCGCGAATGAACATCTTAGATAGGAACAAGCGTATTTGAATGGAAAACAGAAATAATTGCATTAATTCATCGAGACGCTGCAGAGCTCCTCACCCCCAACAATGGAGTTTAGAGACTCATGCTGTCAAAAGGTATATAATTCAGATCTAAAATATCATGAGATACAAAATAAGTCTCTAAAATTTGTTTAAATACTAAACTAGTAGCCTAGGTTTACAGAAAAATGAGTAAACTAAGATGAATAGTACAGAAATCCACTTCTGGGGCCCACTTGGTGTGTGCTGGGACTGAGACTTCAGCTTCTCACGTGCCTGGGCTGTTTCTGGAGTCGAACGCCAGGTTGTAACCTATTTCTGGCGTTGAACTCCAACTTGCAACCTGTTTCTGGCGCTGAACGCCAGACTGCAACATGAAACTGGCGTTAAATGCCAGTTTAGGTCGTCTATCTTCACGCAAAATATGAACTATTATATATTGCTGGAAAGCCCTGTATGTCTACTTTCCAACCCAATTGAGAGCGCACCAATTGGACTTCTGTAGCTCCAAAAAATTCATTCCAAGTGCAGGGATGTCAGAATCCAACAGCATCAGCAGTCCTTTTTCAGCCTGAATCAGATTTTTGCTCAGCTCCCTCAATTTCAGCCAGAAAATACCTGAAATCACAGAAAAATACACAAACTCATAGTAAAGTCCAGAAATATGATTTTTGCCTAAAAACTAATAAAAATTTACAAAAAGCTAACTAAAACATACTAAAATCTACATGAAATTACCCCCAAAAAGTGTATAAAATATCCACTCATCACAACACCAAACTTAAACTGTTGCTTGTCCACAAGCAACTAGATAAATAAAATAGGATAAAAAGAAATTAAGAAGCAATAATATCTCAGAGTTTTAAGTGAAGCTCAGATTCCAATTAGATGAGCGGGACTAGTAGCTTTTTGCTTCTGAACAGTTTTGGCATCTCACTTTATCCTTTGAAATTCAGAATGATTGGCATCCATAGGAACTCAGAGTTCAGATAGTATTATTGATTCTCCTAGTTTAGTATGTTGATTCTTGAACACAGTTACTTTATGAGTTTTGACCGTGGCCCTAAGCACTTTGTTTTCCAGTATTACCACTGGATACATAAATGCCACAGACACATAACTGGGTGAACCTTTTCAGATTGTGACTTAGCTTTGCTAGAGTCCCCAATTAGAGGTGTCCAGAGTTCTTAAGCACACTCTTTTACTTTGGATCACGACTTTAACCACTCAGTCTCAAGCTTTTCAATTGGACCTACATGCCACAAGCGCATGGTTAGGGACAACTTGATTTTGCCGCTTAGGCCTCGATTTATTTTCTTGGGCCCTCCTATCCATTGATGCTCAAAGTCTTGGATCCTTTTCACCCTTGCCTTTTGATTTAAAGGGCTATTGGATTATTCTACCTCTTTTGCTTTTTTTTTTCTTTTTTTTTCACTGCTTTTTCTTGCTTCAAGAATTAATTTTATGATTTTTTAGATCAGCAATAATATTTCTCTTGTTCATCATTCTTTCAGGAGCCAACAAATTTAATATTCATAAAACTCAATATAAAAAATATGCACTGTTCAAGCATTCATTCAGAAGACAAAAAGTATTGCCACCACATACAAATAATTAGAATTTTCCTTATTAAGAACTCGAAAATAAAATATTGCCTCTTTATTCTAAAAATCTACTATTTTATTCATGTTTGATGATGATGAGTAAAATAAATTATAGCTTAATTGGAGATAAAATCAAAATAGATATACTAATTACTACTACTCATATATAACTTCTAAGGTAAATTAATAATAAGAACAATTATCACAGAGTTAAGGCTAAGATTAGAACTCAACAACCTTTAGTTTGGAAGATGATGGGTGCTCCTTCAACCTGTGGGGTGTCTGGTCCTTCAAGAGATAGCTTATGGCGCTTCAGCTTCTGTATCTCCGGATATTCGTTTTCTTTCAGATCGAATTTAACTTCCGGGATCACTGATTTCAGACCCATTATTTTGTGGTAATGGTCTGCATGTTCTTTGGTTAAGAACTTCTCTTGATTCCAAAGTGGTTTTGGAATATTCTCTTTCTTGCCTCTTGAAGTGGTTTGTTTTCCCTTAGGTGCCATGATCTTAATGAGTTTTAGCTCAGTGATCACGGAAAAACACACCAAACTTAGAGGTTTGCTTGTCCTCATGCAAAAGAAAGGAAAGGAGAGGAATAGAAGGAGAGAAAATTTCGAAAATTCAAAAGATATCATGAGATTTTGAAAAAGATTTGAGAAAAAATTAAAAAGATTTGACAAGAATTCAAAAAGATAGATGAGTTTTGAAAAAGATTTAAAAAGAGATTGAAGAAGAATGAAGAAATATTTTTAGGATTAAGAATTTTTTTGCATTTTGAAGTTGAAAGTTGAGAATTTGTAACATGTTTATGCAAGAAATCATGAATTGAAACATGAAAAACGAAAGAAATTTGAGTTGAAAACGAATTCACCTCCTCCCCATAATCCTAGCGTTAAACGCCCAAACGCTGCATGTTTTAGGCGTTTAACACCCATGTGTAGCTTCTCCTGGGCGTTTAACGCCCAGCTGTTGCTTCTGGCTGGCGTTAAACGCCAGGAATTCCTTTGTCACTGGGTGTTTTTCTGAATGCCCAGGACGCTGTAAATCTGGCGTTCAACTCCCAGAAGGTGCTTCTTTCTGGCGTTCAACGCCCAGATGGCTATCTCTACTGGCATTGAACACCCAGTAGATGCTTCTTTTGGACGTTCAACGCCCAAAACAGCTTTTACTGGCTTTTTCGCACTAGTGAGCTTCCTTTTTGCTGTTTTATCCTCTGAATCCTTCTGTAACTCTGTGAACTCAAGCAATTGCTATTTTACCTTTGAAGATAATTGACATAAACCTGTAAAAATTAATTAATTAACAATTAAGCTTTGTTAATGGTTGGGTTGCCTCCCAGCAAGCGCTTCTTTATTGTCTTTAGCTGGACTATTACTGAGCTTTAATCAAGTCTCAGTTTTGAGCATTCTTGCTCAAAATTGCTTTCAAGATAATGTTTGACTCTCTGTCCATTAACAAGGAACTTTTTGTTAGAATCATTATCCTGAAGCTCCACGTATCCATATGGTGACACACTTGTAATCACATATGGACCTTTCCACCGGGATTTCAATTTCCCGGGGAATAAGTTTAGCCTAGAATTAAACAGCAGAACTTTCTGCCCTAGCTCAAAGACTCTGGATGACAACTTCTTATCATGCCATCTTTTTGCTTTTTCTTTGTAAATTTTTGCATTTTCGAAAGCGTTGAGTCTGAATTCCTTTAGCTCATTTAACTGGAGCAATCGTTTTTCTCCAGCTAACTTGGCATCAAGGTTTAGGAATCTGGTTGCCCAATAGGCCTTATGTTCCAATTTCACTGGCAAGTGACAGGCTTTTCCATACACAAGCTGGTATGGAGAAGTTCCTATAGGAGTCTTGAATGCTGTTTTGTATGCCCACAGAGCATCATCCAAGCTTCTTGCCCAATCCCTTCTACGGTTAATGACAGTCCGTTCCAGGATTCTTTTAAGTTCTCTATTAGATACTTCAGCTTGCCCATTTGTCTATGGATGATATGGAGTAGCTACCCTGTGGCTAACTCCATATCGAACCAAAGCAGAATAAAGCTGTTTATTACAGAAATGAGTGCCCCCATCACTGATTAGTACTCTAGGGATACCAAATCTGCTGAAGATGTGTTTCTGGAGGAATTTCAGCACTGTCTTAGTATCGTTAGTGGGTGTTGCAATAGCTTCCACCCATTTGGATACATAATCCACTGCCACCAGAATATAAGTATTTGAGTATGATGGTGGGAAAGGCCCCATGAAGTCAATACCCCATACATCAAACAACTCAATCTCCAAGATCCCTTGTTAAGGCATGGCATAACTGTGAGGCAGATTGCCAGATCTTTGGCAACTGTCACAATTAAGTACAAACACTCGGGAGTCTTTATAGAGAGTAGGCCAGTAGAAGCCACATTGGAGGACTCTTGTGGCTGTTCCCTCACTTCCAAAATGTCCTCCATATTGTGATCCATGGCAGTGCCAGAGGATCTTCTGTGCTTCTTCTTTAGGCACACATCTACGGATTACTCCGTCTGCACATCTCTTGAAGAGATATGGTTCATCCCAAAGATAGTACTTTGCATCCGTGATCAATTTCTTTTATTGTTGCCTACTGTACTCTTTGGGTATGAATCTCACTGCCTTATAGTTTGCAATGTCTGCGAACCATGGCACTTCCTGGATGGCAAAGAGGTGCTCATCCGGAAAGATTTCAGAGATCTCAGTAAGAGGGAGGGACGCCCCTTCTACTGGTTCTATTCGGGACAGGTGATCTGCTACTTGGTTCTCTGTCCCTTTTCTGTCTCTTATTTCTATATCAAACTCCTGCAGAAGCAACACCCATTTGATGAGTCTGGGTTTTGAATCCTGCTTTATGAGTAGATATTTAAGAGCAGCATGGTCAGTGTACACAACCACTTTTGATCCTACTAAATAAGATCTGAACTTGTCAATGGCGTAAACCACTGCAAGTAACTCTTTTTCTGTGGTTGTGTAGTTCTTCTGTGCGTCATTTAAAACATGACTGGCATAGTAAATGACGTGCAGAAGCTTGTCATGCCTTTATCCCAATACTGCACCAATGGCATGGTCACTGGCATCACACATCAGTTCAAATGGTAATGTCGAGTCTGGTGTAGAGATGACTGGTGCTGTGACCAGCTTAGCTTTTAGAGTCTCAAACGCCTGCAAACACTCCTTATCAAAGATAAATGGCATGTCAGCAGCTAGCAGATTACTCAGAGGTTTGGCGATTTTTGAAAAATCTTTTATAAACCTCCTATAGAATCCTGCATGCCCCAGAAAGCTTCTGATTGCTTTAACATTGGCAAGTGGTGGTAATTTTTCAATTACCTCTACCTTAGCTTGATCCACCTCTATTCCCTTGTTCAAAATTTTGTGCCCAAGGACAATTCTTTTAGTCACCATAAAATGACATTTCTCCCAATTTAAAACCAGGTTAGTCTCTTGGCACCTCTTTAGAACAAGTGCTAGATAGTCAAGACAGGAGCTGAATGAGTCTCCAAATATTGAAAAGTCATCCATGAAGACTTCCAGAAATTTTTCCACCATATCAGAAAAATAGAGAGCATGCACCTTTGAAAGGTTGCAGGTGCATTGCACAGGCCAAATGGCATCCTTCTATATGCAAATACTCCAGATGGACATGTGAATGCTGTTTTCTCTTGATCCTGGGGATCTACTGCAATTTGATTATAACCTGAATATCCATCCAGGAAGCAGTAGTATTCATGACCTGCCAGTCTTTCTAGCATCTGGTCTATGAATGGTAAAGAAAAATGATCCTTTCTGATGGCTGTATTGAGTCTTCTATAATCAATACACATACGCCACCCTGTAATTGTTCTTGTAGGAACCAGTTCATTTTTTTCATTATGAATCCCTGTCATACCACCCTTCTTAGGGACGACTTGGACAGGGCTTACCCAGGGGCTATCAGAAATGGGATAAATAATCCCAGCTTCTAGTAATTTAGTGACCTCCTTCTGCACTACCTCCTTCATGGCTGGATTCAGCCGCCTCTGTGGTTGAACTACTGGCTTAGCGTCACTCTCCAATAGGATCTTGTGCATGCATCTGGCTGGGCTAATGCCTTTAAGATCACTGATGGACCACCCAAGAGCTGTCTTGTGTGTCCTTAGCACTTGAATTAGTGCTTCCTCTTTCTGTGCCTCTAAAGTAGAGCTTATGATTACAGGAAAGGTATCACCTTTTCCCAGAAATGCATATTTCAGGGATGGGAGTAATGGTTTGAGCTCAGTTTTGGGAGGTTTCTCCTTTTCCTAAGGGATTTTCAGAGGTTCTATTATTCTCTCTGGTTCCTCCATATCAGGCTGAGCATCTTTAAAGATATCATCTAGCTTTGACTCGAGACTCTCAGTCATATTGACCTCTTTTACCAGAGAGTAAATAATATCAATGCTCATGCAGTCATTTTGGGTGTCTGGATGCTGCATAGCTTTGACAACATTCAACTTAAACTCGTCCTCATTGACTCTCAGGGTCACTTCCCCTTTTTGGACGTCAATGAGGGTTCGTCCAAATCCTAGGAAAGGTCTTCCTAGAATGAGAGTTGCACTCTTGCGCTCCTCCATTTCCAGCACCACAAAGTCAGTGGGAAAGGCAAATGGCCTAACCTTGACAATCATGTCTTCAATCACGCTTGATGGGTATTTAATGGAGCCATCAGCAAGTTGGAGACATATCCGGGTTGGTTTGACTTCTTCAGTCAAACCAAGCTTTCTGATAGTAGATGCAGGTATTAGGTTGATACTTGCTCCAAGATCACATAAAGTTTGCTTGGTACAAGTACCCTCTAATGTGCATGGTATCGTAAAGCTTCCGAGATCTTTAAGCTTCTCAGGTAAGCTTTTCAGAATGATTGCACTGCATTCTTCAGTGAGGTAAACTTTTTCAGTTTCCCTCCAATCCTTCTTATGACTTAAGATCTCTTTCATGAACTTAGCATAAGAGGGTATTTGCTCAAGTGCCTCTGCAAACGGAATCTTTATTTCAGAGTCCTGAGATAGTCTGTAAAGCGGGCAAATTGCTTATCCTGTTCTGCTTGACGGAGTTTTTGAGGATAAGGCATTTTGGCTTTGTATTCCTCAACCTTAGTAGCTGTAGGTTTATTGCCTACAGATGTGGGTTGAGAAGCCTTTTTAGAGGGGCTGCTATCAGCACTTGTATGTGTCTGATCTCCCACTGTCGTTTGAATGCCAGGGGTGGAAGTTGGAGTGGCATTAGATGCCAACTCCTTACCAGTTTCTGGCGTTTAAACGCCAGAATTGTGCTTCCTTTGGGTGTTTAACGACAATTCCTTGCCTGTTTCTGGCGTTGAACGCCAGGACTGAGCATGGGTTGGGCGTTCAACGCCAGCTTTCTACCCCTTTTCTGGCGTTTGAGCGCCAGAATTATTCCTCTCTGGGCTCTGACTATCTTCAGAGGGATTTTGGGTAGCAATTTGTTCATTTCTTGGCTTCCTGCTGCCTTGAGGTGAGGTATTTAGTATTTTCCCACTTCTTAATTGAACTGCTTGGCACTCTTCTGTTATTTGTTTTGATAACTGCTGTTCTATTTGCTTCAACTGGACTTCCATATTCATATTAGCCATTCTTGTTTCTTGCAATATCTCCTTGAATTCGGCTAACTGTTTTGTTAGAAAATCTAATTGCTGATTGAATTCAGTAGCTTAATCTGCAGTTCTGAGTTCAGCAGTTACTGTTTTAGCCTCTTCGTTGATGGAAGGTTCACTGCTTAAGTACAGATGCTGATTTCTGGCAACTGTATCAATGAGCTCTTGAGCTTCTTCAATTGTCTTTCTCATGTGTATAGATCCACCAGATGAGTGGTCTAGAGAAATCTGAGCTTTCTCTGTAAGCCCATAATAAAAGATGTCTAACTGCACCCACTCTGAAAATATTTCAGAGGGGTATTTTCTTAGCATCTCTCTGTATCTCTCCCAGGGATCATAAAGGGATTCATTATCTCCTTGTTTGAAGCCTTGGATGCTCAGCGTTAGCTGTGTCATCCGTTTTGGAGGAAAATAGTGATTCAGAAATTTTTTCGACAGCTGTTTCCATGTCTTTATGCTATCCTTAGGTTGGTTATTTAACCACCTCTTAGCTTAGTCTTTTATAGCAAATGGAAACAGTAATAATCTGTAGACATCCTGATCTATTTCCTTATCATGTACTGTGTCAGCAATTTATAAAAACTGTGCCAGAAACTCTGTAGGTTATTCCTGTGAAAGACCAGAATACTGGTAGCTTTGCTGCACCATGGTAATGAGCTGAGGGTTCAACTCAAAGCTACTGATTCCAATGGAGGGTATACAGATACTACTCCCGTATGAAGCAGTAGTGGGGTTAGCATATGACTCTAGAGTCTTTTTGGACTGTTCATTTCCACTTAGGTCCATGATGGAGAAAGGGAGATGATGTGGATTTATTTTATTATAAAAAAATTATTTTTGAAATAATAAAATAGAATAAAATAAAAACCAAAATAAAAATAAAAATAAAATTTAAAAAAAATATTTTAAAAATTTTTGAAAAAAAATGAGGAGAGAAAAAGTGGTTAGGATATTTTTGAAAAAGCACAAGAAAAACAAGAAAAGACACAAAACAAGACAAACCAAAGATCAAACAAGAAAAATTGACAAGAACAATTTGAAGATCAAGGAAAAATAATAACACGCAATTTGAAAAATTGAGAGACAAAGAAAAGCATGAAAATGACACCAAACTTAGAACATGACACTAAACTCATAAAAAAAACGAAAATTCAATTAAAAAAATAATATTTTTGAAAAATTTTTAAAAGGAAAAATAGAAGATGTAACACCCTACCACACAGAGCCTTACGCTAAAGTCATAAAGCAGAGGTGGCGAGGTATTACGACTTCTAAAAAAAATAAAATACATACTTATAGTAGTAGAAAGAAGATAATAGACTAGGAGCCTTGAAAAATGGGTAAAACAAAATCGCAAAATGAAAAGCGCCACGCTTCGGAAGCGGAATAACTTGCGTGTGAGTCAAACTATAACTATCAAACGTAAGATAATAAAAGTATGAATAGAAAGCCAAAGGTACAAAATAACAAGCTCCTCACTCAGTCCACGAAGTCAAGGCTGGCTGGAGAATAATTACATATATATATATATATATATATATATATATATATATATATATATATATATATACATATCCAAAACCCAGAATGTACATAAACAAAACCCTGCCTCTCCATAAACCTCTAGGAGGATCAAAAAGAATAAGTTATGCGGAGAGAAAGCTAAGTACGTGTATATACATCACTACATACCAAAATAACCCAGTAACCACTTCACTTCAGGTGTCCAGACGCCTAATGAGATACCTTTCGACCTGCATCTGAAAAACAACAACATAGTATGGAATGAGAACCGGAGGTTCTCAGTATGGTAAAGGTGCCCGCATAGTTAATATAAAAGGTCCCGGGAGAGCCAGAGGCATTCCTAGAACTCTGACACTCAGAATTATTCTTAAGGAAAATAAACTAAACCAAAAGTTAGGTAAGTTATCTAAGGTATTCTAGTTCTGAAACTAACTTTAACCTAACATTCCACTTCCTGTCTCCTCTAATCCTCTGAATCGCCCGTAGGACAACCCCCTTCACACCTCCGTCAAGAGGGGTTTCTCAGAAAACATACACATACAATTCAAGCAAGGAAAACACAGATAGAGAAGCATTTACAGCAAGTAGAACAAGTAGCAGATAAGCGGGATTAAACAGTTAAACAAACCAAAACAATGCACGCTCAAGCAAACAAACAAATGCATATGATGTATGCCTGTCCTATGGCTGATGAGTCTCATCTGTCGGTTATGCAGCCAACCCGACATGTCCTGGTAGTTAACCATTGGACAGTCTCTCTGTGCGCGCATCCCCAAGCTCAATAATATTCCATGGAGTCAAACTCCAAGCTCAAATATAATATTCCATGGAGTCACACTCCAAGCTCAATAGTATAGTATTCCATGGAGTTAAACTCCAAGCTCAATAATATTCAATATTCATATTTATATGCATGCCCATGGGGGAATCCGGGGAGTTAAAGTGCCCGGTCACATCTTGCGGCAGAGGGTCAACAAATAGTCTCAAATACACAAGTCACATAATAATCTCTTTCCCTTTTAAAATTATTACCTCAAATCAAAACTCCAATTCTTAAAGAAACTTTGGCAATATCTCCTCTAAGACTCAATTTCTGCCACCCTTCAAGGGTCCCAACCATCAAACCAAACACCTCTCAGTCACTCAAATCATTTCTAGTAACAAATTATTTCATAATCAAACAAATACCAATATTAAATCTTTTTCCAAATCGACCAACTTCAACAGCAAATTATTGACAACAGCTAAATCTTACATTTTATACCATATACACAATCCATCAATTATTCATTCATTTCATTCCTATCTTAAGGTCTTCTAGCCTAAGTTTTCACGTGACATTAAACATTAACTATGAGAAACCAAAACCATACCTTCGTACGGAATCAAAATATTCAAAGCTCCGGAGAAACTTTCTGACTGAGCTATCGAAGAAGAAAATGTCCAGAATCGTCTATGCCTCCTAAAACTCTCGTTGGCCAAACCCCAAAGAAAAGAGGAGCTACGTCATTGTCAACTTCCACTAATCAAAAATGGTGCCAACGTGTAGAGGAGGAGGTTACAAATACTCTTACCGGATTAGATTTTTTATTGGAGTTACGGATTACAAGAAATCGAAACCGAAAATTCAAAGGGATTTACGTTATTTCTTTTTTCTCTTCGTTACGCTATTCTCTCTCTTTTTTTTTCTTCTTACGATGTTCATCTATATATATATATATATATATATATACACACGTATGACTTATAAAGGCTTATAAGCCGCCTTAGCTTTCTTTATTATTATTATATATTTATATGTATGTATATATGCATAATAATAGTGATAATATATATATGTAACTTAATCCAAACTGTAAACCGCCTTTAATTTCCATCCTTTATAATAGTAATAATAATACTAGCAATAGCAATGATGATCATGTAATAATAATAATAATAATAATAATAATAATAATAATAATAATAATAATAATAATAACGTAGTGAATATAATAACAATAATGAATACATAATACTAGGGTTTAAAACTATATAAATTTATAATACATATAATACTCATGACAATTGTATCTAATGTTTATAATAATATAATAATAATAATAATAATAATAATAATAATAATATAGATTTGATTAAATTTAAATTATTATAAAATTAGTTCAATTACTGATAATAAAAATAATTTTCTAAAAATAAGGAATTCTAATTTTATAAAATAAATTATAGCTTATTTATATTTATATTTTTTTAAATTTGAGGGTCGCTACAGAAGATGCAATCCTAGTGACTCTAAACCAAAAAGACAAATTTTTTCTAATCTAAGTAACAAGAATCACCGTCAATTGTTCAAACTCAAACAATCCCTGGCAACGGCGCCAAAAACTTGGTGCACAAAATTGGAAATCACAATTCTTCACAACTTCGCACAACTAACCAGCAAGTGCACTGGGTCGTCCAAGTAATACCTTACGTGAGTAAGGGTCGAATCCCACGGAGATTGTTGGCTTGAAGCAAGCTATGGTTATCCTGTAACTCTTAGTCAGGATATAATATCAATAATGATTCTTAGTTTTAATTGTAAAAAGTGAAAGGGCATAAAATAAATAATTGTTACGCAATAATGGAGAATATGTTGGAGTTTTGGAGATGCTTTGTCCTCTGAATTCCTGCAACATAATGCTTTCTCACTTTCATACATGCAATGCTCCTTCCATGGCAAGCTGTATGTAGGGCATCACCGTTGTCAATGGCTACTTCCCATCCTCTCAGTGAAAATGGTCCAAATGCTCTGTCACAGCACGGCTAATCATCTGTCGGTTCTCGATCATGTTGGAATAAGATCCCTTGATCCTTTTGCGTCTGTCACTACGCCCAACACTCGCGAGTTTGAAGCTCGTCACAGTCATCCAATCCCAGAATCCTACTCAGAATACCACAGACAAGGTTTAGACTTTTCAGATTCTCAAGGATGCTGCCAATGGATTCTAGCTTATACCACGAAGATTCTGATTAAGGAATCTAAGAAATACTCATTCAATCTAATGTATAATGGAGGTGGTTGTCAGGCACACGTTCATGGATTGAGGAAGGTGATGAGTGTCACGGATCATCACCTTTTTCATAGTGAAGCGCAAATGAACATCTTAGATAGGAACAAACGTATTTGAATGGAAAACAGAAATAATTGCATTAATTCATCGAGACGTTGCAGAGCTCCTCACCCCCAACAATGGAGTTTAGAGACTCATGCCGTCAAAAGATATATAATTCAGATCTAAAATATCATGAGATACAAAATAAGTCTCTAAAAGTTGTTTAAATACTAAACTAGTAGCCTATGTTTACAGAAAATGAGTAAACTAAGATGAATAGTGCAGAAATCCACTTCTGGGGCCCACTTGGTGTGTGCTGGGGCTGAGACTTAAGCTTCTCACGTGTCTGGGCTGTTTCTGGAGTCGAACACCAGGTTATAACCTGTTTCTGGCGTTGAACTCCAACTTGTAACCTGTTTTTGGCGCTGAACGCCAGACTGCAACATGAAACTGGCGTTAAACGCCAGTTTACGTCATCTATCTTCGCGCAAAGTATGGACTATTATATATTGCTGGAAAGCCCTGGATGTCTACTTTCCAACCGAATTGAGAGTGCACCAATTGGACTCCTGTAGCTCCAAAAAATTCATTTCAAGTGCAGGGAGGTCAGAATCCAACAGCATCAGCAATCTAATAACAATGCAATCCAATTACAATATCACAGCAACCCACTCCAACCCAATAATCTCAACAGACAACAGTCAAAATTATTCAATTATTAATCAATTATTCAATAATTAATCAATGCTTCAATAGCAAGGTTTAGCACCCAATAGCTAATCAATACTTCAACAATTAATCAATGCTTCAACGGCAAATTTTAGAACCCAACAATTAATCAATGCTTCAACAATTAATCCATAATCAATACTTTAACAGCAATGTTAATTAGCAACAATAAATCAATTATTCAACAATTACTATTACAAAAAAATACTTAGGGCTAGAAGCTGGAAGCTAGGAAAAAAGTGGATCTGGCAAGGACAGTGACTGGCAAAAGGCAAGACAATGGCTGACGGGGTGGAAGTGTGGAATAGAGCCGGCGCCGGTGGCTGCGCGACGGAAAGTGGCACTGGCAGTGGTTTTGATTTTCGAAGATCAAACAGAGTTGCCTACGTGACGAAAAGTGGTTGCGCGAACATAGCTGGCTGACGTTGGCTGGATGAAAATTGCGACGACGACGCTAGCTGGACAGAAATTGTGCCAGAAGCTCGAAGTCTAGCCATCTAGGTGAGTGCTGCTTCGTGTTCTGCCCGTTGTGGAGACTCGAGAAGATAGGGGTAATGGTTAGGGAACTTAGGGAGTTAGGATAATAGGTTTCAGCAACCAAAACACAGTCATTTTTGACAAAATCAAAAATCGTTTAGGTCACAGTTCGATCTGATCGATCGGTTTCTGACTGATTCGATAGTCTAATGCTGATTTTTCAATCTGATGGTATTGGGTTCTGATAAACCATTATTTTATGGTTTATCTTATGCTCATTTGAGTGGTTTTTATCAAGTCTTTGCTCACTTATTCATATAATTTGTATGATCTTATAATTCCTTCCTAATTCTGTGATATAGTTGAAAACTGATGAGCGGATAATTTGTACGCTTTTTGGCATTGTTTTTAGTATGTTTTCAGTATCTTTTAGTTAGTTTTTAGTATATTTTTATTAGTTTTTAGTTAAAATTCACTTTTCTGGACTTTACTATGAGTTTGTGTGTTTTTCTGTGATTTCAGGTATTTTCTGACTGAAATTGAAGGTTCTGAGCAAAAATCTGATTCAGAGACTGAAAAGGACTGCAGATGCTGTTGGATTCTGACCTCCCTGCACTCGAAGTGGATTTTCTGGAGCTACAGAAGCCCAATTGGCGCGCTCTCAACGGCATTGGAAAGTAGACATCCTGGGCTTTCCAGCAATATATGATAGTCCATACTTTGCCCAAGATTTGATGGCCCAAATCGGCGTAGCAATTCGGCCTCAGAAATTCCAGCGTTAAACGCCGGAACTGGCATAAAACTTGGAGTTAAACGCCCAAACTGGCATGAAAGCTGGCGTTTAACTCCAGAAAAGGTCTCTAACAGAGAGCTAAAAAGAATCCTAGAACGGACTGTGATAGCCCGAAGAAAGGATTGGGCAAAGAGCTTGGATGATGCTCTGTGGGCATACAGAACAGCATTCAAGACTCCTATAGGAACCTCTCCATACCAACTGGTGTATGGGAAGGCCTGTCATTTGCCTGTGGAACTGGAACATAAAGCCTACTGGGCAACCAGATTCCTAAACATGGATGCTCAGTTAGCTGGTGAGAAAAGATTGCTCCAGTTAAATGAGCTAGATGAGTTCAGACTCAATGCCTTTGAAAATGCAAAAATTTATAAGGAAAAGGCAAAGAAGTGGCATGACAAGAAATTGTCAACCAGAGTCTTTGAGCCAGGACAAAAAGTTCTGCTCTTCAACTCCAGGCTCAAATTGTTCCCAGGAAAACTCAAATCCCGGTGGAGGGGTCCGTATGTGATCACAGGAGTGTCACCATATGGATATGTTGAGCTTCAAGATATTGATTCTGACAAAAAAGTTCATTGTTAATGGACAGAGAATCAAGCATTATCTTGAGAGCAATTTTGAGCAGGAATGCTCAAAACTGAGACTTGAGTGATTCTCAGTGAAGGTCCAGCTAAAGACAGTAAAGAAGCGCTTGCTGGGAGGCAACCCAGTCATTAGGAGGTTATATGATTAGTTCTTACAGAGGCAAGTATCAAAAATGAAGGAATTCACAGAGTTACAGAAGGATTCAGCTCAAAAAGCAGAGAAAATGAGCTTACTGGCGAAAAAACACCAGTAAGGGGCATTTTGGGCGTTAAACGCCAGAATGGGTACCATTCTGGGCGCTTAACGCCAGGAATGGTGCCATTTTGGGCGTTAAACGCCAGAATGGGCACCATTCTGGGCGTTTAACGCCAGGTGTGCAGCATCCTGGGCGTTCAGAAAAACGCCCAGTGATAAAGGATTTCTGGTGTTTAACGCCAGCCAGGGCACCTGGCTGGGCGTTAAACGCCCAAAAGGGGCAACAAATGGGCGTTAAACGCCAGAATGGGTGCCATTCTGGGCGTTTAACGCCAGCAAGGTGGGGGGACCACAATTTTGTTTTCAAATCAAATTTTTTCAAACTTTCCTTTTCTCACCCATACTTTTCTACAAAATCACACTTCAATCATTCATCATTCACTTTCAAATCTTCAAAAATCAAAACCATTCTTCAAATTTATTTCAAATCAATTACAAACATTGTTCAAAAATTTCACCCTTTTCTCAATTTCTTTCCAAATCTTCTCAAATCTCCTTTCAAATTTCTCTTTTTTTTTTCGAAAACTCCCCTCCCCACCTTATAAATACACGTTTGGCTCCCTCATTCCACCACACCTTTCGAATTTCCTCTTCCTCCCCCTCTCTTCTCTCTTTTCTTTTGCTTGAGGACAAGCAAACCTCTAAGTTTGGTGTGCTTTTCCGTGATCACTAAGCCAAGATTCATCAAGATCATGGCTCCTAAGGGAAAACAAACCAATTTAAGAGGAAAGAAAGAGACTAATCCAAAGAATCTTTGGAATCAAGAGAAGTTCTTAACTAAAGAACATGAAGACCATTATCACAAAATAATGGGTCTGAGGTCAGTGATCCCGGAAGTTAAATTTGATCTGAAAGAAGATGAATATCCGGGGATCCAAGAGCAAATTCGAAACAGAGGATGGGAAGTTCTAACCAATCCTGAGACAAAGGTTGGAAGGAACATGGTTCAGGAATTCTACTCAAATCTGTGGCTGACAGATAAGCAGAGAATGACTGGAACCGCTTACCATACCTACAGAACCATGGTCAGAGGGAAAGTTATGTACTTCCATCTGGACAAAATAAGAGAAATCTTCAAGTTACCTCAACTGCAAGATGATCCTGACTCCTTTAATAGGAGAATGGTGAGAGCAGATAAAGGGTTGGATCAAGTTCTAGAGGACATTTGCCTCCCTGGAACTAAGTGGATAACCAATTCTAAGGGTGTCCCAAACCAACTCAAGAGGGGAGACCTCAAACCAATTGCAAGAGGTTGGCTAGACTTTATTGGGCGTTCCATACTGCCCACTAGCAACCGTTCTGAGGTAACTATCAAGAGAGCAGTGATGATTCATTGCATTATGCTTGGAAAAGAAGTGGAGGTTCATCATGTGATTGCCTGTGAGATCTACACAATAGCAAATAGGAATTCCACTGTAACCAAATTGGCTTACCCAAGCTTGATCTCCTTGCTTTGTAAAGAGGCTGGGGTGAAGATGGAAGCAGATAAATTCATACCCATTGAACATCCAATTACCAAAAAGTCAATGGAAGGAACAAGAGGAGCAAGGGCGTGAACTCCAAGAGATGAAACGCCAGAAGCTCTCCTCTCAAGCTGAGGGAGCATCCACTTCTCAAAATCAAGGTTGTTGAGTCCTAACTCTGTGAAAACCTCTATCATTAGGAGCCTATGTTTTGCGTTTTTTGTTTTGTTTTCTATTTTTTGTTTCATTTTATATCTATATTTGAGTCTTGTTCTTAATTCATAATTAATAAAATTTAAAGATTATGCCTTAAAGTTATGCATGCCCTATGAATCCATCACCTCTCTTAAGTGAAAAATGCTTTAATCACAAAAGAACAAGAAGTACAGGATTTCGAAATTTATCCTTGAAACTAGTTGAATTAGTTTGATGTGGTGACAATGCTTTTTGTTTTCTGAATGAATGCTTGAACAGTGCATATGTCTTTTGAATTTGTTGTTTTGAGAATGTTAAAATTGTTGGCTCTTGAAAGAATGAGGAGAAAGAGAACTGTTATTGAGGATCTGAAAAATCATCAAATTGATTCTTGAAGCAAGAAAAGCAGTGAATACAAAAAAAAAATTTCGAAAAAAAAAAGAAAAAAAAAGAGAAAAGAGAGAAAAAGAAAGAAATAAAGTTGTGAACCAAGGCAAAAAGAGTGTGCTTAAGAACCTTGGACACCTCTAATTGGGGACTCTAGCAAAGCTGAGTCACAATCTAAAAAGGTTCACCCAATTATGTGTCTGTGGCATGTATGTATCCGGTGGTAATACTGGAAGACAGAGTGCTTTGGGCCACAGCCAAGACTCATATACTAGCTATGTTCAAGAATCATTATACTTAACTAGGAGAATCAATAACACTATCTGAGTTCTGAGTTCTCATAGATGCCAATCATTCTGGACTTCAAAGGATAGAGTGAGATGCCAAAACTGTTCGGAAGCAAAAAGCTACTAGTCCCGCTCATCTAATTGGAGCTATGTTTCTTTGATATTTTGGAGTCTATAGTATATTCTTTTCTTTTTATTCTATTCTGATTTTCAGTTGCTTGGGGACAAGCAACAATTTAAGTTTGGTGTTGTGATGAGCGGATAATTTGTACGCTTTTTGGCATTGTTTTTAGTATGTTTTCAGTATCTTTTAGTTAGTTTTTAGTATATTTTTATTAGTTTTTAGTTAAAATTCACTTTTCTGGACTTTACTATGAGTTTGTGTGTTTTTCTGTGATTTCAGGTATTTTCTGACTGAAATTGAAGGTTCTGAGCAAAAATCTGATTCAGAGACTGAAAAGGACTGCAGATGCTGTTGGATTCTGACCTCCCTGCACTCGAAGTGGATTTTCTGGAGCTACAGAAGCCCAATTGGCGCGCTCTCAACGGCATTGGAAAGTAGACATCCTGGGCTTTCCAGCAATATATGATAGTTCATACTTTGCCCAAGATTTGATGGCCCAAATCGGCGTAGCAATTCGGCCTCAAGAATTCCAGCGTTAAACGCCGGAACTGGCATAAAACTTGGAGTTAAACGCCCAAACTGGCATGAAAGCTGGCGTTTAACTCCAGAAAAGGTCTCTACACGAAAATGCTTCATTGCTCAGCCCAAGCACACACCAAGTGGGCCTGGAAGTAGATTTTTCTGTCATTTACTCATTTCTGTAAACCTTAGGATACTAGTTTACTATTAATAGGATCTTTTGACATTGTATCTGTACCTCATGACACTTTACACGTTTCTTTGTGTACATTCCACGGCATGAGTCTCTAAACCCCATGGTTGGGGGTGAGGAGCTCTGCTGTGTCTTGATGGATTAATGCAATTACTACTGTTTCTTATTCAATCATGCTTGCTTCCATTCTAAGATATCACTTGCTCTTAACCCGGATGAATGTGATGATCCGTGACACTCATCATCATTCTCAACTATGAACATATGCCTGACAACCACCTCTGTTCTACTTTAGATTGAGTAGATATCTCTTGGATTCCTTAACCAGAATCTTCGTGGTATAAGCTAGAACTGATGGCGGCATTCAAGAGAATCCGGAAGGTCTAAACCTTGTCTGTGGTATTCTGAGTAGGATTCAATGACTGAATGACTGTGACGTGCTTCAAACTCCTAGCAGGCGGGGCGTTAGTGACAGACGCAAAAGAATCACTGGATTCTATTCCGGCCTGACCGAGAACCGACAGCTGATTAGCCATGCTGTGACAGAGCATAGGAACATTTTCACTGAGAGGATGGGAGGTAGCCACTGACAACGGTGAAATCCTACACACAGCTTGCCATGGAAGGAGCCTTGTGTGTTTGATGAAGAAGACAGTAGGAAAGCAGAGATTCAGAAGATGGAGCATCTCCAAAACCTCAACCTATTCTCCATTACTGAAAAACAAGTAACCAATTCATGTTCTTTTGCTTTTTACAATCAATCCTGATAATTTCTGATATCCTGACTAAGATTTACAAGATAACCATAGCTTGCTTCAAGCCGACAATCTCCGTGGGATCGACCCTTGCTCACGCAAGGTATTACTTGGACGACCCAGTGCACTTGCTGGTTAGTTGTGCGGGATTGCAAAAGTGTGATTGCAATTTCGTGCACCAAGTTTTTGGCGCCGTTGCCAGGGATTGTTCGAGTTTGGACAACTGACGGCTTATCTTGTTGCTTAGATTAGGACTGTTTTATTTTTGTTGGTTTAGAGTCTTTTAGTTGAGTCTAGTTTCATATTTTAAGTTTGGTGTCAATTGCATGCTTTTGTTTTTCTTTTAAAATTTTCGTTTTTGCATGTTCTTAGTCCCTTTTTGATTCATAAAAATTCTAAGTTTGGTGTCCTCTTTATGTTTTTCCTTTAAAATTTTCGAAAATTAGTGTTTGATTTTCTAAAAATTTTAAGTTTGGTGTCTTTTTGTTATTTTTCTCTTTCCTCTTTTCAAAAATCAAATCTTTTTCAAAAAAATTTTTCAATCATATCTTTTTAATTGCTATTTTCAAAATCTTTTTAATTAGCTAATTGATTCAGTTCTCAATTTGTTTTGATCTTATTTTCTTTTTGATTTTCGAATTTTTATTTTAATTTTCTTTTGTTTTATTTTATTTTTTCGTTTAACTCAAAAAAAAAAAACAAAATTTATCTACTTGCAATCATTATCATTTCCCTTTTGTCCATTATGGACCTAAGAGGGATTGATCAGTCCAAAAGGACTCTGGGGTCATATGCTAACCCCATTACAGCTGCATATGGGAGTAGCATCTGTACACCTCCCATCAAAGCAAGCAGCTTTGAGCTAAATCCTCAACTCATTATCATAGTGCAGCAAAATTGCCAGTATTCCGGTCTTCCACAGGAAGAACCTACTGAGTTTCTGGCACAGTTCTTACAAATTGCTGACACAGTACATGATAAAGAGGTAGATCAGGATGTCTACAGACTATTACTGTTTCCATTTGCTGTAAAAGATCAAGCAAAAAGGTGGTTGAATAACCAACCTACAGCAAGCATAAAGACATGGAAACAGTTGTCAGACAAATTCCTGAATCATTTTTACCCTCCAAAGAGGATGACACAGCTAAGGCTGGACATCCAAGGCTTTAAACAAGAGGATAATGAATCCCTTTATAGTGCCTGGGAGAGGTATAGAGGTATGCTTAGAAAATGCCCCTCTGAAATGTTTTCAGAGTGGGTCCAGTTAGACATCTTCTACTTTGGGCTCACAGAAAAAGCTCAGATGTCTTTAGACCACTCAGCTGGTGGATCTATACACATGAGGAAGACAATTGAAGAAGCTCAAGAGCTTATAGACACGGTTGCTAGAAATCAATACTTATATTCTAGCAATGAGTTCGTTCCAAAAGAGGAAGTCATGACATTAGTCACTGATCCTAATCCTCAAGAACAGATGAATGAGCTTAATCAACAATTGCTCCTGATGACTGAACAGTTAGCAGAATTTAAAGAAATGCTCCATGATACTAAGGTTGCTAACAAGAGATTAGAACTGCAGTTGAATCAAGCAAAACAGCAAATATCTAAACAGATAACAGAGGAATGTCAAGTAGTTCAACTGAGGAGTGGGAAGACACTGAATAACACTGCTCAAAAGAGCAAAAAGCCAAACAAGGAACAATTGACAGAGGATAACCAAACCAGTGTTCAAAATCCCTCTGAGGACAGTAAGAGCCCAGAGAGGAATGTTATTGGCGTTCAAACGCCAGAAAGGGAAGGAAAGCTGGCGTTAAACGCCTATTCCTTGCCCAGTTCTGGCGTTCAAACGCCAGAAAAGGGGGAAAAGTTGGCGTTTAACGCCCATTTTCCACCCAATCCTGGCGTTCAGACGCCAAGGGAAGATTAGACACCTGAGAGTGCTGACAGTAATCCCTTTAAAAAGGCTTCTTCAACCACTTCTGTAAGGAATAAACCTGCATCATCTAAGGTTGAAGAATATCAAGCCAAGATGCCTTATCCTCAGAAACTCCGCAAAGCGGAACAGGATAAGCAATTTGCCCGCTTTGCAGACTATCTAAGGACTCTTGAAATAAAGATTCCGTTTGCAGAGGCACTTGAGCAAATACCCTCTTATGCTAAGTTCATGAAAGAGATCTTAAGTCATAAGAAGGATTGGAGAGAAACTGAAAAAGTATTTCTCACTGAAGAATGCAGTGCAGTCATTCTGAAAAGCTTACCAGAAAAGCTTCAAGATCCTGGAAGCTTTATGATACCATGCACTTTAGAAGGTGCTTGCACCAAGACAGCTTTATGTGATCTTGGAGCAAGCATCAATCTAATACCTGCATCCACTATCAGAAAGCTTGGGTTGGCTGGAGAAGTCAAACCAACCAGGATATGCCTCCAACTTGCTGATGGCTCCATTAAACACCCATCAGGCATAATAGAGGACATGATTGTCAAGGTTGGACCCTTTGCTTTTCCAACTGACTTTGTGGTGCTGGAAATGGAGGAGCACAAGAGTGCAACTCTCATTCTAGGAAGACCTTTCCTAGCAACTGGACGAACTCTCATTGATGTACAAAGAGGGGAAGTAACCCTCAGAGTCAATGAGGATGAGTTCAAGTTGAATGCTGTAAAAGCTATGCAGTATCCAGACACACCAAATGACTGCATGGGCGCTGACATTATTGACTCTCTGGTAGAAGAGATCAATATGGCTGAAAGCCTAGAATCAGAGCTTGAGGACATCTTCAAAGATGCTCAACCTGATCAAGAAGAACTAGAGGAAGCAAAGGAATTTTCGAAAATTCCTCAGGAGGAGGATAAACCTCCCAAACCTGAACTCAAACCTCTACCACCATCCCTGAAGTATGCATTTCTGGGAAAAGGTGACACTTTTCCAGTGATTATAAGTTCTGCTTTAAATCCACAGGAAGAGGAAGCACTGATTCAAGTGCTAAGGACACACAAGACAGCTCTTGGGTGGTCCATAAGTGATCTCAAGGGCATTAGCCCAGCTAGATGCATGCACAAGATCCTGTTGGAGGATAATGCCAAACCAGTGGTCCAACCACAGAGGAGGCTAAATCCAGCCATGAAGGAGGTGGTACAGAAAGAGGTCACTAAATTACTAGAGGCTGGGATTATTTATCCTATTTCTGGTAGCCCCTGGGTGAGCCATGTCCAAGTTGTCCCCAAAAAGGGAGGCATGACAGTGGTTCATAATGAAAAAAATGAACTGGTTCCTACAAGAACAGTCACAGGGTGGCGCATGTGTATTGACTACAGAAGGCTCAATACAGCCACCAGAAAGGATCACTTCCCTTTACCATTCATAGACCAAATGCTAGAAAGACTAGCTGGTCATGACTACTACTGCTTTTTGGATGGCTATTCAGGCTACAACCAAATTGCAGTAGATCCTCAGGACCAAGAGAAAACGGCATTTACTTGCCCTTCTGGCGTGTTTGCCTACAGAAGGATGCCTTTTGGTCTGTGCAATGCACCTGCTACCTTTCAGAGGTGCATGCTCTCTATCTTTTCAGATATGGTAGAGAAATTTCTGGAAGTCTTCATGGATGACTTCTCAGTATATGGAGACTCATTCAGCTCCTGTCTTAACCACTTATCACTTGTCCTGAAAAGATGCCAAGAGACTAACCTGGTTTTAAATTGGGAGAAATGTCACTTTATGGTGACTGAGGGAATTGTCCTTGGGCACAAAATTTCAAGCAAGGGAATAGAGGTGGATAAGGCAAAGGTAGAGGTAATTGAAAAATTACCACCACCTGCCAATGTTAAGGCAATCAGAAGCTTTCTGGGGCATGCAGGATTTTACAGAAGGTTCATAAAGGATTTTTCGAAAATTGCAAAACCTTTAAGTAACCTGCTAGCTGCTGACACACCATTTGTGTTTGACACACAGTGTCTACAGGCATTTGAGACCCTGAAAGCTAAACTGGTCACAGCACCAGTCATCTCTGCACCAGATTGGGCATTACCATTTGAATTGATGTGTGATGCCAGTGATCATGCCATTGGTGCAGTGTTGGGACAGAGGCATAACAAACTTCTGCATGTCATTTACTATGCTAGCCGTGTTCTAAATGATGCACAGAAGAATTACACAACCACAGAAAAAGAATTACTTGCAGTGGTTTATGCCATTGACAAGTTTAGATCTTATCTAGTAGGATCCAAGGTGGTTGTGTACACTGACCATGCTGCTCTTAAATACTTACTCACAAAGCAGGATTCAAAACCCAGGCTTATCAGATGGGTGTTGCTTCTGCAAGAGTTTGATATAGAAATAAGAGACAGAAAAGGGACAGAGAACCAAGTAGCTGATCATCTGTCCCGAATAGAACCAGTAGCTGGGGCGTCCCTCCCTTCTACTGAGATCTCTGAGACTTTCCCAGATGAGCAACTCTTTGCCATTCAGGAAGCTCCATGGTTTGCAGATATGGCAAACTATAAAGCTGTGAGGTTCATACCCAAGGAGTACAGCAATGTGCAAAGAAAGAAATTAATTTCAGATGCCAAGTACTACCTCTGGGATGAACCATATCTCTTTAAGAGATGTGCTGACGGAGTGATCCGCAGATGTGTACCCAGAGAAGAAGCACAAAGGATCTTATGGCATTGCCATGGATCACAGTATGGAGGACATTTTGGAAGTGAGCGAACAGCCACTAAAGTCCTCCAGTGTGGCTTCTACTGGCCTACTCTCTATAAAGATTCCCGAGAGTTTGTGCGTAACTGTGACAGTTGCCAAAGAGCTGGTAACCTGCCTCACGGATATGCCATGCCTCAACAAGGGATATTAGAGATAGAATTGTTTGATGTATGGGGAATTGACTTCATGGGGCCATTCCCACCATCATACTCAAACACTTACATTCTGGTGGCAGTGGACTATGTATCTAAGTGGGTAGAAGCAATTGCTACACCCACTAATGATACCAAGACCGTGCTAAAATTCCTCCAGAAACACATCTTCAGCAGATTTGGTGTTCCCAGAGTACTAATCAGTGATGGGGGCTCTCATTTCTGCAACAAACAGCTATACTCTGCTATGGTTAGATACGGAATCAGCCATAAAGTGGCAACTCCGTATCATCCACAGACAAATGGGCAAGCTGAAGTCTCTAACAGAGAGCTAAAAAGAATCCTAGAACGGACTGTGATAGCCCGAAGAAAGGATTGGGCAAAGAGCTTGGATGATGCTCTGTGGGCATACAGAACAGCATTCAAGACTCCTATAGGAACCTCTCCATACCAACTGGTGTATGGGAAGGCCTGTCATTTGCCTGTGGAACTGGAACATAAAGCCTACTGGGCAACCAGATTCCTAAACATGGATGCTCAGTTAGCTGGTGAGAAAAGATTGCTCCAGTTAAATGAGCTAGATGAGTTCAGACTCAATGCCTTTGAAAATGCAAAAATTTATAAGGAAAAGGCAAAGAAGTGGCATGACAAGAAATTGTCAACCAGAGTCTTTGAGCCAGGACAAAAAGTTCTGCTCTTCAACTCCAGGCTCAAATTGTTCCCAGGAAAACTCAAATCCCGGTGGAGGGGTCCGTATGTGATCACAGGAGTGTCACCATATGGATATGTTGAGCTTCAAGATATTGATTCTGACAAAAAAGTTCATTGTTAATGGACAGAGAATCAAGCATTATCTTGAGAGCAATTTTGAGCAGGAATGCTCAAAACTGAGACTTGAGTGATTCTCAGTGAAGGTCCAGCTAAAGACAGTAAAGAAGCGCTTGCTGGGAGGCAACCCAGTCATTAGGAGGTTATATGATTAGTTCTTACAGAGGCAAGTATCAAAATGAAGGAATTCACAGAGTTACAGAAGGATTCAGCTCAAAAAGCAGAGAAAATGAGCTTACTGGCGAAAAAACACCAGTAAGGGGCATTTTGGGCGTTAAACGCCAGAATGGGTACCATTCTGGGCGCTTAACGCCAGGAATGGTGCCATTTTGGGCGTTAAACGCCAGAATGGGCACCATTCTGGGCGTTTAACGCCAGGTGTGCAGCATCCTGGGCGTTCAGAAAAACGCCCAGTGATAAAGGATTTCTGGTGTTTAACGCCAGCCAGGGCACCTGGCTGGGCGTTAAACGCCCAAAAGGGGCAACAAATGGGCGTTAAACGCCAGAATGGGTGCCATTCTGGGCGTTTAACGCCAGCAAGGTGGGGGGACCATAATTTTGTTTTCAAATCAAATTTTTTCAAACTTTCCTTTTCTCACCCATACTTTTCTACAAAATCACACTTCAATCATTCATCATTCACTTTCAAATCTTCAAAAATCAAAACCATTCTTCAAATTTATTTCAAATCAATTACAAACATTGTTCAAAAATTTCACCCTTTTCTCAATTTCTTTCCAAATCTTCTCAAATCTCCTTTCAAATTTCTCTTTTTTTTTCGAAAACTCCCCTCCCCACCTTATAAATACACGTTTGGCTCCCTCATTCCACCACACCTTTCGAATTTCCTCTTCCTCCCCCTCTCTTCTCTCTTTTCTTTTGCTTGAGGACAAGCAAACCTCTAAGTTTGGTGTGCTTTTCCGTGATCACTAAGCCAAGATTCATCAAGATCATGGCTCCTAAGGGAAAACAAACCAATTTAAGAGGAAAGAAAGAGACTAATCCAAAGAATCTTTGGAATCAAGAGAAGTTCTTAACTAAAGAACATGAAGACCATTATCACAAAATAATGGGTCTGAGGTCAGTGATCCCGGAAGTTAAATTTGATCTGAAAGAAGATGAATATCCGGGGATCCAAGAGCAAATTCGAAACAGAGGATGGGAAGTTCTAACCAATCCTGAGACAAAGGTTGGAAGGAACATGGTTCAGGAATTCTACTCAAATCTGTGGCTGACAGATAAGCAGAGAATGACTGGAACCGCTTACCATACCTACAGAACCATGGTCAGAGGGAAAGTTATGTACTTCCATCTGGACAAAATAAGAGAAATCTTCAAGTTACCTCAACTGCAAGATGATCCTGACTCCTTTAATAGGAGAATGGTGAGAGCAGATAAAGGGTTGGATCAAGTTCTAGAGGACATTTGCCTCCCTGGAACTAAGTGGATAACCAATTCTAAGGGTGTCCCAAACCAACTCAAGAGGGGAGACCTCAAACCAATTGCAAGAGGTTGGCTAGACTTTATTGGGCGTTCCATACTGCCCACTAGCAACCGTTCTGAGGTAACTATCAAGAGAGCAGTGATGATTCATTGCATTATGCTTGGAAAAGAAGTGGAGGTTCATCATGTGATTGCCTGTGAGATCTACACAATAGCAAATAGGAATTCCACTGTAACCAAATTGGCTTACCCAAGCTTGATCTCCTTGCTTTGTAAAGAGGCTGGGGTGAAGATGGAAGCAGATGAATTCATACCCATTGAACATCCAATTACCAAAAAGTCAATGGAAGGAACAAGAGGAGCAAGGGCGTGAACTCCAAGAGATGAAACGCCAGAAGCTCTCCTCTCAAGCTGAGGGAGCATCCACTTCTCAAAATCAAGGTTGTTGAGTCCTAACTCTGTGAAAACCTCTATCATTAGGAGCCTATGTTTTGCGTTTTTTGTTTTGTTTTCTATTTTTTGTTTCATTTTATATCTATATTTGAGTCTTGTTCTTAATTCATAATTAATAAAATTTAAAGATTATGCCTTAAAGTTATGCATGCCCTATGAATCCATCACCTCTCTTAAGTGAAAAATGCTTTAATCACAAAAGAACAAGAAGTACAGGATTTCGAAATTTATCCTTGAAACTAGTTGAATTAGTTTGATGTGGTGACAATGCTTTTTGTTTTCTGAATGAATGCTTGAACAGTGCATATGTCTTTTGAATTTGTTGTTTTGAGAATGTTAAAATTGTTGGCTCTTGAAAGAATGAGGAGAAAGAGAACTGTTATTGAGGATCTGAAAAATCATCAAATTGATTCTTGAAGCAAGAAAAAGCAGTGAATACAAAAAAAAAAATTCGAAAAAAAAAAGAAAAAAAAAGAGAAAAGAGAGAAAAAGAAAGAAATAAAGTTGTGAACCAAGGCAAAAAGAGTGTGCTTAAGAACCTTGGACACCTCTAATTGGGGACTCTAGCAAAGCTGAGTCACAATCTAAAAAGGTTCACCCAATTATGTGTCTGTGGCATGTATGTATCCGGTGGTAATACTGGAAGACAGAGTGCTTTGGGCCACAGCCAAGACTCATATACTAGCTATGTTCAAGAATCATTATACTTAACTAGGAGAATCAATAACACTATCTGAGTTCTGAGTTCTCATAGATGCCAATCATTCTGGACTTCAAAGGATAGAGTGAGATGCCAAAACTGTTCGGAAGCAAAAAGCTACTAGTCCCGCTCATCTAATTGGAGCTATGTTTCTTTGATATTTTGGAGTCTATAGTATATTTTCTTCTTTTTATTCTATTCTAATTTTCAGTTGCTTGGGGACAAGCAACAATTTAAGTTTGGTGTTGTGATGAGCGGATAATTTGTACGCTTTTTGGCATTGTTTTTAGTATGTTTTCAGTATCTTTTAGTTAGTTTTTAGTATATTTTTATTAGTTTTTAGTTAAAATTCACTTTTCTGGACTTTACTATGATTTTGTGTGTTTTTCTGTGATTTCAGGTATTTTCTGACTGAAATTGAAGGTTCTGAGCAAAAATCTGATTCAGAGACCGAAAAGGACTGCAGATGCTGTTGGATTCTGACCTCCCTGCACTCGAAGTGGATTTTCTGGAGCTACAGAAGCCCAATTGGCACGCTCTCAACGGCATTGGAAAGTAGACATCCTGGGCTTTCCAGCAATATATAATAGTCCATACTTTGCCCAAGATTTGATGGCCCAAATCGGCGTAGCAATTCGGCCTCAGAAATTCCAGCGTTAAACGCCGGAACTGGCATAAAACTTGGAGTTAAACGCCCAAACTGGCATGAAAGCTGGCGTTTAACTCCAGAAAAGGTCTCTACACGAAAATGCTTCATTGCTCAGCCCAAGCACACACCAAGTGGGCCCGGAAGTAGATTTTTCTGTCATTTACTCATTTCTGTAAACCTTAGGATACTAGTTTACTATTAATAGGATCTTTTGACATTGTATCTGTACCTCATGACACTTTACACGTTTCTTTGTGTACATTCCACGGCATGAGTCTCTAAACCCCATGGTTGGGGGTGAGGAGCTCTGCTGTGTCTTGATGGATTAATGCAATTACTACTGTTTCTTATTCAATCATGCTTGCTTCCATTCTAAGATATCACTTGCTCTTAACCCGGATGAATGTGATGATCCGTGACACTCATCATCATTCTCAACTATGAACATGTGCCTGACAACCAACTCTGTTCTACTTTAGATTGAGTAGATATCTCTTGGATTCCTTAACCAGAATCTTCGTGGTATAAGCTAGAACTGATGGCGGCATTCAAGAGAATCTGGAAGGTCTAAACCTTGTCTGTGGTATTCTGAGTAGGATTCAATGACTGAATGACTGTGACGTGCTTCAAACTCCTAGCAGGCGGGGCGTTAGTGACAGACGCAAAAGAATCACTGGATTCTATTCCGGCCTGACCGAGAACCGACAGCTGATTAGCCATGCTGTGACAGAGCATAGGAACATTTTCACTGAGAGGATGGGAGGTAGCCACTGACAACGGTGAAACCCTACACACAGCTTGCCATGGAAGGAGCCTTGCGTGTTTGATGAAGAAGACAGTAGGAAAGCAGAGATTCAGAAGATGGAGCATCTCCAAAACCTCAACCTATTCTCCATTACTGAAAAACAAGTAACCAATTCATGTTCTTTTGCTTTTTACAATCAATCCTGATAATTTCTGATATCCTGACTAAGATTTACAAGATAACCATAGCTTGCTTCAAGCCGACAATCTCCGTGGGATCGACCCTTGCTCACGCAAGGTATTACTTGGACGACCCAGTGCACTTGCTGGTTAGTTGTGCGGGATTGCAAAAGTGTGATTGCAATTTCGTGCACCAAAAACATGTTTCCTAAGCCTTTAAACTGTTAATTTTAATTATCTTTTAATTACCATTCGATGCCGTGATCTGTGTGTTAAGTGTTTCCAAATTTCATAGGGCAGGAATGGCTTAGAGGATGGAAAAGAAACATGCAAAAGTGGAAGGAACATGAAGAATGAAGTTTTGAGAAACTGGCAGCGACGCGCACGCATGGACAACGCGCACGCGTGCTTGGCGCAGAAGATAAGCGACGTGTACGCGTGACAAGGAATTTTGCCAAATGACGCGCACGCGTGACCTATGCGTACGCGTGATATGCGCCATGTGCTGTATGTATCAGAAATCACCCCCAGCGATTTTTGGGCTATTCTTTGACCCAGTTCTCGGCCTAGAAAACATAGAATTGAAGCTGCAGAGTGGGGGAATCAGAGGATTCATGGAATCACTTCTGATTATTCAAAAATTAGGTTTTAGATATAGTTTTCCAGAGAGAGAGGCTCTCTCCTTTCTCTTAGGTTTTAGGATTTAGGATTTCTCTTCTACTTTTATTTGCCTTGGTATTCTAGTTTATTGATTTCCCTTGTTAATTACTTTAGTTTATGAATTCTCATGTTAGATTGATTTTCTATTTAATACAATTTGAGGTATTTCAGATTTATTGCTTCTTCTACTATTTGTTATTGATTGATGTTTTCAATTGGTTGTTTGGATTTAATATTCCTACCTAGTTTTCTATGTTTTTATGTCATACCTTCCAAATACTTGACAAAATGCTTAGAAAGATGTTAGAGTAGGCTTCTATGTTCTTGGCTTTGGTTCAGTAATTGGTGACACTTGAGTTATCAAACTCCCTTGTTGATTGATAATTGGAAGTCGCTGATTGATTTGGATTCCACTAAAGCTAGTCTTTCCTTAGGAGTTGACTAGGACTTGAGGAATCAAATAGATTAGTCCAATTGACTTTCCTTCTTTCATTGAGGGTTAACTAAGTGGGAGCAATGAACAATTCTCATCACAATTGATAAGGATAACTAGGATAGGATTTCTAGTTCTCATACCTTGCCAAGAGCTTTTCTAGTTATTAGTTTATTTTCTTGCCATTTACTTTTCTTGTTCCTTATTCAAAACCCCAAAAAGATACTTTTCCATAACCAATAATAAACTACACCGCCCTGCAATTCTTTGAGAGACGAACTGAGGTTTAAATACTTCAGTTATTATTTATTAGGGATTTGTTACTTGTGACAACCAAAACTTTTGCACGAAAGGGATTTCTTGTTGGTTTAGAGGCTATACTTTCAACGAGAACTAATTTGTGAATTCTAGACCGCACAGAGAAACCCGTTCATCAAAATGGCGCCATTGCCACGAAATTGCAAACGTGTGCCTTATTATTGGTTATTGCAAATATTTGCTTTTGCTTGCTTGTTAGTTTTTGTTAGCTTTAGGACTTAGTTGCTTATTTTTATTAGTTTTTTTTTGTTTTTATTTTCTCTTACCACTATGAACTCTCACCCCTTTGGCTATGAGTCTGGTTATAATTGTGTTGCAGGAAGAGGAGATTACAATGAGAACATGCATCAAAGTTGGGACAATCAAAGATGGGAGGAGCCACAAGGATTTAATCAACCCTCTTGGCAACAACCCCCTCCAATGTACTACAAGCAACAACCATTCCATGATGCATACGAAGACAATGGTTATGGTGGACTTTTTCGTGACACTCAATACCCACCACAACACGTCTATGAACCCCCTCCTCCTCAATGTAGTTTTGAACCACCACACTCACAAGACCCTTACCACCAAACACCTCCATATGACCCTAACCCATATCCACCAACCCAACCACTTTATGAGCCACATCAACCATACATAGAACCACCACCTCAATATACACCACCTCCATATCCCTATCAAGATGAACTATCTCCATACCCTTATCAAGAGGAACCACCTTTGTATTATGAGCCTTTTCTTCCAACAAATGAACCCTCATATCTACCCCAACCTCCATTGGATAGCAACACTCTTAGTGTTATTCACCAAAGACAAAAGACCATGGAGAACACACTTAACTCTACCTTAAACGGCCTGACCTCTGCTTTACAAGCTCTCGCCTCACGGATTGGATCATTGAATACCCCCAACAATCAACTCTCAAGCTCTAGTGCACTTCCATTTCAACCATATAATGATCTCTCCATTCCATCACCACCCTCCATGGAAGAGCACCCACATCCATCAATCCAAGAGCAACACAATCCTAATTATGCTAGTGACATAGAGCAAGAGAGAAAGGATCGTCTTAGTGACGTAATGGATCAGTCTCGCAAATTCATACTTCATAAGAGGCTAGAGGAGGCGAAGGAGTGGAGACCCTTGAAGGCGAAGGAGTGGTTGAAGAATTAGTGAAGGAAGACATCAAGGAGGAGTCTGATTTTGTATTAGAGCAAGTGGAAAAAGCCGAAACTATAGAAGAAGAGGAAGTGGTTGAAGACTTAGGAGATGTGGAGCCTCCATGGGAAATTCAAATCATAGAACCTTCTTCCAAGACGTTTGAATTTGATGTTGAAGAGGGTGTACAACCTCCGAAGTATATCATGGTTGAAGACTTGGAAGCAGTTGATCATGAGATGAGCTCAATAGTTAATGAGTTTCTGCCTACAATTGAACCCTTTTCCACTGAACTGGAGGAACAGGTTACTGTTGCAGAAGCTTGTCAAGAGGTGGAGACCATCAAAGAGGAGCCCAAGATAGTGAAGCATACATTGGCAAGGCTGCCACTGGAGATACCTCCCTCCAAGCCTTTACCATCCAACACAACATTCAAGTGGGAAAATTCTTATCCCTGAACTGTACCTTCCCACTTGAATATGGTCTGCTTAAAACGGATGGACAACTCAGAGCTATCTGCGGTTTTAAGAGCAAAAAAGAGATGGTTAGTGGTTGGCAACACCATCCTAGGTTCGTTATGGTTGGAAGCTCAAGGCCTGATTGCATGGGTTGGTATAATTCTCAATTAATTAGGTCTAGGAGGATGTTTAGGTGCCTAAATGAGAATTCCAAGGCTGAACCACCCGGATGGAATCATCATGATCTACTTGAAGACGGGCGTAGAAACAAGATTTGGGATCCGAGAATATATGAGGATCAATTTTGGGAGCTCAAAGCTTGTGAAGAACTCCATCAAAGCTTGAGGAATTTGCTTGGTATTGATAGAGCTTACTGGAAGTACAAGCATTGGTGGAGATTCCTGGAAGAGTTCAAGCGTAAGCCGCCCTGACAAGGAGCTCAGCAAATGTCCAACTTAAGGACTTTAACTAAAAGTGCTAGGTGGAAGACAACCCACCGTGGTATGACCGTTCTTTTTCAGACTTAGCTTTATTTAATTTTGTTTTGTTCTTCGTTTTACTTTATTCTATTTTTATTAGTGTTCATTCATCATGTCTGCATCAACATCTGCATTCTGTATTCCGCATTTCGCATAAAAAAAGAGAGAAAAGTGCGTTCCACGCGTGCACGTAAACCATGCGCACGCATCACATGCGATGCTAAACCTTACAGAAGGTTACGCGAGAGCTGTGCAGGAAGGATGCCTTGCGCACGAGCCAACCCACGCGTACGCATGGGCGACGCGTGCGCATCACTCGTATTTTAGTCAACCCACACGTAAGCGTCAGCGACGTGTACACGTGGATGGAAAATCAACGTCAATGGGTGATTTGGCCGAGAGTTGTGCTGCCTTAGTGCTGGCATTGTGCATTTAGCACAACGAGTGGTCACACGTACGGGTGACCGACGCTTGCGCGTCGATTGGATTTTTTGCTCACCCACGCGTACACGTGAGCAACGCTTACGCGTCGTTTCACAAATTCCCTTATCCTTCTCTCTTCTCTCCCTTCTTATTCTTTCTTCTTCCTTTCTTACTTCCTTCTTCTTCATTTCTTTGACTTCTCCTCCTTATTCTCTTTCATTCTATTTTACTTAATTTATTTGCATATTTTCATTCATTGTATTTTAACTGTATGCATGCTTTTATTTTCTTTTCTATGTTTATTATTTTTCTATTGGTGTTAAATGTTCTTATTCCACTGTTGCATTTCTATTGCTTTCTTTTGGTGCTTCGTGACTTGTTTTCATTGTTGGGTAATATTATTTATAGGTCAATGCTACTCTTTTATGACACTTGTATTCCTTTGGCATTGATTTGAACTTATATTGTCTTTCAAGACCCACTCTCTCTCCCTCATTGTTGCAACTCATGCACTATTGATATGCCATGTGCTTCTATTATTTTTCTCACTTACATGTTGTAGCTACCATGTAGTTGAGATCCTCATTATTTGGCATCGACCCACCAATATTCTATTTGTTTCCTTATCTTTGTTTCTGTGTTACTTTCTTCCTTTTTCTCTTCTTTCAGGATGGCCACTGAGAAGGGAAAGGGAAAGCGTCTCATTGGGGCAACCAACAAGTCCAACCGCACAATCTTTGGAGAAAAAGCATCAGTTGGAGCCACTCATCCACTTGTACGTCTCTACATGCACCAAGGACGGTGCAATCTTTAAGTGTGGGGAGGTCGATACCGATCTCCGTGGGTTAGTCAATTTCTTCTCAAACACCAGTTTTTATTTTTCTTTGTTAGTTCATTGCTACATTTGCATGTTTGATTGCATGATTGTTTGATTTTGTACATATTTTACCAACTACTTGGTTGAAGTAGTATTTTTCTTTTCAAGAAAAATTTTATAGCATTTCATTAACTTGAATTAAAACTTTTGTTAAAACTTGTTTGAAGAAATATTATATTGGAACATGGTTTAGAGCTCGAACACACAAAACCAGTGAGATTTTGAGCCTATTTGATTAGTTGTATTTTATCAACCAATATTCTATTTTGTTGTGTGTGTTGCTCTCTCTAAAATTGTGATCTTTGTCTTGCTTAATTCTATATTTTCATTGTTTGATGTATGCATACACTTATATGATTGAGGCCTTTGTTTTTCTGAGCTTACATACCCATATGGCCTTAACCTTTTCATTATCCTTTGCAAACCAATTTTGAACCTATTTTACCCCTTTGTTCTTTACTTTAGCACATCATTAACTCTAAGCATAAAATAATAATATCCTTAATTTGAATCCTTGGTTAGCTTAGACTAGTGAAAGTGCTCATGACTTAAGTGTGGGAAAATTGGGATTGAAAATATTTGGTTTGAGAATTGGGTGTTGTATATTCTTGAGAAAATGTGAAAAAGAATGTTGAGGACATGTTTATGCATTCAATACCTTAATCGTATGCATTGAGAAAAAAAAGTTTAAAAAAAAAGAAAATATATATATATATATATACAAAGAAAAAAAAGAGAAAAAAATAAAAAGAGCAAATAAATAAAAAAGAGGACAAAATGCCCCAAAGTATATTATGATAGCAATGCATATGTACTGTACTCAAAATTGAAATGCATGAATATGTGGAAAACATAGTTAATGGGTAGTTAGATTTTATATTATGATTACATGGATTGTCCTAAGTTAGGTGAGAAGTTTAGTTTAATCAAGGATTCAGATTTCAGTCCACTTGACCAAATACAATCCTACCTTGACCCTAACCCCATTACAACCCTTAAAAGACCTCTTGATATGTGTATTTGTGCATTAATTCTTTGTTGATTGTTAGATGAAGAGCAAGCCTTAGAAAGCAAGATTAGTAGAGACTTGAGAGAATCGAACATTAAACACCTGAGTGATTAGAAGAGTGTATACACTTCCAGTGAGGGTTCGATGCTCGATTCTTTGTTCCCGACTTTCATAAGCTATCTTCTTCTTGCAAGTCTATTTGTACTTCATTTTTATGATTTGAATTAGTGAAATCCAGTTCATATTTCTTCTTGAAGGATTTGTTTACTTTTAACCAAGTTGGTAGAAACATTTTGCATGCAGTTGCATTCATATAGATAGGTTGCGTCTCGTACTTTCTACCATTCCTCTTCACTCTTATAGTTTCTCTTGAGTTTAGCATGAGGACATGCTAATATTTAAGTGTATGGAGATTTGATGCACCACTATTTCGTGGTATATCTTGTGCTTAATTGAGTGGATTTTATCCACTAATCTCACACTTATTCATTGAAATTGCTTATTTTACATTTTCCTTCCTGATTTTGTGCTATGATTCAAAACATGTTTCTTTGGTCTTAATTTAGCTAATTTTAATCGTCTCTCATTACCATTCGATGCCTTGATATGTGTGTTAAGTGTTTTCAGAGATTACAGGACAGGAATAGCGTAGAGGATGGAAAGGAAGCATGCAAAAGTGGAAGAAATACAAGAAGCTGAAGGAATTGTAAAGCTGTCAGCCCTGACCTCTTCACACTCGATCGATCATAACTTGAGCTACAGAGGTCCAAATGAGGTAGTTTCAGTTATATTGGAAAGCTAACATTCGGGGCTTCACAACAATATATAATTCTCTATAGTTGCCATGCTGTTAGGCGACGCGCATGCATGGATCACGCGTACGCGTGACCTGGCTTCGTTCAATCCATGCGTACGCGTGACAGAGACACGTGCTGGACGTATTAGAAATCACTAGGGGCGATTTCTGGGCTGTTTTTGACCCAGTTTTTAGTCCAGAAAACACAGAATAGAAGTTGCAGAGTGGGGAATCAGATTCATTCATCATTCAATTTTCATATTCATAATTTTAGGTTTTAGATGTAGTTTTGAGAGAGAGAGGCTTCTCTCTAGGATTTAGGATTCCTTGTTTTATGCTGTTGAGTTGGATATTACAGAGTCGCTTCCTCCATTAAAGTCTTTATCATTCTAGTTTGTTTTCTATTTCTTTACTCTTTTATATCCTTAATCCTTATTTAGAGATACAATTGGAAAGCTTTTTATGATTTATTAATGCAAGGAATACTTTTTTATTTAATTTTATTATTTATTTAATTGCTTCCAATTTTATTCCAATTATCATGTCTCTTTTCTACTCCTTTTTCATAACAACGAAGATGGTATTCATGTTGACATTCTATCTCTCAACTTGACTTGAGAGTTGATTAATAGGAGACCCTTGAGTTGGAAGACTCAAGAACCTTTTGGTAATTGAATATTGTTGACTAGCCTTCTGATCACTAACGCTAGTCCTCCCCAAGGGAGAGGATTAGGACTTGTGTCAGACGTTGGTTTATGTACTTGACTTTCCCTTATTCGGTAAGGGTTAACTAGGTAATAACAACAACCTTTTACTATTACTCTTGAGAATTTTCAACAAGGATAGAACTTCCGATTAATCTTCTCCTAGTCAAGGCTTTTTATTGTTATTAATTTATTTTTTTTTTGTAATTTTCTCTTCTTATTTCTCAACCCAAAACCCCAAAATATACAACTCATAACCAATAATAAATAACACCTCTCTGCAATTCATTGAGAGATGACCTGAGGTTTAAATACTTCAGTTATCAATTTTATTAGGGGTTTGTTACTTGTGACAACCAAAACTTTTGCACGAAAGTGATTCCTTGTTGGTTTAGACGCTATACTTTCAACGACAACTAATTTGTGAATTTCTAGACCGCGCAAGAAATTCCATTCGCGAGGTTCTGTCCGAACTGTATTAATTAACGATTCATGATTCGATTGGTTCAATCGGCCGATTCGAACCGATTTTCAAAACCTTAACGACGACGAGTACTATTACTACGTGTACTTTTATTGTACTCGTCACAATTTTACATACGTGAAATAATGAAAAACTCTTGGTTATTAATTTTAGAGTAAAATATATTTTTTATTTTTAAAATTTGTTAAAAATTAAAAATATTTTTAAGTTTTATTTTATTTTAATTTTGTTTCAAAATTTTATTATTTGCATCAAATATATCACTGATAGTTAAATTATTTTTAAAAAAAGTTAAAACTAATCTAACAATGATGTATGATAATTATCTTTAATTTGTTTGTGTTTATGGTTGTTCTTGTAAAATTATTGTTGAATTAGTCCAAAATTTTTTAAAAAATTAGCCATCAAGAATATATTTGTTGTAAATCGAAAATTTTAATTTTGAAACAAAATAAAACTTAAGGTATTTAAAAACTTTTAGCGAACTTCAAGGACAAAAAATATACTTTATCTTTTATTTTAAAGTCTTTTGTTCACTTGCCTTATACATGATTGAAAATAAATAAATAAATTAAAAGACTTCGTTTTTACAAGTGTGTTTTTACTTATTATTAAAATAAATAATTATTTCTTGATCACGAAATATTTAAGCGTTAATAAATCTATTTACAAAAAAAATGGGTATGTCTAAAATGAGCATAATAATTATATATTTATTAGATGTGCTATGTTTATATAGATCATTATATTTTATTAGATGAAAACCAAAGAATAATATAAAAGAAGAACATTGATGGACTCTAAAATAGAGAATACCCTAATACAGTGATGAAAACCAAATAATATATTACATTAAAATTAAAAAATATCAAAGAAAACCAAAGAATAATATAAAAAAAGAATATCCTTCTTGTTGCTAAATACAGTCTACATCAAATAATATATTACATTAAAATTAAAAAATATATTTTACTGTTGAATTTAACAAAATATATTTCTAATAAATTTTATATAAAAAATATTTAAAAAAAATATTTATATACCAATTATATATATATATATATATATATATATATATATATATATATATATAAGTCTGACTATTTATAAAAGTCTAGTTGAGTCGGAGAATAAAAAAATTTACTAGAAAAATAAAAAATATTTGAAAATAATAAAAATTAAAAAATTATTTTATTATAAATATAAATTATAAATATTATATATATAAAACTATAAATGTTAAATTTAAAAAATAATTTTAAATATGAATAAGAAAAATAAGAGGAGAAAATCATGAAATGGCATATATATTAGAGAATTTAAAGAATAAAAGAATATATACCAATCCTATATCAGTCATTATTATATACACACATATGATACATATACATAGTTGATATATATTATTTATTCAGTTTTTCTAAAAAAATAAAAAATAATATTTTTATATATTATATATAATATTTTAAATAAACTATATTTTGACAAATATTTGATAAAAAATTATATTATATAATATAATTTTAATATTATAAATTTTTTTTGCATAATAATTGATTCTAATAAATAAAAAATATTTAAATTTTTGTATTCATATATTTTATATTTTTAATTATCTAAGTTTGATTAGTTTAGGTCTTACTAATATAAGTAAATATATAATGTGATAGGTATGTATCTAAAATTATATTATTTGTTTTATTTTAAAATAAATTAAAAAATAAAAAGATTAATATTTTCATGTATTATATATAATATTTTAAATAAATTATATTTTAAAAATATTTTGATAAAAAATTATATTATATAATAATATCTTTAACAAAATTAGTTAGTTACTAAATTTTGAATATAATAATCTAATTATTTGTCAAGTAATATAAAATAAAATTTTAATTATTTTATATTTTTATGTTACAGTTTAAAATATCATTTTAATATAATTTTTTAATATTATAAAAAATTTTTGCATAATAATTAATCTTAATAAATAAAAAATATTCATATATTTTGTATTTATATATTTTATATTTAATTATTTAAAAATAAAAGATTTTGTTACTATTTAAAGTTTTGTATATTAAAGTATTATTTTTTAAAATATTTATTTATGTATTAGAATATTTTGTATTTATCAGAGTCTATCAATGTTCTTCTTTTATATTAGCCTTTAATTTTCATCTAATAAAATCTAATAGTCTATATAAACATAATAATAAAAACATAATTATTGTACTCATTTTAGATATATCCAAAAAGATAAAATTAATATTATATCCATAACAAATGAATTTTAATTAACAAAACTATTTAAATCTTAAAAAATTATTTAAAATTTTTAAACTTTCCCTGCTAATCTAACCCCACATATCTCAATGCTCTGCCACTTTTTTTTTCTTATTTTTTTCTCTAACATTACATTCCACCTAACCACAATTAAATTGCCTCCTCTTCATAATGGATCAAATTCAATAGTACTGCTCTTTCTCTTTTTCTCTCTTTTAAAAGGACTTTTATTATCTAAAACAATAACATTGTACAAATATTAGTGCTCCAAGTCTCCAATATTCCAATATTAATATTTGAATAACTAAAACTTGTTGTATTAGAATCCATCAACAGTAGCCACCATCACCTACTTCTGCTCTTCCCTTGTTTGTACCTGAACCCAATAATAAAATCACTTGTACCTTGTCAAATTCAACACTTGTCCCTCATTCGATAATCTCTACAATCGAACTATGCAGAACGTAGATTTTTCTGTTATGACGCACGACAAAGGAAGGGGACCTTTAATCTCGGTGCCGGAAAATAAAAAGGATATGATTTATTATTATTGGAGGCGTACAGAGAGATGCTGAGATTGAAGACGTTAGATTCTCGCCGGAGAATGTGGTTGTTGTCGGAGTCTGTGTTCTAGCGTGAGTTGAAGAAGAAGAAGAGACAAGGATAAATATGTGGAGATTGTGACAGCGAGAAATGAGTTTACAAGGATTCATAGTTATGACAGTGGCTATATATGAAATTTGGTGAATAGTGATGAGTTTGAAATTGTGGGCAGGTAAAATTAGAGTTATAATTGGAATTGAGATTAGGTTAGGTTAGGTTAGGAGAAATAATTTAAAATTTTAAATAATTTTTTAAAATTTAAATAATTTTATCAATAAAAACTCATTTTTAATGGATATGGCATCATCTCTATTTTATCGGAGTTAATACTCAAAATAACCCTTGAAATTTGACCCCAATTCAATTTAATTCTCGAATTTTTAATTGATTCAAATTGTATCCTGAAATTTTAACGCTTGCCTCAAGTTGACATTTTCGTTCATTTCTGTCACCGAAAAGCTGACATGGCACAATTAAATGGCATTGTTTTGCTATTTGTTCTAAAACGACATCATTTTACTCTCCCTCTTCTTCCTCTTCTTCAAGCAGCCATGGCTTCTCTCCAACCCATTTTTCAGTCATTAAGTAATCATCATCACCTTCATTTACACATACATGAACAATTGGTTCATTCACAACAACCACATCCTCTTCTACTTATTCTATTTCACTTCAAACTGATTCTTAGTTATTATTATTTATTATTATTGAAAAAGAATGAGGAATAGGGTTTCAATGCAACACTACAACCTCAACTCACCCTCTTCCTTCATCAAGAGTCCCTTTCACAGTCTCAAAACCATTGATGCCAGAACCAGTGACCCTTCCGTCATTGACCACATCGCCGCCCTCACCTCAAAACCTACTACCGTCGTGAGTGCTACTCCACTTTTCTTCACTTTTTCTGCATTGAATTCAGCCATTCACAAATAGAAAATAATAAAACTTTTCATGTGATTGAAGTGGCTTATTTAGAGGCAAATTACTTCGGCGGTGATGAAAGAATGTTGTAGGAACTTCTTGTTTAATTTGTTTGTTTGAATTTGACACCATAAAAATTTGACCACTTTACAATGATGAAGGAACCGAGAATTAGGTTTTTGAAAAACGACGTCGTTTACTTGTGCCACTGCTAGGTGTTAACTAAATTTGCCACGTCATTTTTTTGGTGACGGAAATGGATGGAAGAGCCAACTTGAGACACATGTTAAAATTTTAAGGTATAATTTAGATCAATTAAAAATTCAAAAATTAAATTGAATCGGGGTCAAATTTTAGGAATTATTTTAAATATTAACTCATTTTGTCGTGGTCAAATTTATTAATGGCTAAATTTGTATGGTTAGAAATGGTTATTATTATTATTATTATTTGTTGAAGGCAACGATTGTATGTGTATAAAACTCATATTATTTAAGGAGATATTTGTCTTAGTGTGATTGGAACTGTGATTTGAAACTTCATCCTATGAGATGATGTGGATTTCATCAAAATTAACAGTTTTCACTAACAAGTATTTAAGTATTTTATATTATAAGTAGTAAATTTTAATTTAAAACATGAAAATTTTAAACATTCGTATGTTAGGAATAAGCTAGAATAAGAAAGGTTAGTTAAGTTGATAAAGGAAATTAGTCTCTGTTTCTTTCTTGTATAGACATAGGAACACTTATTTAAACTTTAAATATTTTTTTAGCCAGATAAACTGGATAATTTTTAATATTAAGTATTACAATATTTACATTACACATTTATTCACACAATACAAAAGAAATTTTTTTTTTAATATTTAGTGCATTCACCAAGATTTAAATTCAAATACAACATTAAAAAGTATATAAATTACTACCTGAATTAAGACCTTAACTGCACCCAAATCCTAATACTAAACAAGAGATCACATGCACAGCTCAAAAAAAAAAAAAAAAAAAAAAAAAAGAGAGACCACACATGCATTATTGGGGCTAACTATTTGGAGTATTTTGATATTCGTTTTTAATAAGAAAACAAAAACGAAACTGGTCCCATTTTGGAACACATGAGGTTTTGGTGGACCAACACCATATAGTACCTTGGTGTTATTAAGTTTTATTATATACGAGACAAATTAATTAATTATTTAAACATGGACGGAGCCAACGGCTTTTGCATCTTTTCAAATTTGTTGCTAAGCCACTCAATTTGTCACTTACTTCAAAAGCAACTTACACAAACCCAACCTTCTTCCCACATGTTTATTCATATATATTTATATAATTATATTAATAATGTCAAGCTCATGATGGAATCCAATATGACAATGAAATTTGTCGAGTGAAACACAAGCCTTCACTCATTTCTCGAGTACTTTGCTGGCAAAACCCATTGCAAGAATTGCAATAATGTAACAAAAAACATAAGATAAATATCAAGCAGACATAGTTCCATGATTCATGTTCATATATCATATGTAAACAACTACTTTTTGCTTTTTCCCACTCTAGATTAAACTAACACTTCTATGATTCTATCTATTATTCCGTGTAAATATACATTTATAAGAAGTGAGTGGATTTAATTTAATATCAATAATTAATTTAAAGAGGTCATTATTATTAGTGGTATATATGCCTGGTTTTCACATTTTTATTTATGGAGTTTAATTAAAAACAGACTTTGTTAAGTAGACAATGATTTTTGTAAACAATGTGAATGATAGATTCTAAAATTGATCCAATTAAATAAACATACACTACATCCCTAAATTATTCACCTAAATTTTAATATTAGGATAACCATCCGCACACCTAATAAATTAAACATCTGATATATCTATTATTCACATTGTTTAATATTTTCATTGTCTATTTATACTTTTCTATTAAAAAATTAAAACTTTTGTAACTAACTTCAGTTAATTTTTTAACTAAAATTTTATATTCACATTCTTTCTTCTCACATTCAATTCTTTCTTCTTCCTTTCTTCCACTGTATCACTATTTTGGTGGTCACTTTTTGACAATTTTTTGTCGATGGCCACGTGCTGATGACAACCTAAATTATAAAATTTCAAAATGACTAACATCATAGAAAGTTACTAAAATTAAAAATTTTCACAAATTTAATATACATAAAATCTTTAAATTCCAAACATGCAAATCCAAAATTCCTATTAATATACACATAAAAAATAGAAAAGTTCTGCATTCATGTATTTTTTACATGATTCTTAACCAAGTAATTTCCTCCACACGTGTGTTTCTCACCTTCTCGCTCGTTTGTCATACACGCGCTACATATAACGTGCTGCAACCTAAAGCTTTGCTTCATGTAAATCTTCTGCTACAACGTAAACTTTCTCCTTCTCCTCCTCCTCCTCCTCCTCCTTCTCTACTCGCGTTCTTCCTTATTGATCTGCATTGCCTTTGTCATTCTCCTCTGGTCGCATTTATCTTCTCGTTTTCTTATTTCGATCTGGTTACGTTGCATTTATCTTCTTCCTATTCTTCTTCGTTTTCTTCTTCGATATGCACTTCTGAATCGAAACAATAAATGACTCAACTTCAAATCAGGAGAGTGATTTGGATTACTCTTTTGAAACGAATCAAACTGACAAAGTTTGGATTATTCAATTTTGAATCGAATTGAATGGAATGCAATTGCTAATTTGAATTGAATTAAATGGACGGAGGTGTACTGAATTGAATTGAATTGATAATATGTAAATTGTAAGGAGAGTTATTTGAATTTAATTTTATATAACGGATTATGTTTCGTTCACTTAGTACTATACAATTGTTTCACCATGAGCATTGTGTTTGGTTCACCATGAGTACTGTGTTCGGTTCACCATAAGTACTGTATTCGGTTCATTCTGTCAAAAGCTGTTTGAATTTGATTTTGTATAATGGATTATGTTTCGTTCACTTAGTACTATATAATTGTATTGTGTTCGGTTCACCATGAGTACTATGTTTGGTTCACCATGAGTACTGTGTTCGGTTCACCATGAGTACTGTGTTCGGTTCATTCTGCACTATTCAAAACTCTTTTTTCTCACATTCTACTGCTTTTTCACCAGAGAGAGTGAAGAAGAAAAAGACAAAAAAATACAGCAGCAACAACAACAAAAGAATGAAGATAGGGTTTCAGGGTTTATGGGTTCAGGGTTCAGTGACAGGGGTTCAGTGTGTTTCAAACTTTCAGTTCGCCCTGTATATTAATTTCAGTTCACCGTGTTCATGGTTGAGGGTTGAGGGTTCAAGGTTTTAGGGGTTTAGGATTTACGGTAGGGTTCAGGGTTTAGGGTTTAGGGTTTAGCATTCAGGGTTCTTTCACTCAATACTATACAATTGTATTGTGTTCGGTTTACCATGAGTACTGTGTTCAGTTCATTCTGCACTATTCAAAACTCTTATTCCTTACCTTCTACTACTTCTTCACCAGAGAGAGAAGGAGGAAAAGATAAAAAAATACAGCAACAACAACAACAAAAGAATGACGATAAGGAGAAAATACGTGAAGAAGAAGGAACATGAAAAAGGAGGAGAAGGAGGAGAAGGAGGAACGCGAAGAAGAAGGAGGAGAAGGAGGAACGCGAAGAAGAAGGCGAAGAAGAAGAAGACGCTCCGTGCGTAAACGAGCGTGAAAAGAAGAAGAAGAAGAAGAAGAAGAAGAAGAAGCACGGAAGAAGAAGAAAAAGTGTGGGAGAGAAGAAGCGTTGGGCAAGAGCGATTTCGTGTGTGTTGGGCACGTGTATTTCACGTTTTATTTAATAGTATTGGATTTTTTTGGTGTTGGGCCAACTTGGTTATATAGTTACATGGATGTATAGTATCCCGTAAATAAAAATTATATTTACAGAAAAAACTAAGATAATTTCCATAAACCAATCACCAAATCAGATTCGTTTATGTTAGGTTAAATATCTAAAATTATAAATCCCTACACCTAGGATACATCCAAAGATCCACAAACAATCCAAATGAATATAAAAATATCTAACAAAAAAATCCAAAACTAAAAAAAACTATAGAGATATTTATGTTGAACATCTAAAATTAAAAATTGATTATCTAGTTTATTTTTCTTTTTTCTCCATCCTAGGAGGTCTACTAGAGAGCGACGACCTTTAACGATGTTTCCTTTTAACGAGTATGTGACATTTACTGATGGATATATGACTTTGACAGATGGGGGAGAACCTAAATGATATGCGGAAGCTATGAAAGGTGACAACAATAAGAAATGGTTTGATGCAATACAAGATAAAATGAAATCCTTACATGATAATCAAATATTTGAGCTTGTGAAGTTGCCAAAAGGAAAGAAAGCTTTGCAGAACAGGTGGGTTTATAGGTTGAAGCATGAAAAAAATTCTCAATGTCTAAGGTACAAGACTAGCTTGATGGTTAAGAGTTATAGACAGAAAAAGGAGTTGACTATAATGAAATCTTTTTACCGATTGTGAGAAGATCTTCTATTAGGACTGTTTTGAGTTTGGCTGCAAGTCTTGATTTAGAGATAGAGCAGATGGATGTGAAAACTACTTTTCTTCATGTATGTATTGTTTTGTGATAGTCAAAGTGCTATACATCTTGGTAAAAACTCTACTTTTCATTCTCGATACAAACATATTGATGTGAGGTATCATCGGATACGTGATGTTTTGGATGCTGAGTTATTTGAACTTAAAAAAGTTCATACTTCATACTGATAAGAATAGTTCTAATATGATCATCAAGGCATTACCAAGATGGAAGTTTAAAGTTTGTTGCTCAATCGCCGGATTGGTGGTTACCTCCACATATTCGTGAGGGGGAGATTTGTTGGGTTTTCTTGGCTCCCTTCCTATGTGGAGAAAAAGCCCAAATATTAGTATCCAAACAGATGAATAGTTGAAAAGGCTGAGGTGAGTTAGGATTGAGTGAAAGAGGTCTCATTTGTAAGAAGAGAAGAGAAAAAGTTATTGTGCTGCTGTTAATACTTATTGCGAATAAATTTATTGTTATCCTCTAACTTTTACAAATAAAAAATTATGTGTTTATTCCTATCACATGTAAAGTTCCACTAGCCGCATCATACCAGATCACGACCGCAAACACTTTTCTTTCTTATTTGAATTTTTGAATAGCCTAACAAAATTTTCTTTTAGTTTTTTATCCCCCTATTCGATCAATGATCCTTTCAAAATCTATTTTTTTTTTCATCTCCAATATACTTTTTTTCACCCTTCTATAGCTATTTCCTTCATCACTTCATTCTCATTTGCTATATTAATTATCTCCTTTGAAGGTCTGTTAGACCTTTTGCACACGTTTCAACTTGCTTACTACCTTCTACATTCAACATGCCTCCACATTATCCTTGCTCATTGAACAAAGCTCAATATATAGATGTTACTTTCATCTATTGATAGTATTATACCCCCTTTTCGGCATCTTTTCTATATATTTTCTTTTTTAACTTCTTTCTCATTCTATCTCTCTTTTTTTGCACTATTCACAATATTATGATCTCCCTTACTGATAAAATCATCCTCTAATTTATGTCTTTCAATTTCAAATCTTGGCGCCTTTAACTGGCTAGAACATGATCCTTTTGCAAGAAGAGCTACGATGTTAGTTTTTAGATCCATGATCCTCCTTTTGAGTCTAATCCTTATTAATTTTTTCTTATTAAATTTTTTATTGCATCCATAAGGCCCATCTAGTAAGTACATGCATGATTCTTCTACTATCTGTCTATCTCCTCAATTATCATGTCATCTTATTTTATATATTTTCTATTTAAACATGATAATTATGGTAGTTTTTCAAAAATCACTGTAATTACTAAAAACAATTTACTGCTTTAACCAAAGATTTTTTATAGTGGTGGTAGAAAGCAGAAAAAAAATTATAGAGATCTGATGGGTAAACATGAAAGGAGAAAAAATTACTTTAAAGAAACAAGAAAAAAAGTTGAATAAAGTTGCAAAAAAAAGTTGTTTTTGCGTACTTTCTTTTTGATATAACATAATTTTGAGGGACTACCATGATATGATAATATTTTTCTTATAATCATTAATTCCTTTCCATTTTGAGTTACACATGTCACATGTGGAAAAATAAAAACGATGAAACTACGACATTTTCAAAAGTTCAATTTGATTTACACCATGATCGTTACAGGTCATTTGCATTCAGTTTTCTCTTTAAAATAATGTGCCTAAAACGTCCTCAAAAGTAAAGTTTGCTGAATTCAAATCAATGGTCACTACAATAAATAAAGGTTTTCGTAATATAGATCAAAAACCCGTTTTTAAAACTTTAGGCAAGGCTTTAGCAACGGTAAGACATCACATAACATCTATTTGATACCTATAAAGTAACTTCTTTAATAGTTGATATTAGTTGAGTAATGTTGAATTACCAAAGAAATTAAATAAACACTACAAAAATTACAGAAATTAATTTTTATATTGGTAGAATTTTGATGTAATTTAAATACGTGGGACAGTTTCAAAACTCACTTAAATATGGCGCATATCATTTCTCACTCTATCTCGTAGAGAATGAGATGACAGTAGTCACATGATATAAATATGTGTTTGATTTAGCTTTTGTAAATTAAAGTTGAGTTCAATTTGATTACACTAAAAATAATTTTAATTAAAATTGAGTTTGTTTTTACGTGATTTATATTTAGATATTTTAAATAAGAAATAACTATAATTGATAAAATATTATTTGAATAACAATGATTAAAATTATTTTTAGATGTGAAATTATTAAAGAGTAAAATATGGATTAAATTTTTAATATTGTTTTTTCAATACTTTTTATATTACAAAATTTTAAATTATAATATATTATTATATAAAATATTATCTTAAATATTATATTCATATTATAATAAATTATATATAATATTAGATATATATACAAATAATTGATAATGTCTAATAATTATAAATTATAATAATAAATGGTAAATAAGTTTGTAAAATTAAACACAAATAAAATGAAGGAAGGTGAAATAAAATAAAAATGGAAGATGAAGAAGGAAAAGAAAGGCAGTTGCGAGAATAAATTTTGCAATTAATTTTTAATGGTAAGAATTGAAAACAAAAGCTACAAAACAGTAATAAAGGTCCTCCATTGCCACTGAGTTATTGTGTTTCTTGTTATTCTATGTGCAAATTATAATATATATAGATATATTTTATTAAATAGTTTATTTTTATTTAATTTATTTTAATTTTAGTTATAAACTCATTTATTCTTAAATTAATTATATTTTTATTTAATAATAATTATAAACTCAATTTTTTTAATAATTATATAATATCTATTAATATTATTTTTTTAATAAATACTTGTAGTATATAATAGTATAATATATATAACATCACTTGTTTCTGGACTGTGAGTTTACTTGACAGGTGTGGTGTCGATGACTATCTGACTTTAGGAGATTGTGGTCTATACCAGGCTCACTAAAAGAACACTTTGAGAGCTGGATAGGTGTCGCTCACAATAAAGGAGACCACAACAAGTGGTTCATATATTTTTTTTCGGTTATTTGGAACATTTGGCTAGAGAGGAACAGGTGGATTTTCAACAACACAGAAGGAGATGCTGAGGAGGTGTTCCATAAATCTGTAATCTGTTATAGAGAATTGTGTAGTTTGGATCCCTTTTGTTGTTGATGGTAATGCCGGAGATAACACTAGGGACAATTTTCTGTTCTTGTCTTTACAAGTTCCTTGTTTGTTGGATTCTTTCCCACTCCACTATTTGTGTTGAGCTCCCTTGTTAAAAAAACGTATAATATATATGAACTAATTAATAAATTATTAAAATTTAAAAATAATAGTTATTTTAATATAAAAATAAAAAAATATTTATGATAGAGTAAAATTAATAAAATACTTATTGTTTCTATTCTATATTATTTTAAAATAGTTAAATATTCTTAAAATATTAGTAAAAATATGTATTTTAAATTTTAATTTTAAATTATTAACTATTTTTATTTTTTATTTATGTAGGACCAGGTCAATCAATTCAACAAATGACTCATCAGTTGAATCAATGACCCAATAATTCAATAATTTGACCAGTTCAATTACTAGTAACTATGTTTCAAGCGTACGTTCATATTTTTTTAATACAAAACCAAACATACACTAAATTATAAGGAGTAACTACAGCTTATTGAAGTTGAAACACAAAACATAAACGCCTCTCTATTTCTATCATTTAGTAAAAGTATGATTCACTCAAAAAAATGTGAGCTAGATAATTATTTTACTACACTCAACTTTTATATATAATTGAGAGAAAATGATAAATAGATCTTTGATCTTTTGAGATGTGGATATTTAAGTCTTCAAAAATTTAAAACTATATTTAAGTTTTTTAACCTTTTAAAAATTTAGACACATCAATTTCTCATGTTCACTTAAATTAAAGTTTATCAAATCCAATAAAAAAATCAGACATGACTTCCATTATAGTGACTTGATTGATACGGATGTACACATAAAATTTTATTTTAAAATATGACAAATTAGATTTAGAGATTGATGTGTCTAGATTTTGAGGAGGTCGGAGACTTAAATATATTTTTGATTTCTCAAGTACTTAAATATCCGTAGACCAAATAATCAGAGATCGATTTGTCCTTTTCTCTTTAATTTAAAATAAGTAGTTTATTAGTTCTTTGTTAACAATTTGATTAATATATAATTTGAATAATATATTTTAATAATATTATTATTTTTCTAATATATATATATATATATATATATATATATATATAAAAGAATATTTTAAATTAAATTTAAAGAATTTTTTAATTAAATAATTTAATTCTTAATAAATTTGTATCACTAAATTAGTATCTAAAATTATATTACATTAGACAAATTAATCTTCAAATAAGATTGTTTATATATAACAATATATAAAGTTAATACAAAAAGTTGACCATGACTTTGGTATCTAATTCTTTTGGACTATATTTATTCTCTAACAAATTATTTCATAAAGTAAATTATAATAACAAAATAGTCATAAAATTTATTTTAAAAAGTTCAACAGCCTCCCACTAAAATAAAAGCAATTTTTTTACTCTTATAACCATGATAATATTTCTCTCAATAAAAAATGTAAACTATCTGTAAATTGTTAATAAATCAGTAAATGGACGGATATGAATATCAATATCTTTACATTTTTTCACCATCTTCATATTTTGTTTAATTTCATGCTAGTTTTAGTTTATATCCTTTGTTTTATCAATATCTTCACATTTTATGTTAGTTTTAGTTTATATACTTTTGTTTTGAATACGCTGTACTCTCATCAACAGTTTGATTTCATTTTAATTATTCTATTTTTTTTGTAATTTCTTAATAAAAATATACTATTTTTATTCTTCATGTACTTTTCTGTATTTCTCTTGCTGTTGTCTTTCTCCTTTCTTCAACATCCTCTATCGTCTTTCATTGTCTCCCACCACTATAGTTGTAAATTTCATTCAATTTTGCAATAACTACTACTTTCAAGCATAATTTGTAAAACCCGGTTAATTAACGGCTAATTAACCCATAAATAAAAATTTATTCTAGAAAGCCTAAAATGTGATTTTTATGGCTAAATGTGATAGAGGAGACTGAGACGAGAATTTCGGTAGCAATTTTATAGGATTCGGACCAAGATTGGACCGAACGGGCCAAACCGGACCAACCGGACCCAAAGTGGGCCCTTGGACCAACATAACTAAACCAAAACCCTAGTTTTCAGCACTCTCTCTCCTCACAACACTCAATTCACGCTGAAATTAGAAAGAAGGGGGGAGAAGAACACTCTCTCAAGTTCTTTCTCTCACTTGATCTTCAAACCACCATAACTTTTGATCTAGAGCTCCGATTGCCACTCCATTTGCGGCCACGCGTTCACCGCGGAGAGCTCTACAAAACTCATACAATTAATCTTGAGGTAAGCTACGTTTTGCTCTTCGAAATTTCAGCCTTGTTTTCGAGTTTTATGAGCAAAAATGTTGAGATTTTGGGCTCTTTGATGTTATAGGACCCAACTCTCTTGAAGGAGAAGGTTAATCTTGTCTCCTTGGACCTTGGGTGTGGTAAGATTCTCAACCTTAGTGTAATTTTGTTGTTCTATGATGTTTGGATTTTGAGATGTTGTGTATGTATGGGTATGATGGTTGTGGCTTAGGTTGTGTATGTATGAATATTGGAGCTTGATTGGTGATATTGAAAAGCTTGAAAAGGGTTTGGTGGTGAAAAATCTGTTCTTGGAGGTATTGAGGCCTTGAGAGCTTGAGGAAAAGTGGTTTGGAAGTGCTCCGGTTGAGCTTCAGAAATCGGCTAAGGTATGATTTCGGTTTCCCGTATCTAATATGTAATGTGGTAGGAAATACTTAGGCTAGAGGCCCTAAGATAGGCATTGAATGGTTGATGTTGTTGAATGATTGAGATATATGATGTGGTCATATATGTGATGATGATTATTGATGCCTTGGTGGTATGATGTATGAGAAATATGCATGTTGTGATATATGCTTGATGATTGGTTATGGTTGAATTGTGGGTTGAACCATGTTGATGGTGAGTATGATGTTGATTGTGTACAATAATGATTTATTGGAATTAGTGTTGTTGAGAATTGGCATGAGGAAGAGTATATGATATGTCAATATGTTTGAGTTTGAGCCACTTGGGTGAAGTGGGTTAAAATGATGAGATAGTGATTTTGATAAATTGTGGTAATGTGTTAACGTGTGAGTTGAGGAGGCTTGAGGTTGAATTTGATATATTTTAATTAATATCGAAGAAAAGGGATGAAATTGGCATGTTTTGATTGATTTTGAAAAGAGTTGAAAATGGCTTGTTTTGAAAATGGCATTTTTTGGTTTTCAGATGCAGGACGTGAGGTTTCCCGCTGAGGCATGCTGGAGACTTCTAGATTTATGAAGATCCTTTGTTCTCGGGACTATGTTTTGGTTTATATGTTTTGCTTAGATACTTTTATCTCCATTAAATAATACAAACTGTGATGACTCCTCTTATGGGAGATTTTGGAGAATAAGTTTTATGTATTTGTGTCCCTTTGGGTTTCCTTTGGGGTTTTCCTTATTTTTATCATATGTATATATTGCTATGCTCGGACCGGTTATCTTCGCAGCCGGATCTTGAGCCTTGATATTCCTGTTTTTGACACTCCTTTGTATATATATAATCTCGCGTTGGTTTATCCTTGTTCGTTACGTTATCGATCGGAGTGTTGCGCTTTAGAGTTGCGATTTTTGTTTACCCCTTTTTCTACAAAGGCTCCTAGTTATAATCAATCATTCATACTACTATACGTACTAAATTTTTTATTTTAGAGGTCGTAATACCTTGCCATCTCTGAATTATGACTTAAGCATAAGACTCTGTATGGTAGGGTGTTACATTATGGTATCAGAGCAGTTCGTTCTTGTAGAGCCTGAGGAATGGACTGACTATGCTTCTGTGCATTCTCTGTATGTGTGTTATGTGCTATTAGTATATCTGCTTGATATAATTGGCATAAACGTTCATGAGCATGCATTTGGGACTTTGAAGCACTAGACTTCCGATATTGAGACTGATCAACTTAATATCGATTGTTTGGTGTGTATAGGAACTAGATGGCGCCTCGTGGACGCGGTAGAGGTAGTGTGAGAGGTCGTACGAATGCTCGTGCGCCGGAGAATAACCCTAATGACCCGGTGAACTTTATGACCGCGTTAGAGAACATGGCTGCTGCTATGCAAGCCACTGCTGAGGCTCTTGGTCAACAGATGAACAACCATGGTAATGATGGAGGTGGAGTTCAGGGCCCGATGACACTGGCAAACTTTTTGAAGGTTAATCCGCCTAAGTTCAAGGGAACTACTAGCCCGACTGAGGCTGATACATGATTTCAGGCTATAGAGCGAGCTCTGCAAGCACAAGTGGTACCTGAAGGGCAGCGTGTCGAGTTTGCTACCTATATGCTCACAGGTGAAGCGTCGCATTGGTGGCAAGGCATCCGACGTCTTCTACAGCAGGGTGATGACTATATCACCTGGAATGTCTTTCAAGAGGAGTTCTATAAGAAGTACTTTTCGACTTCTGCTAGGACGGCTAAGGAACTTGAGTTACTGCAGTTGAAGCAGGGTACCATGTCCATATCAGAGTATACTGACAAGTTTGAAGAGCTGTTCAGGTTCTCTCGTATGTGCCAAGGGACTCCGGTGGAATATGAGGAATGGAAGTGTGTTAAGTATGAAGGAGGACTCCGGAGTGATATCTTCAGTTCAGTAGGACCAATGGAGATTAGGACTTTCTCCGAATTGGTGAACAAGTGTAGGGTTGCTGAAGAGTGTGTGAAAAGGGCAACTGCTGAGAAAGGGAGTCACAAAGGATCATTTCCACAGAACCGAGGGAAGAGCTTTGCGCCTAGAGGTCCGCCTTTCAAGAGAGGAAGCTCTTTCAGGAGGCCCAACAACAACAACTCCCAAGGAAAGAAGTTTGGGAAGCAGCCTCAGAATGATCAAGCTTGTACTAGGTGTGGAAGTCACCATCCGGGAGCACCATGCAAGGTCGGATGGAGTTTGTGCTACAATTGTGGAAAGGCAGGGCATAAAGCCGCAAATTGTCCTGAGAAGCAGAAACAAGGTGCTGGGAAAGCACAACAGACTGGTCGGGTGTTCACCACTTCAGCTGTAGGAGCTGAGGGATCTGAGACACTCATTTGAGGTAACTGTGAGATAGCTGGTCAAACTTTAAATGCTTTATTTGATTCGGGAGCATCACATTCATTCATTGCATTTGAGAAAGCCCATGAGTTAGGATTGAAGATTGTAACCTTAGGTTATGACCTAAAAGTATATAATGCTACCCATGAAGCCATGCTGACTAGGCTAGGATGCCCGGAAATTTCTTTTAGGTTCAAGCAGCGTGATTTTGTTCATAATTTAGTCTGCTTGCCGATGATCGGTCTTGATCTTATCTTGGGATTGGACTGGTTATCTAAGAACCATGTCCTACTTGATTGTTCTACAAAGTCGGTGTACTTTATGCCGGAAGATACAGAAGGGCCGGTCGTGGTGAATAATTATTACTTGAATTCGATGATGGTGAACTGTTCCGGAACCAAATGGTCAGGGTATCATGTTGTTAACCGCGGGTGTTTCGGGTGATGCTCAAAGGTTGGAATAGATTCTGGTAGTGTGTGAGTTTCCGGAAGTGTTTCCCAATGATATTGATGAGTTTCCACCTAACCGAGAGGTTGAGTTTGCTATTGAATTGGTGCCCGGGGCGGGACCAATCTCAAGTGCTCATTATAGGATGTCACCATTAGAGATGAACGAGCTAAAGTCTCAGTTAGAGGATTTGTTGGGAAAGAATTTTATACGACCAAGTGTCTCTCCGTGGGGTGCTCCAGTGTTACTGGTGAAGAAGAAGGATGGGAGTATGCGGCTCTGTGTGGATTACAGGCAGCTGAACAAGGTTACAATAAAGAATAAGTACCCACTGCCGAGAATTGATGATCTCATGGATCAGTTACAAGGAGCTGGAGTTTTCTCCAAGATCGATTTGCGATCCGGTTATCACCAGATAAGGGTGAGGGGTGAGGATATCCCTAAGACCGCTTTTAGGACTCGTTATGGTCATTACGAGTACACTGTAATGTCCTTTGGGTTGACGAACGCTCCTGCGGTATTCATGGATTACATGAATAGAGTTTTCCGTCCGTTTCTGGATAAATTCGTTGTTGTCTTCATTGATGACATACTGATTTATTCCAAGGCTGAGGAAGAGCATGCGGAACACTTGAGGACCGTGTTACAGATTCTAAAAGAGAAGAAACTCTATGTAAAACTGTCTAAGTGTGAGTTTTGGAAGAGTGAGGTGAAGTTTTTGGGTCACGTGGTGAGTAAGAAGGGAATAACCGTAGATCCAACTAAGGTGGAGGCTGTGATGGATTGGAAGCAACCAACCACCGTGACGGAGATAAGGAGTTTTCTGGGCTTAGCTGGCTATTACCGAAGGTTTATTAAGGGCTTTTCATAGATAGCTTTGCCAATGACAAAGTTAACCCACAAAGACACTCCGTTTGTTTGGACTCCTGAGTGCGAGGAGAGCTTTCAGACATTGAAGAAAAAGTTGACCACTGCACCTGTGTTAGTGTTACCTGAGCCGAATGAGCCATTTGAGGTGTATTGTGATGCCTCATTAAAGGGTCTAGGGTGCGTGCTGATGCAGCATCATAATGTGGTAGCGTATGCCTCACGACAGTTGAGACCTCATGAAGTTAGTTACCCTACGCACGATTTGGAACTCGCTGCGATTGTGTTTGCCTTGAAGGTGTGGAGGCATTACCTCTATGGGGTTAAGTTCCAAGTTTTCTCTGATCATAAGAGCTTGAAGTACCTCTTTGATCAGAAAGAGCTTAATATGAGGCAGAGAAGGTGGATGGAATTGTTGAAGGACTATGACTTTGAGTTAAATTACCATCCGGGAAAGGCGAACGTAGTGGCGGATGCGTTAAGTCGGAAGTCATTATATGCGGCTTGGATGATGCTTCAAGAGGAGAAGTTGCTCAAGGGATTCGAGAGTCTGAAAATTGGTGCTCAAGAAGTATCCGGAACCTTATGTTTGAGCCGATTAGAGATCTCAAGTGACTTTAAGTCCGAACTCCTAAAGGCTCATCAAAATGATGAAGCATTATGGAAGGTGTTACCGGCTATTGAGCAAGGGAAGCAGTGGAGAGTGTCGGAAGAAAAAGATGGGTTATGGAGGTTCAAGGGTAGGATCATTGTGCCGGATGTTGGCACTTTGAGGCATGATATCTTAAAGGAGGCACACAAAAGCGGATTCTCCATTCACCCGGGAAGTACTAAGATGTACATGATTTAAAGGCGATGTTTTGGTGGCCAGGTATGAAGAATGATGTGGCGGAATATGTTTCAAAGTGCTTAACTTGTCAAAAGGTAAAGATTGAACATCAAAGACCTTCCGGGATGTTGCAATCTTTTGAGGTTCCGCAATGGAAGTGGGAAAGTATTGCAATGGACTTTGTGTCTGGATTGCCAAGGACTAGGGCTGGTTTTGATGCTATCTGGGTGATTGTGGACCGACTGACGAAGTCAGCTCACTTTTTACCCATTCGTATGACTTACACCCTTGAGAAGCTAGCACGGTTATACATAAAGGAGATTGTGAGACTTCATGGTGTACCTGCTACTATAATCTCTGATAGAGATCCTCGTTTCACTTCAAGGTTTTGGGGTGCATTTCAGAAAGCTTTTGGAACCCGATTAAGCTTGAGCACGGCTTACCATCCTCAAATAGATGGTCAATCCGAGAGAACGATCCAGACACTAGAGGATATGTTGAGAGCTTGTGTTTTGGATCAACCGGCGAGTTGGGATCGGTATATGCCATTAGTAGAGTTTGCATACAATAATAGTTATCATGCGAGCATCGGAATGGCTCCGTATGAGGCCTTGTATGGGAGGAAATGTCAATCTCCGCTATGTTGGTACGAAGCTGGAGAGAAAAGCTTGTTGGGACCGGAAATGATAGCTGAGACCACTGAACAAGTCAGGAAAATCCGTGATAGGATGCCTACGGCGTAGAGTCGTCAAAAGAGTTACGCCGATCAGAGGCGAAAGCCCTTAGAATTTGAGGAAGGAGACCATGTTTTACTTAAGGTTACTCCGACCACGAGAGTAGGTAGGGCGATTAAAGCAAAGAAATTGAATCCTCGATACATTGGTCCATTTCAAATCCTGGAGAGAATTGGACCGGTGGCGTATCGGATGGCTCTACCACCTCATCTTTCGAATCTGCACGACGTGTTTCACGTGTCACAGCTTCGGAAGTATACTCCTGATGCTAGCCATGTGTTAGAACCTGAGTCGGTTCAGTTAAGGGAAGATTTGACGCTTCCAGTGGCTCCGGTCAAAATTGATGATACTAGTATTAAACGGTTGCGTGGAAAAGAGGTTTCATTAGTCAAAGTGGCATGGAGTCGAGGCGGTGTTGAGGAACACACTTGGGAACTTGAGTCGGAGATGCGAACGGATTATCCGCATTTATTCTCAGGTAATTGCATTTGAATTTTGTGGGCAAAATTCCCAATTAGGTGGGTAGAATGTAAAACCCGGTTAATTAACGACTAATTAACCCATAAATGAGAATTTATTCTAGAAAGCCTAAAATGTGATTTTTATGGCTAAATGTGATAGAGGAGACTGAGACGAGAATTTCGGTACCAATTTTATAGGATTCGGACCAAGATTGGACCGAACGGGCCAAACCGGGCCAACTGGACCCAAAGTAGGCCCTTGGCCCAACATAACTAAACCAAAACCCTAGTTTTCAGCACTCTCTCTCCTCACAACACTCAATTCACGCTGAAATTAGAGAGAAGGGGGGAGAAGAATACTCTCTCAAGTTCTTTCTCTCACTTGATCTTCAAACCACCATAACTTTTGATCTAGAGCTCCGATTGCCGCTCCGTTTACGGCCACGCGTTCACCGCGGAGAGCTCTACAAAACCCATACAATTAATCTTGAGGTAAGACACGTTTTTCTCTTCGAAATTCCAGCCTTGTTTTCGAGTTTTATGAGCAAAAATATTGAGATTTTAGGCTCTTTGATGTTATAGGACCCAACTCTCTTGAAGGAGAAGGTTAATCTTGTCTCCTTGGACCTTGTGTGTGGTAAGATTCTCAACCCTAGTGTAATTTTGTTGTTCTATGATGTTTGGATTTTGAGATGTTGTGTATGGATATGATGGTTGTGGCTTAGGTTGTGTATGTATGAATATTGGAGCTTGATTGGTGATATTGAAAAGCTTGGAAAGGGTTTGGTGGTGAAAAATCTGTTCTTGGAGGTATTGAGGCCTTGAGAGCTTGAGGAAAAGTGGTTTGGAAGTGCTCCGATTGACCTTGGAAAATCGGCTAAGGTATGGTTTCGGTTTCCCGTATCTAATATGTAATGTGGTAGGAAATACTTAGGCTAGAGGCCCTAAGATAGGCATTGAATGGTTGATGTTGTTGAATGATTGAGATATATGATGTGGTCATATATGTGATGATGATTATTGATGCCTTGGTGGTATGATGTATGAGAAATATGCATGTTGTGATATATGCTTGATGATTGGTTATGATTGAATTGTGGGTTGAACCATGTTGATGGTGAGTATGATGTTGATTGTGTACAATAATGATTTATTGGAATTGGTGTTGTTGAGAATTGGCATGAGGAAGAGTATATGATATGTCAATATGTTTGAGTTTGAGCCACTTGGGTGAAGTGGGTTAAAATGATGAGATAGTGATTTTGATAAATTGTGGTAATGTGTTAATGTGTGAGTTGAGGAGGCTTGAGGTTGAATTTGATATATTTTGATTGATATCAAAGAAAAGGGATGAAATTGGCATGTTTTGATTGATTTTGAAAAGAGTTGAAAATGGCTTGTTTTGAAAATGGCACTTTGTGGTTTTGTATGAAAAATATGGTTTTTGGGCATACTTTGACGGGATATAACTTGGACTACAGATCTCTGTTTTGTGATAAATCTGTTTATAAATGAAATTGGATCCGGGATGTCCATGCCGTTCGAAGAACGGGTGAAAAACGATTTAAAATGAGGAAGTTATGTCCGTCGGAAGATTGGGTTTTAAATCTGTGAATTCTGCAGCTTTTAACTTAGAAAATTTTTAGCAGAATGACCCCTTGCGCGTGGGCGCACCTGGCGCTTACGCGCCGTTCTTCCACAAAACGCCATCCACGCGTGCGCGTAATGTGCGCGGGCGCGCCGATTGTGCTGCACCCAATGCCCAGCCATTTTCCAGAGAGTTGTGCCAGAACTATGCCAGCTTTGTGCCTGGGGCACGAGAGCACCCACGCGTACGCGTGGTTGACGCGTGTGCGTCGTTTGGCTATTTTTCAATCCACGCGTTAGCGTGCATGACGCTTATGCGTCGATGAGTTTTCGAGGCCATCCACGCGTGCGCGTGAAGTGCGCGTATGCGTGGCCCTGTTTTCATCCCAAAGTTGATTTTTGAGTTTTAAAAGCCAAATCTCATACTTCTAAGCTTCCGATCTCACCACTTATGTCTTAAATCATTATGATATACCTAGCTATTAGATAAGGAGCTAGTGAATGTGGTAACTTGTGAGTGAAGCAAGGGAAAAATGAATGATCAATGAGGATCAAGCATGATTATGTGAGATGTGGAGGATGGTGGTGGAAGTGCTTGTTATGCGATGGGCCGAAAGGCTATAATTGTTAATGAAACGGCTGGTTATGGATTTAACCGTGAGCCAGGTGGCTGGTTATGGATTTAACCGTGAGCCGGATGGCTGGATTATTGCCGTGTTATGGCAGAGCCATGATTATGGCTAAGAATAAATGCATATATATGCTGTTGAATGAATTGTGAAAGTTGCACTTCCATTATCGGAGATGAGAGTTTCCCTGGGAGAAAGCAGTGGCTAGCCACCACGTGCTCCAGGTCGAGACTTGAAGCTCTTTTGACCCTATGTCGTCAGGGTGGCCGGGCACTGTGAAATTTCTGGACGAGCTCCCCCCATAAATATTCACCAGTGATGGTGATGGATAAATATTCACCAGTGATGGTGATGGATAAATATTCACCAGTGAGGGTGATGGATATGGATCATGATTATGATCAAGTTTATTTTGAGTATGACTCAAGTTGGGGAGACACGATAGAGGGACATTCCAATGGTTAACTGCCAGGACTTGTCGGGTTGGCTCTGTAACCGACAGATGATATCATCAGCCACTAGGGACAGGCATTCATCATATGCATACTATATGAATTGTTTGAGATTGCCTATTTGACTGCATATTACTTGCTAATTGTCTAAATGCATTAACTGTTCCTATTTGTATATTCCTTGTTTGATATAACTGTGTTTGCTACATTATACTCCTGTTGGTGGTTGGAAGGTTTGAAGGAAATGGAAAGGGAAGTATTAGTTAGACTAAAGAATCTTTAGTCAGATGCCCTTATATGGTTTAGCTTGTTTATAAGCTTTGATATTATCTGGAGGAAGTTCTAGGATTGCCTTTGGCTTTCCTCTATTATTATGTATTATATATGTGGAAGCTGTTACTATGCTGGGGACCTTTGGTTCTCACCCATGCGGATTTTGTGGTTTTCAGATGCAGGACGTGAGGTTTCCCGCTGAGGCATGCTGGAGACTTCTAGATTTGCGAAGATCCTTTGTTCTCGGGACTATGTTTTGGTTTATATGTTTTGCTTAGATACTTTTATCTCCATTAAATAATACAAACTGTGATGACTCCTCTTATGGGAGATTTTGGAGAATAAGTTTTATGTATTTGTGTCCCTTTGGGTTTCCTTTGGGGTTTTCCTTATTTTTATCATATGTATATATTGCTATGCTCGGACCGGTTATCTTCGCAGCCGGATCTTGAGTCTTGATATTCCTGTTTTTGACACTCCATTGTATATATATAATCTCGCGTTGGTTTATCCTTGTTCGTTATGTTATCGATCGGAGTGTTGTGCTTTAGAGTTGCGATTTTTGTTTACCCCTTTTTCTACAAAGGCTCCTAGTTATAATCAATCATTCATACTACTATACGTACTAAATTTTTTATTTTACAGGTCGTAATACCTTGCCATCTCTGAATTATGACTTAAGCATAAGACTCTGTATGGTAGGGTGTTACATAATTTTTACTTACATTTTTTTTCTCTTCGGCTACTTATCTAATTTATAATTTCAGACATTCGTGTGTCCTTTTAATTTATTTCCAACTTTTCACGTAAAAAATAGTACTATGTTTTTTCTCTTATCAATTTGATGTAGAAAGAAATAATTTCTTTTTGTCTTATCAATTTGATGTAAAAAAATTTTTTTTGATCTGATATGTGTTCTTATTTTTGTTTATATGTCTTTACCTATCAACCATGGAATGGAGAAGTTCTATAAATATTTTGTTAACTTTTTTTTTTAAATTATTTCGCAATAATATTTTTTAATTTTTAAATTATTAGTTATGTAGAATATTATATTTAAAATTTGAGTATATAAATATTTACTCAAAAATTAAATTATCAATTTTGTTTACCACAGTATCATTTATTTTACATATTGGCTAAGTTATTTGATTGTTATATATAAAAGATGCAAAAAAATTTGTACGTACCAAGAGTTGTTAAAAATATTGAGATATTAATTTCCTAAACTATCTAAACTATTAATTATATAGAGTACTAAATTTAATATTTAATTATATAGAGTACTATATTTGACATTTATTAATTTTTTAAATTATATTACAAGAAAATTAATTAATTTAATATTATTCATTTATCACATAATTAGCATATAAAAGATGCAAAAGAACCTTTGCTTACTAATGGTAGAGTGAAAAATTATATTTTGTTAATTTTTTATTTTTAATCTATTTTACATTAGATAATATTATTTTTTTATTGATTATTAGATTGACATATAACATAATAAATATAGTAAGATAAAAATTTTGTTATTTGATTTTTTAAATAATATGACAATCTAAGATAAAAACTTTGTTAATTAATTTTGTTAATCTCTTTTTTATTTTTAATCTATTTTACATTGGATAATATTATTTTTTTCATTGATTATTAGATTGACATTTAACATTTAAACGTGACAAGATAAAAGTTGTATTATATATTTTTTATTATTTCAACTTTCATTATTATTTTCTTCTCTTTATTTTTCTATGTTATGGCCACGTAAGTTTTAATTTATTATTTTTCTTATATATATATATATATATATATATATATATATATATATATTTTCTATTTTAAAAATTATTTTATTCTATTAGGTTTTCTAATTTATTTTATTGTATTTTTCTTTTAGTTTAAAAATTTTAGTGTCTAAAACTTTTCTTCTGTTTAAATGATTCCAACTATATTATCAAAAAGTAATTCAAGAGAATAGATTTAAATTTTGATGATTTATTGAGTCTAATTGAAATAAACACATTGAAATACAATAAATAAAATCGTTAATTCAATATTTATTAATGGATAACTACCAAAAAAAAATATTGTATAAATAATAGAAATAAGTTGATACTATACAAGCTAATTTAGACAGAAAAAAAATATGTAACAAAAGGAAGATATAGATTTTCACCTTTTGATATGTAATGCAAAGATAATATATAATATAATAAACAATACATGTTTTGATATATTAGAACACGAGACTTAATATTACCCTTTTATGGAATTTTTCTGCCTCAATAAAAAAACTAATATCATTTAGACTTAATGTTTATTTTTGTGCTTAATAAAAGAACTAATATCATTTAACTTTAATTTTCGACCTTTAAGATAAATGAAAAGATGTAACTTTTATGTATTAGATAATTTAAAAGACACTTATTATATAGAAAGTTAAAAATATTCTGAACTTAAAAAATTATTTAATAATAAAATTGAGTTTGTTCAAAATCGTAGAGAGATAGAGAGAGAAAGAGAAAGTTAAAGCTTTCTAACTAATTACAAAGAATCACTGCCATCAAAGCTATTAAATTTAAGTGTATTCAGTGAGGATTAAGAAGCAAATCAGAACGATAAATCTAAAAGTTTTTTGTCTCTCTTTATATAGTATTTCACTTTAAGTAACTATATTTAATGGATAGTATTCAATGATGAACAAAATAATAAGCAGATTCGCATTAGATTATGAAAATTAATATCATCCTTATTATAATACGATGGCATTATTTCAAAAACAGAAAAGCTCTACATCCATGTAAAAATTACATAGATGTTATCCAAGTACCTTCCACTACACGCGTTTTCTCCCACCCACACCCTCGTTTGTTTTACATGCACCTTATATAAGGTATATAACGTAATCCTTCTTTTGCGTGATCAACCTTTCTCGACGTAAACTTTTCTATATAACGTAATTCAAGTACCTTCTTCTTCTTCTTCTTCTTCTTCTTCTTCTTCTTCTTCTTCTTCTTCTTCTTCTCTGTTCGTGTTCTTGTTGTTGTTGTTGTTGTTGTTGTTCTTCTTCTTCTTCTTCTTCTTCTTCTTCTTCTTCTCCAAACTAATTAAATTAATTGTTCTCCTCTATTCGCGTTTTTCTTCTCTGCATTATGGATCTAGATTGATTTCAACGTAATTAGCTTCGTCGTTCTTCTTCTTCTTCTTCTTCTTCTTCTTCTTCTTCTTCTTCTTCTTCTTCTTCTTAGATCTGCACTTTGAATTGAAACAATGAATGAATTGACTTCAAATCAGTTGAATGAGTGCAATTTGGATAATTCTTCCGAAACGCATCAATTTGATGAGGTTTGGATTATTGAATTATGAATCGAATTCAATGGAATGTAATTGCTAATTTTATTTGAAGTGAATTGAATGGACTGAGGTGATCTATATCTGAATTGAATTGAATTGAATTGATAATATGTAACTGTCAATAAGTGTGAGTAACTGTGAGTAACTGTTCGGTTTGGTAAGTACTATAGAGTTGTTTCACCATGTCCATGTGTTCGGTTCTATATGCAGAAAGGAGTAAAAAAAATAAACGAATATATTCTGTTCTGTTCTCTAAGCACTATATAATTATTTCACCATAATTAAGATTTCGGTTCACCATAATTAAAATTTCAGTTCACCATGCAGATCAGCTGTGTTGTGGATGAAAAATTTTGTTCCAAAGGTGTGAATGATTTTCAATACACTAGAAGAAGCTGGAAAGTTCTACAAACATTATTCCAAACTTGCCAGTTTTTCTATGAAAATAAGAAACACGGCTCGAGACAGAGACTAGATTAAGAATCAACTAATTGTATGCATCTGAGAGGGGAGGTGGAAATCCAAGATATCTCCAACTTTGAAGACAAACCCTTCAGCTGGGTTAAATTGTCTGGCAAGAATTTATGTACACATAATGAAGGATGTTGGTCTTTGGACAATTTCCAAAGTTGTTTTAAATCACTCACATCCTTGTTGTCCAGACCAGGCTGAGATGCTCAAACAACACAGGGAGCTTAGCATGTTTGTGCGTCGCACCATCGAAACCCACAAGGAAGCCGAAATCAGACCGAGCAAAACTTACCAATCATTTGTCGCAGCAGCTGGTAGCCACCGTGAACTAGGTTTTATTGAAAAAAATGTCAGGAATTATATCACAAGGAAAGTATGGAATATTTTTGAAGAAGATGATGCCAAAGAATTTGGGAAGTACCTAGTAAAAATGTAAGAGAAGAACCAAAATTTCTTCTTTGAGCTCAACCCTGAAGGCGATCACTGCATTTCATGCATTCTAGGCCGATGCAAAAAACAGGGCTGCATTTGAGTATTTTGGAGACGTGGTTTCATTTGAAACCACGTATAACACAAACATGTATTCAGTTCATTCAAATATTTTTTGATGTTCAGTGCATGTATATATTTCGGTTCACTACAGTCTGCTTGTTATTTATGTAGGTACAATTTGGTTTTAGGTTCTTTTATAGGCATGAATCACCACAGACAGTCGACACTTCTCGAACGCACACTGATAAAAAATGAGGACATCCAATCATTCAAATGATTATTTGAGTGTTGGCTACGTTGTATGGGAGGGAAGCCACCAAAAGGTATTCTTACTGATCAATGCACATCGATTCAAATGACAATTGAGCTGTGCATGCCAACAACAATTCACCACTGGTGCATCTGGCACATTATGAAGAAGATCCCAAGCAAATTAAACGGCTACAAGGGACACAACGAAATTGAACAAGAGATGAGCCATGTTGTTTGGAACTCGTACACAAAAGAAGCATTTGACAGAAACTGGATCAATTTCCTCAGAAAGTACGGCCTCGGAGGCAACAAGTGGCTTTTAGGTAATTGAGATTTCAATTCGAACTATTTTCATGCTCATATCTTTTTTTCTCAAAGCATGCACTATTTTTGGTTCACCACACCTTATGGGTTTGGTTTGTTTTGCAGAGCTGTACGAGGATTGGCATATATGGATTTCAGTTTACTTGGATCACCACTTCTGGGCCGGAATGAGAAGTACACAAAGGAGCGAGAGCATGCATTCATTTTTCAACAATTTCATCACACGGAATATCTCGTTGAGATAATTTGTGAAGCAATACGAGAGAGAATTTGATGCTGCAGATTTTCACACCGTGATACCATGCACAACAAAATCAGCAATTAAGGCACAGTTTCAGCATGTATATACCCATGAGAAGTTCAAGCTCAATTCAGAGGTAAAGTGAACGGTATCACATGATCAACGTATTCCACCCCAGGTTTCACAACATATGAAGTCATAGAGCAGGTTTTAAACTCCACATTCAACAAGTTTATTGTCACTTATGACACAGTATCACGAGATGTAAAGTGCCATTGCTTGCTGTTTGAGTCTAGGGGCATATTGTGCCGCCATTCCCTAAGCGTCCTAAGCTTTGAGGGAGTGGATAACGTGGCACCGAAATATATATTGGAACGCTGGAGCAAGAACATAAAGAGCATGTATACACACATCAAGAGCAGCCAAGATGAACCTCTACTGGAGCCGAGAAGTAAGAGATTTGACGAATTGGTGTTTCGGTCACACAATATATGTGAATTTGCATCCAAGTCTGAAGAGTTGACCAAAATTCTGCACCGAGCATTTGACAAGGTCATCGTGGAGATGGAAGAATATCAAGAGAGAAGCAAAGGAAAAAGTTTGTTAACCCATAAAGAAGCGACATTAAGCAATGTGAATGACCTTCAAAGCCCACCACGTGTCAAAACAAGAGGTCAGCCCAAGAACAAATTCTGGATCAAACCTAGAAAAAAAAGATCTCAAATGCCATGAAGAAAAAGAAAAAGACAGATCCAAGCAAGATTAAATTGACTTGCTTTTGATTAGTTAAAAATTCAATTATTCATTTTGCTAATATACAATTAATTATGTCTTTTGTAGTTGAATCTTTTAGACTCTGGATCATCGATTCAGTCAAGCTCCACTCTTTACAATGCACCAGATATCAATTATGTAAGAGAGGATTGTACAAGTTTTAGTTTTTATTAATGTAAATTTTTGTTCACCCATGAGCGCATTTCAGTTCACCATGGTTATAGCATGGTTAATTTCTGACTGTTGTTAGTCTTTAATGAATAGTCACTTTTTTGTGAAATTCTATATTGATATATGTAGTTTTTCGATTTGTCTAGTGTATTAATTTCTAAGTTGAATAATTAGAATTTATTTTGAGAAACGAGAATCAAGTGTAGTGCTAGTTACATTTTCCGTGTGATTAATTAAACAAAAATTATTAAAAAAATCTAAAAGAGTAACATAAATATTTTTAACTTACATTGGTTGAGTTTTAAACCTCTTTCTTGGATGGATTTTCAGGGTTTAGAGTTTTGGGTCTAGGGTTTTAGGGGTTTAGGATTTATGGGTTCAGGGTTCAGTGTTCAGGGTTCAGGGTTTAGAGTTTAGGATTTAGGGTTTAGGGGTTCAGGATTCAGGGTTCAGGATTTAGGGTTTAGGATTTTAGGGGTTTATGGTTCAGGGTTTAGGGTTTAGTGTTTAGGGTTTAGGGTTTAGTGTTTAGGGTTTAGGGTTTAGGGGTTCAAGGTTCAGGGTTTAGAGTTTAGGGTTTAGGGTTCAAGGTTTAGGGTTCAGGGGTTCAGGGTTTAGGGGTTTAGGGTTTAGCTCTCCGAATTTTGGTATAGTGTGTTTACAACTTTCAATTCGCCTAGTGTAATAATTTCTGTTCACTGTGTTCTTTTGGTGTTCGTAATGTATTGGTAAACACAGTTATTACAATCACTGAGAACCTGGAATAAAATAGCAGCCAGATAGTTCCAATAAATATATAAATTAACATCTCAGATGAGTAATCCATCTTGAATCAAATATAAATATTAACATTTGATACATACATTGATATTAGTTTAGGGTTCAGGGTTCATTGTTTAAGGTTTATGGTTTAGGATTTAGGGTTTAGGGTTTACGGTTTAGGGTTTAGGGTTTAGGATTCTGGGTTTAGGGTTTAAGGTTTAGGGTTTAGGGCTTAGGGTTTAGTGTTTAAGGCTTAGGGTTTAGGGGTTAGGGCCTAGGGTTTAGGGGTTTAGGGTTTAGGGTTTGGGTTTAGGGTTTTAAGTGTTTAGGGTTTATGGGTTTAGGATTCAGGGTTCAGTGTTCATGGTTCAAGGTTCAAGGTTCAGGGTTCAGAGTTTAGGATTTAGGGTTTAGGGTTTAGTGTTTAGGACTTAGGGTTCAGGGGTTCAGGGTTTATGGGTTCAGGGTTCAGTGTTTACGGTTTATGGTTCAAGGTTCAGGGTTCAGGGTTTAGGGTTCAGGGTTCAGGGTTTAGGGTTCAGGGTTTAGCTCTTTGAATTTCTGTACAGTATGTTTGCAACTTTCGATTCTCCTAGTGTATTAATTTCGGTTCATTGTGTTCTTTTGGAATTTGTAATGTATTGGTAAATACACTGATTGCAATCACTGAGAACCTGGAATAAAATAACAGCCAAATAGTTCCAATAGATATATAAATTAACATCTCAGATGAGTAATCCATCTTGAATCGAATATAAATATTAACATTTGATACATACATTGATATTAAGAATAGATATATACATTAACATTGACATATATACATTTGAAAGAAGCATTGTTTGCTTTTTTAACAAGTTAAACAAAATATTGTTAATTACAACCAGTATATGCTATTTGCTATCTAAATCTCCAGATGTGAATTTACAATAAAGGCTGGAGAGGACAGCAGATGGCTTGAAGAGTCTTATTGCTTCAGATTCCCAAATCACTTGGTCTTTGATTTTGTTCATTTCATGCAACAGAAGATTTGGACCATATTGGTATCTGAAGTCATCAATCTCATCCTACATTTCAATTGAAATGAATTAGTTACATAAGAAATGAACCCAAATGAAATAAGAACAATATCATTCAAAGCCCTAATTATACCGTAAAAATGCAATCATAATAACCCAAAACCCTGAACACATTAAATATCAAGTAAATCAAAATCACATTAAATAACAACAAATTTCATTCAAAGTCCTAGTTATACTGTAAAAATGCAATCACAGTAGCCCTAAACCCTGAACAAATTAAAAGGAGGCCACCGAACCGAAAAACATTCATTTGGTGAATCAAAATTATAAAGGCCACCGAACCGAACATTGTTTATGTGGTGAATAAATGGTGATCAAATTTCAATCAACAAGAATAGTATTTTTGCATGGAGAAGAACTATTGAACAGAGTAACAACCAACATCAAAGCCCTAGTTACACTATTAACTGAACTGAATGAAATAAGAAAAGAAAGAAGTGTATTAATTTAGAAAGTACTTACTTGTGTCCAAGCTTTATATTTATATCTCTTCCCACTTTTGATTTTTCGTGGATCAATTGTTTCAAGCCATTTCAGCATGTATATTCCACAATCATAGCTAAGCAAGAATTGAGTATAATACGATCAATAGTATACAAAATAAAACACATAATAGCACTATAGAAGAGAAAGATTCTTACTCTGTACGTTGACCATTCAATTGGATATACTCTACTTCCTCTCCCAGTCCATCCTCCATTAAGGGTTCCGCCCCAGCGTACACCTTCATATGAAAAATTATTAAACCCTGAAAAAGACAAAAAAAGTAAAAAAGAGAACCAACAACAGTGAACTGAACTCCTATCATGTACAGAATAATTTGAATAATTTATAACAAAATAACTTACCACAAATTTGTTCAGTTACACTCTTGATTCAGGTATATCTTGTTTTGGCTTATTGATAGGGTCAAGGATATAGAATTTCTTTTTGTTGACATTAGCAATCCACAACCACCAATGCCCTTCGTTGCAAATTGGGACAAATAACTGAAGTTTCGGAAAATTATTGAATATTTCAGTCGAAACAATAGCAAACAAGAGAATTATCAAAGAATTTTTAGAAATTACAACTTACAAATGGATGCGATGCAAGTTTCCTTTTGTCAAAAATTGGCGGTGGTGGGCATACTGCTCAATATCAAACCTGTAGGCCTTGTTTATCCTCTTATCAGTGTACTCCACGTCATGTCTTCCCAACATAAAATTCTATAAAATAAACATCAGTTAAATCACAATTCCACCGAACCGAACACAATTCATATGCTGAATAAAACGTGAAAAATATTCAATCATCAAGAGAAAAGTTTTCTTCATGCAAAAGAACTCAACAGAACACATAAGAATCAGGTGAACCAATATTAACATTCTGACTGAACCAAACAGGACTCAGCAGTGAATAAGAAATTTAGCTTACCATAATATCCAGCGGCACAATGTACATTTGTTCCTGATACTGCCGAACTTTGATTTGGCTGAGAATCATGCTATGCATACTGACAACCTACACGAAGAAAAGTTATGAGATATACTGTATAAGAGTGTTTAAAAAAATTATTATTGTTAACACAATTGGGAAAGAATTTACCGAAGCATGCACTTGTTCTTTGGGCATTAGAGACATGAAATATTCTCTTAACCCCTCATAAAGCGCCTCATGTTTCAAGAGGAATATTGCTTCAGATTTGTTGCTACTATCTTTTGTCTTTTTCACATGTATCATCCAATGATAACATATTTCGATCATCTCCTTTGAGATTTTTATCTTTTTTCTGGGGTTTTGAAAACTTTAGCAGCTGGTAAGGTTGAATCTGAAATTGTTGCTTCAGCAAATTTTAATGGTGCTATCACTCTAGCATCTACCACTGCCTCTACCAGGATTTCAAGCTGTGAAACACTCTCTTGAGAGGGCTGAGTTGGTTGAGATGCTGGTGGACTTATCCCAAGGCTAATGGAATGCTTTTCATTTTCCCTTTGCCTAGGTTAAGCAGCACTGCAAGATGATAGATATTTAACAATGATATTAAACAAAAATGATATTAATTATTATAGTGAACTGAAATCCAAACTAATAGTGAACTTAAATCCAAACTTATAATGAACCGAAATGATATTAAACAAAAATGATATTAAAGAATTTTATTTTTACACATTAACAGGTGCTTCTTGTTTTGATTGCGGTGCCACCGGAGGTTCTTGGGATTGTTGCTGTTGTTCTTCGGTAGGGCTGTTGCACAGTTCAATAACAATCCAGAATTATTATCCTATACCGTTAAAATTAATAAAAATAATTTTTATGTGAAACTTACTGTTCATCAGAAACTTCATAGACATAGTCGTCTTTGAAAAACTCTTCAATAACAGAACCCGTAAGAGACACCGTAACACCCTACTTTTTGGGTTATAGAGGGCAGCTATAAGAAACAGAAGAGAGTCCAAAGACAAGAATACATTGAACTCATTTCTGGTTTTAACTGAACCATAATTAAACCATGTATAAGCAGTAAACATTATCGGTATTTATATAAGCAGTAAAACTTACACATCAACAGGTGCTTCTTGTTCGGATTGCTATACTGTTGGTTCTTTGCAGGGCTGCTGTTGCTGTTCCAGAGGTTTGCTGCATTAAACAGTAAATATTTCAATAATTATCCCAAACTATTATCATATTTAACAATGATATTTAACAAAAATGATATTGATCATTATAGTGAACCGAAATCCAAACTAATAGTGAACCTAAATCCAAACTTATAGTGAATCGAAATGATATTAAACAAAAGTGATACTAAAGAATTTTATGCTTACACATTAACAGGTGCTTCTTGTTCTGATTGCCATGCCACCAGAAGTTCTTGGGATTGTTGCTGTTGTTCTTCGGCAGGGCTGTTGCATTAAACAGAAAATAGTTCAATAACAATCCAGAATTATTATCCTATACCATTAAAATTAATAAAAAGAACTTTTATGTGAAACTTACTCTTCATCAGAAAATTCATAGACATAGTCATCTTTGATTAAGTCTTCAATTACAGAACTCATAACAGATACCGTAACACCCTACTTTTCGGGTTCTGGAGGGCAGCTGTAATAAACAGAAGAGAGTCCAAAGACAAGAACACATTGAATTCATTTATGGTTTCAACTGAACCATAATTAAACCATGTATAAACAGTAAAACATTGAACAAGATTCATGTGGTGAATAAATATTTATTAACTTACTCATTATTAGAAGTTTGTTGTGTTTCATTTTGTGGAGGGACATAGATGAAGTCATCTCTGATTAACTCTTCCTGAACAGCACTTGGAAGAGACAATGCAAGAGGAGGTCTAAGGAATGTAAACAAGGATAAAGTTAATGTTGAATAATTAGAATTTGTTTTGAAAAATAGGAATTTGCACATTGAAAATCTCACATTTACAAAGGTTGAGAACGAGTTCCTTATCGAAACTCAACGATTTGTAGCTCAGAATCAGGTGTAGCTCTAGTGACATTTAAACACATTTTTCTTGTGATTAATTAAACAAAAATTATTACTTAAATCTAAAAGAGTAACATAAATATTTTTAACTTACAGTAGTGGAGTTTTAAAACTCTTTCTTGGGTAGATTTTCTTTTTTCTAAAATATTTTACCAGGCTTTCCGGGGTATTTTTCCTAAAAAAAGATAACAAATTAAAATTAGAAACCAAGATTAAAAGCAGAGGTCTAGAAACACATTAAATTCATTTTTGGGCAACCACTGAACGGAAAGTACAATATGTAATGAACCAATTTACCTGGTATTACTCGCAGCATTTACAGAAGGTGTATAGCTTCCTTGAGTCTGTAAGAGTTGTTCGCTATTCAGATTTACAGTCGGCACTCTAAGCATGATAAATAAATATTAGTAATTGAATCTAGAGGAATTAGAAAAGGTTGTAGCAAAAGTAAGCAAAGAAAGAAAAAGAACTCGGGAATAATAAACTGAATCTTACGTCAGAGAGAATTCATTTTGTGCCTTTGGTGAGTCAAATTGATCCAGAGCAATATTTGCTGACTGAGCTCCATCATTTTTTTTTATCTCTTTTCTCTTATCGTTTCCAATGCTCGTTTTCTTCTTTCCACAGCATTGTCTTTTGCTTGTTCAGTTTTGAAAGTTCATAAAATAAGTATCAAGTAACCTAAAACATAAGTATAAATAAAAGAAAATATGATTCGAAAAACTTACTCCTTGTCAGATTGGGCTTGTGTTTTTGCCACCCTTTGCGGTTGTTTTCTTTTTATTACGGTTGTTATCTCGATTTCATTTTCTCTGAAAGACAGACAAACACATCGAATTTATATTAGAGACAAAACACTAACAATGAAGTCAACCATACTGACAGACACCACCGAATCAAACTAAATTAAAGTGCTAAAACGAAAATTAGAAGCTCACCGGACCGAAATTAATTCATTTTCTGAACAAAACGTGATACATATGCAATCAAGAAAATGTCTCACAAAAATTATGCAATACTTACTGGCTTTTAGATTCGCTTGTGCTCTCTGAACCTATCGGCACAGGCTTTGTTTTTTTGGTTTGTTTTTTAACCACCGTTCTTTGTTCCGGTTTTTTTGATTTCTTCTTCTCTGCAATACATAAGAACAACTGCATAAGAACAAATTTAAGCAAATACAAGTTAAATGAAATCAATATGAAAATTAAACTTACTGACTTTCAGATTTAAATTCGAAAAATCCTTCCTCTTCCGAAGAAGAATCCATCTCAACAATTTTCTTTTTTATTTTCTTTCCTTTTTCTTTCTTTCTCCAGGTTACTTGTTTTTGTTTTTTTCTTTCTTTTTTTCCTTTCTGTATAGAAGTCCCTAAAAAAAAACAAGAACTCAATTATTTAATCATCAAGAAAGCACATTAACAATCCGGTAAACCAAATGAAGCCATCCCACCGAACTGAAAAATATTCATATGGTGAATAGTACATGACAACTATTTAATCATCAAGAAAAATGTTTCTTAATGCAGAAACATTTAAATGAACAAACTAACAATTGTAAGTAGGACAAGTAAATTAATTATAACCTAAAACAGAAATTTATTTAGTTAGTAGAGTATTTTAAAAGCATTTGAAACCAATTTTTAAGGGGAATTTTAATAGAGTATTTACCAATGGTTCTGTTGCTTCGCTAGAAATCCATTCAAGCATCATTTGCTTTGTCCAATGGGCCACCCACGGTGTTGGGGGAGCATCAGGTGCGAACGGGCGGAGAAACTTGGTTTCGTGGAAGTATATCAACATCAATACAAAAACACAGCCATCAACAGACTGTTTCCTCCCCTTTCTCTTGTTTTCAACTCCTTTCATCAAGAAGTTGAGCACATGCTTTGCCCAATCCCATTCTTGAATGTTGTCCACATGAAAGATCGGTGGCTTACGGATTGGGGAGGCCACACTTACCGTTGTAGGGAGCAAGAAACACTTTTGTATGAAGACAACAAAGTCCTCTTGAATTTTTTCCGACTTTCCTCCCTTTCCACACTCATACCCAGCACATTCCTTGTCAAAATCGCCAAGGAAATATTTTTGATGCTGTCAAATATTTTTTTGTCTGCTGAATTAAGGTTGTTGTAATTAACCTTATCAGGAAAACGATTCCTTACAATATTTTAATAGCAAAAATCAGTCAAAATTGCTCAGTTTAATTTTTTAGACACCAATGAACCGAAAATAAGCAGTAAGAAGAAAGTGTATTACCTCCATCGGTTATGTCCAGGACAGCTGCTACTTTCCGAGGAGTTATGTATATTTTCCCCTGGAGAGTTTTCAAGCATCCTTTCTCTTCATCAAACCGATCAAGCAATTCTTTCAATAGGGTATTAGAGACATTCATTCCTGGGATATTGGCCAGGGCACCAAATCTCATTTCTTCCACTATATCTTTCTTTTCTTGACTCATATCCCTGTACACTATTGCTATTGACTTTGTTTGGCATTTGCAATAATGAGTTTTATGCAAGTTTTGAAACAGAATGTGAGGATATATTTATAATACAAAATAAATATTATTCGAATGAAAGCGGATAAATATATTTAATCTGCTTACCTTATAGTGCGGCTTCTCCTTCATTGTTGTCATTGTCTTGTTTTGTTTTGCTGTAATGAAAAATTTTGGTCAATACTGCACTCAATACATCAATAAGCACAACATGTATATCTTAATCAAGTCAATTAAAATGCCACAGGCCACCGAACTGAACAACATTCACTTGGTGAACCAAAATCATAAAGGCCACTGCACTGAACAACGTTCATGTGGTTAATAAATGGTGATCAACTTTCAATCAACAAAAATAGTGTTCCTTCATGCAAAAGAAGTACTGAAGATAGTAACAACCAATTTCAAAGTTCTAGTTAAACTATCCACACCGATAAGAATAAGCACGTATATCTTAATAAAATCAACATCTTCCAAAAGAAAAGTTTTTCAAATTTTATGAATTAGGTGTTCTTTCAAAATGACATCTTACTGAAACTTGATATCTTTCTTTAAGTATCAAGGTTAACTACCATTCGTGCTCAAATCTATCCAATATAACGAGACAATTTTACAGTAGTTTGGCTTATCAAAGTGAAAGAGTTGTCTCTAATGTCAATTGTCCTAAACAAAACTCATTTACATCAAGTCTCGAGATATTGTCAATTTTTCTGCTGAAATTGCTGACAAGTGTAACTCATGTTTAAAAAAATTGTAGAAAGGGAGAATGACAAAGTTATTCAAGAGCGATACATTTGGACAATACACTATTTGCTTCTCAAAGGGATCCAAACTGAAGATTCTTACTAGAATTATATAGGACAGCCTTAACGGAACTCATTCATGCACATAATCAAACATTATAAATAATGAAACAGCTAGGAAATGATTTGCTGCATGCTATCACAAAAGGAACCCACCGAACCGAATAACATTCACTTGGTGAATCAAAATTACAAAAGCCACCGAGCCGAACAAATCTCAAAGCACTAGTTACACTATCCACTGAGTTGAATGAAAATAACAACAAATTTCATTTCAAGGCCTACTTATACTGTAAAAATGAATTCATAGTAGTTCAATCTACTAAACGAAGTAAATCAATCCAGTAAACCTAAAATGAAACTAGGAGAAATGCGACATTGTAAGATTTCAAATGAACAGTAGTTTTCTCATATCTTTGGTAGTCTCTGTTGCAATTTTCGTTCGTTTCTGGTTGTTGCTTGCAAAATCTTCTCCCGATTCCTTTCCAGTAGTGATTTTCGCAGAGAACGTGATTGAACTTTGAGTGATGTTCAGAGAGATTCGAAGAGAATGAGTCGTTTCGTGTATTGGTTTTGTGTTGAAGAAGATGTAGCATTTTTTCATAATGAAACGCGAATGAAAAAGGAGGGTTTCGTTCGTCTCTGGCGCGTGTTTTCACTCGCCATTTAATGCGCCTAATTCTATTTGGGCTTGGACCAACTTGGTTACATGGTTATATGGATGTGTAGCGGCCCCGTTTCAAACAATATAAAATAAAATAATAAAGTATAGTTTAATTAATGTGCACTATAAAGGTGAATTCTACCATACCCTTTGTAAAGTAACATATAATTTACCCTGTGTGATGTGTCACCTTTTAAATGGTTATTAGATTAACCATGGTTAGACTATTTTATAATTAAATTAGTTTTTAAAATGAGTAATTATGCAATTTTTTTAAGTATTAAAAATTGAAACATGGCTTTTTTTCCAAATCATTTTCAAAAGATGTATCCTAACCCTCTATAATGGCTTTCAGCCTTTCAATCCTTCCCATTCTTTCATCCTCGTCGCGTCTCTCAAGCAGCACCGCCTTGTTGATTGTAATCAAATTAAATTATAAGCCAACTGAATAACCAAAAAAAACTAATAGGGAGTTTCAAGAACGTAGAGAAGAGAAAAAATCAATCTGTCCAAGGACAGCGAAGCAGACTCTGACCAGGGATGATAGTAGTGACAGATGAGGACGCGATAATGAGAGATGCACCAGAGCAAAGAGACGCGATGACGCAGAGCAGAAGAGCCACAGACGTGATGGCGCAGTGTTGGAGACGCACCGGAGCTGGTGAGACAAATCAGAGGAGCCGTCGATTGTGACTTCTGAACTTTGGAGTTCAGCTGTTTGAGACTTCAAGAGAGGCTGACTGGTGAAGAAGAGTTGCCGAGTGACATTCAGTGAGAACGAGGAAGAAGAATTTAGGATTAGGGCCACCATTAACGTGATTTAGAAAATTATAAAAACCAGTTTCTAATCTTTTAATAAATTATACATTTACCTTTTTTAAAAATTTAATTACAATATAATTTAACTATGGTTAAGATAGTAACTCAAGTTAAAAGTAAATATCCAACTAAAATATGGCACATCATAAGGGGTAATTTATATATTATTTTAGGGAGGTTAGGATAGAATTCACCATAAAATAAATGTGAAACATATATAGTAGCAGTCAAATGTGGATTACAATGGCTGCCTTCTGTTCCAAGATACTATATTAAACTACAACTTAAATTTATAATTATTAGTTAAAAAACTTATAATTATATACTATTTTTTATTATTTTAGTTGAGAATAATATATTTTGATATTATTTTTTAGGATTACTGACATTAAATTTTGATAATTTGGATAAAAATTTTAAATGTTTTATATGTTAATTATTTTAACAAAACTTCAACAACTCATAAAAGTTAACAGAAAATGAAAAAAGAGAACAAAGTAATATAATAATGACAATGAGATAATGACAGATATGTGTATAGAGAATAATATATAGTAAGATAAAGAATAATGTTTAATATAGTGAAGAGATATAATAAAAATATAAATTAATAATTTTAAAAAAAATAATAAAGTTAAAGATAATTTAAAAATTAAATATAAAATTAAAAAAATATTTTTTATCAATTAAAATTATGTACGAAGATAAATAGTACTTTAAATATAAATTTTTATCTCTGCTTCAAATTAAATACTATAAAAAATAAATAAATCTAGTTAATAGCGTTTATAAGTAGTTAGTTGTTAATAATATTTCTAAATCTTTATTTTAATTTTTTTATACGTAATAACAACATAATAAATTCGTTTAAATTTATAAATTTTATACATTCTAAACTTATAAAATTTTTATTTTTGTTTTTAAATTTTTTTATTTTTAATGTTTAAAATATTTTATCAAATTTATAATTTTAAAAATAAAATTATAAATTAAAAATTAATCTCTTAAAAATAATAAAAAAGCGATTAATCGTGCCTGTTGAGCCGCTATACTGATGTGAAAATTTTAAAAGTTTTTAGGAAACCATTTGTTTAACAAAATAAAAGATTAGGAACTAATTTGATTATTAAAATTTATTGAGTATTAACTTGTCCAGCTAAAAATTTTTTAAAAATTGATTTGGGATATTACTAAACGATATAATACAAAAAATTTTTGTGTGAAATAGTATTATAAAAATAAAAATATTTGGTAACAAAAAAATAAAAAATAGCTAAAATTTATATTAATAAATATTAAATAAGATAAATTTTAGCTGTTTTTTTTTTCTCCCGAACATTATCATATTAATGAATTTTTTTATTAATGTGTACTTTTATCAAAACTTATTATCAAAACGTTATCTTTTTGAAACTAAATATCTAAATATCACTCTTTTGTCAAAATTATCGTTGAAATATCATTTATTCTCAAAATTAATTTTTGAAAGAATTTTTAAATTAAATTCATCTTTTAAATATTTTTAATTAGTCATATTATTTTTTTTATCGTTTTTATTGTCGTATCAAAATTTATTGAGATAACACATTAAATAATACCACACTGATCACAATATATATCTGATAAATTTAATTAATTAAAAATATGATAAATTTATATAATTATTAAATCAAATTAATACTAAATTAAAAGAAATATTGAGATATTATATAAAATATCTCAATAATTTGGTATTAAAATAATTACAAATATTAATGTCAGATGTATGCTATAATATCACTTAATGTATTATGTAACACCATGAATAATAAAAATAACAAAAAAATTAAGGTGATCAACTTAAAATTTTTTTAAAAAAATTTAAGTAAAATTTTTTTTTTTCGAAAACTCTACTCTCTTATAATACTATCACAAAAAAGAATTTTTGGTTTTTATTTTTCTTTGGTCATGTGCTAGCTGTATGATTTTTCATTATTGACGATGGATAAGACATTGCAGAAGTAGAAGCAATGGAGTTATCGTATATGTATTCGTCGCTTAGTGGATATGATACATATGATTGGACACAACAATAATAAATGAATATGTTGCCTATGTATATTGTCACTTTCATCTACTCGTGATATTTGTCTGTGTAAGATAATTGAGTAAATGCTCATCAAATTAGGACCTTAAATTTTACACGCGAAGGATTAAGGATCCGTTCGAAAAATTTCAAAGGTTATCTTTTGAGTTTTGTGATTTATAGAAAGTATAGTATTAATATTTGGTATAATTTTTAAAATCAAATTATAATATTTTAAGAAGTTATTAATATTTAAGTATTTATAAAGAAGTTAAAAAATAATTTTTTTATAATAAAAATTTTTTTTATTATATTTCTTTTAAAATAAGTATTTTTAGAATTAAAAAAATTAAATATAAAATAATTTATTTATAAATTATTTTTAATATAAATATTTATTATTTAAGTTATTTTTTTTTAAAAAATTTAATTATATTGTTTATCCAAATTAAATCTAAATTAATTTTTTAATTTTTATTGAATCAAATTATTTCAAGTTTATTTTTTTTCACACGGCGGTTTGACCTATGTTATTGATGTGTTTAATTTATTTTATTCTATGTGAAATTTAATTGTCTAAATCACCGCGAATAAAAAAAATAAAATTAATTAATTTAAATTCGTTGAATAATTAATTTACTCGTGTGCTTAATTTATACTAATTTAGATGATATTGATAATATCTATGATGCACGGACACTGACACGGACATGGGACACGACATGACACGGACATGGGACACGACACGACACGGGACACGCCGACACGTGAATTTTAAAATCTTACATGACACGGGGACACGCATACATATTAAATATAAAGTATTTTTTAGATAAACCTTAATGATATTTTAATATTTTATTGATATTAAAATATAAATTAATTTTTTAAATTATTTTAATGTCTTATTTTAATTATATCAAGTATTTAAAATATTTTTTGTTTTAATAAATAATACTATATACTATATCTAAATTTCTTTTAAGAATATATATTAAGAATAAGATCGGATACGCTGACACGTTATGATATTTAGGTGTGTTCAAGTATGTCTGGAGAAAAATTTTTTATTTTTTATTGAGACACGGTTTGGACACAACAGACACGCGTGTCGGACGAGTGTCGGTGAGTGTTGTGTCCGAAATGTGTCCGACACGCAGACACGGTAACTCAGCAAAGTGTCCGTGCTTCGTAAGATAATATTTATAAAAGGACCCAGAGTTTAAAACTATTGTACAATGCGAACAATCATAATTAAAGATTTAAATAATTTTTTTTCACAAATCACAGTCAACCACTATGGTACATATGCATATAATACTCGAAAGAGAGGTGTAATTATTTACAATTTACATTTTATTAACATGCATGCAAAATGCAGTTTTAAATCGATGCTCATCGGTGATCGGTCCATATATAATCTAATCTATTTAAACCATGTTGGGTAATTTTTATTGTTTTTTGATATTTGAAAATGCCCTTTTATTTTCTTTTATTACTATATGTATGATATCGCATTGCCTGTGGGAGAAGTAATTTCATCATCAAGTTAAGTCACATGATCAGGAACATCATATCCTGAAATTTAGCATCTAAATATATGGGAAATCATGTCATTGCCATAACTTAAATCACTTTCATTATTATAATTAGATTAGATTTTGTAATTTTGCTCATATAGCTTGAAGAGTAGATAAGATTCAATAATGTGCTGATGAATTATGATTGTCTCAAAATGAAGGTAATTAAAAGTCAACCTAATTATTTATTTTTCATAATCTTTTTTTCTGTTTGATTAAAAATATCTTACCATCTTGTCAGCATCATTATGACCCACAAAAATTATAAAATAATTATTGATTATTAAAGGTTACTTAGCCTTCTAGTATTGTGGATTGATATATATGTTCAATTATTCATTGTTGCATATATATATATATATATACTCAGCCTAAGGGGAGGGCTAATTAAGAAGCTAAAGCGTACAAGCTCCCAATTATATGGAATCAATAATTTTATGTTGCGTCCTCCGTTAATTTGAAGCATTATATTATTAAAGTAGCACTCAATTATTTTTTAAGAGTTCTGTTAGAGAGCCAATGAAATATTTGTATAATGTGTATAATGAATTGCTTATTTAGTTCAATATGAGTTAAAAATAAAAATTATCCACAAAATAATAAATTTAAAAACTCTTATTCAGTTATTTTACATCAAATTTCAAATTTCAAATTTTAAATTCTCCAATTTCAAATTTTAAATTTTTAAAAAATTCAATTAGTTATTTCAGAAAAATAATAATATAAAATCCTTTAATATTCTCTTTTTTTTCAACCGGCGGCCACCCCACCTTCATCAATAATCAACCCATTTCATCATTGCTACTTGACTTGTCACACGCCACTCACCCTTAATAAAAATAACCATCCACTTAAAAATAAAAATAATCATCTGCATACCTAATGAATTGAACATCTAACATATTTTAATTATATATAATTAAACTCAATCCAATCAAAATAATCATCTACATAAAAATAAAATAACCATCGACATATCTACTAAAATGACCATTCTAAATTGACCATTAAAATAGAAGAAGAAGATGAATAAACAGAAGAAACTATTATTGTGGTGAAACATAATTTTGAAAGACTAGTCATGATAAAAGCAGCTCTGTTGTGAAGGATAGGGCTCAAATCATGAAAGAAGCTAACCATGCTTGTATCCGAAGAAGAAGAAGAGCATGGTGGTATCATCGGTGAGAAGAGACTTGAAAGAATGGGAGAAAGTGAAGGCGCATCCGGAGGAGGTGAGGACGGTATCGGAAAGAAGGCACACACCGGCTGTGACGGAGGCGCTAGACGTCTGAGTTGCTGCGGTGCCGTTAGTTCGACCCACACAATATGCGCGTCTTCCCTTGGCAGTGGCCTGTGCGACAACGGCGCCACCAGTCGGAACAGTATCGACGTGATTTTCGATGGCGGCTGATGATCGTGGCGTTAGTGTATCGGCGAGACTTCATAAGAAAGGCATAAAACACTACAAACCGTATTGAGTGAGAGAGAGAAGTGAGAGAAGAAGATAGTTTATTTGTTTCTAAAACCGACGATAATTCTAATATTTGATTTAAATTTTAAATTGAAAACTATTCAAAATTAATTAATTCTCTATAATTTAATTTTAATTTTAAATTAATTTCATTGTACACATTGTTATCTCCTCGTACTTTTTCTTTTTTCAATATGGTATATAGCTTCAGAGTGGACAAGTTAGAAACCATTGCCATTTATTATGTCCTTGCGTTTCGTTTCAGCATAGTCTATTTCGTGCTAACAGTTTATAAATTTTTCGTGGAACATATAGTTTACAGAACTAAAGATGTCTCAAACTAATAATATAGTATATAGTCCCGGTTTGGTAGGTTAGTGTTTATGTCTATGATCCATATCTATTAAAGATATGAATATGGTGATATGCATTTATTATTTATTTAGTAAGATATAAATTTTTTAAACACAATTATTTATAAAAAATTATGTATTTTGTATCTTTTTAAAATATTAAAACACGAATTTTTAATTTAAAATACATGTTCAATTATATTTTTTGATAATTATATTTTTATTATTTTTTTTAAAATTTTATAATTATTTTATATTTATTTTCGTTTTTTTTTCTTTCTTTCTCTTCTTTTTCTCTAGTTTTTTTTTTTTGTTTTTCTTCCTTCTTTTTTCTTTTTCTTCTTTTCCTTTTATGTTCTTTCTTCTTCTTTTGTGTCTCGAGATCTAAGACAATACTACATTTCTAATTTTTTTACCATGGGTCTCTATTTTGATTTTCTAGTTTAATTTTTATTTTTGACGAATGCAATGATGATATGAGAGGTGAAATATGATTGGCAATAATGCCTTATTATATGTGTATGGTGTGTTTGTTTATTTTTTTTTGTCTTTAATTTGCTATTAAGTTTATATTTCTATTTGGCTTTGATAGTATCTGAAACAAACCAGTGTATAGCTAGTGTGATATGTGAGTGTTAATTATAAAAAAAAAAAATTTAAAAATAATATAAACTCGATCAGATAGATATCAATATCTTTGAGATGGATCAAGAAAAGTTTTCTTATCAATAGATAAAAATAGAAAATTCTCCCTTATTAATTTATTGATGGATTCCATCTATTTCTTTCATCTATCATAACGGACCAAGCTATCTATCTATCAATCGAGTTGAGAATAACACGTTCATCTTGCTTTTCATTCATTTCCGTCACGCCAACATAGTTTAAAATAATAAGAAGCAGGTGAAGCAGTTAGAAGCATTCGGTTCTAACTCTTAAATTCTTATTCATGAATAAATTGGGAAAGCCAATACAAAGATTTGATTCTGACTTCGTAGAGCCAGTGTCGTTGTTGTCTGTGCGTAGGGTGTTCCCCACTCTCATTCCGGGGCACTAAGGGGCTGGAGTTTTTGAAATAGATAACAATGTTTTACTGACGCCTTGAATCAAACTTTTGTTGCAACTATTATGTTTTCTCTCCCATTGCTAGTAATAGGTTGATGGGTCGCATACCTGGCACATATATTTTGGCCTTATCTTATGTGTCCATAACTAAAAATAGGTGACCTATTAATTAAAACTAATTTCATGAGATGAATATGAATTATTTTTTATCTTTTTCAATTTGGTAGTATTTATTTTTTGTTTTCTTTAATGAATTTAGCTCTTAATTTTTTAACTTGATAGTAAAAGAATTGATAAGAAAGGGATTGAGAAGAGAACAATAGGTTTTGCTTTAATATAGGGTAATATTGACCTTTTAAATTCTTTATATGTTTTATCCATCTATTTTACCAAAACACTGTATATAAATACAAATATTTTATATTTATGTGTCAAGTGTTTGTATCTCGGTGTTTATATATGAAGATAATCAAATATAACCATATGTAACAAAAATATTAAGGTTAAGTACGATTTTGGTCTTTAAAGTATATGTCGAAAATTCTTTTCGTTCTCAACCTTTTTTTGCATATAAAATCGTCTCTAAGACTCAGCTAAGTTTTAAAATCGTCCTTCGAAACAAAATACTCTTCTCCAACAACCCTTCTCCAATAAACTTTCTTTACCAAAATACTCAGTTTCACTTCTTTTTCTTCTTCTTTATCATAGCATCAGCAAAAACAACAATGGAATAAGAAGCAAAAATAATGTAATAAACAAAAGAAACAGAAGAATCAACAACAACAGTGAATTCAGAAGCAGAAGAACAATAGAATCAGAATGAAATCAGAATCAACAACAATGGAATTAGAATAAAAAAATATAATTAACAAAATTAACAAATCAACAATGTAGTTAACAACAGAAACAGAAGCAGAAGAATCAACAATGTAATTAACAAAATTAACAAATCAGAAGCATAATTGAAATCCTACAGAACAATGGCGGGCCCACGATCGAGGAGCAGTGACAAGAACTAGTGGCGAGTAGCGTGAAGCAGCGGCAAGCGAGGAGCAGTGGCGACCGGCAAGGAACAGTGGTTGGCGAGCGAGCGAGGAGGAGGAGGAGCAGAAATGACGACGCGACGCATGACGTCCTCCTTCGCCGATCTACTGGTGTCAACGTCAAACACTGGCGCAGGGCAGAAATAGCGACATGGCGTGCGACGTCCGTCCTCCCTCGACGGCGTCGTCGCCACCTTGCTCTTGCCCCTTCTTCTTCTTCCCTTTCCTCTTCTTCTTCTTCATTTCCCTGTGGTTCCCTTTTTCTCTTTCACTTATTTTTTTATTTTATAAAATTTTTTGTTATGGGTAATTTAGTTCAAAATTTTAAGATTTAAGTAAAAATTGCAATTTTAAAACATAGTTGAATCTTAGGGACGATTTTGTATGTAAAAAAAGGTTGCGAATAAAAATTTTTTTCGGTCTGCACCTTAGAGATCAAAATCATACTTAATTCAAAATATTACGTATAAATCAAAATTAACGATGATATTATATAAAATATATATTATTTAATTTATATTTAATGTATATTTTATATTTCAACATATATTTTATATTAATGGAATGTATGCCTAATATAATTATATTTGTAATCATTTTATTCATAACAATAATATATAATCTAGACCAAAGCATGATTGTTTATTGAATAATTCAATATTTAATCAGATATACTATAATAATGGCATTTTAAAATTGAATGGGTTTAACTTAATTATAAAAATTAATTTAAAAAATAAAAAATATCTCACATTTATAAATATCATAAAAAATCTTATCCTCATATTCGGGAAACTTGTAAGTTGTAACAATCTTCAATAATTTCTTTGTCGTTCTCGTATATAAAAGTTAACATCCATGATCCACATACAACTCAACACTATTATTGCAATGCACGTTCATCACCAACAAAAACAAATTAAATTACTCAAATTTTGTGAGGAAACACGTAAGATGGGAATACTGTCCAACGAATCGTAAGGTGTATAATCAGTGAAGGACCCAAAAAATTTTAAGAATGGGGTAAAATATATATTTTAAGATAAATTTTTTTGATTACTAATTATACTAAAAATATAATGGAAATATAAAAGTTTAAAAAAATTAATAAACACTTTTATTTTTAAAATATTTTAATTTAATTTTAATATATTATTAGATTAAAAATTGTACACATCTATTTAATTATGTATTATAATTAAAAAAATTATATTATACATTCATCACGTAAATAATTATCTAAAACAATATACATATTTTAACATATTAAAATCAACTTCTATGCTTTTAAACAATTGTTCTACTACTCATTATAATTTTCAAATATTAATTACATCTCATTCAATTAAAAAGTTTATTTGTTGTAATATTTATGACTTAAAATATTTTTAATTCAAAATAGTTGTTACAAGCAAAATTATTTAAGAAATAAAATTAAAAAGTATTATATAATATTAAAATAAATAATATTAATTAATAGGTAGATATTCTTTTTGTTTATTATAACTAATTTTTAAAGACAAAATTAGACTTTGATAATTTTATTTATATTTAGAGAACGGAGATTTAGTTTAATAATTAATTAGTTTTTTTTTATCAAAGATAGAAGACTCGAACCCGCAATCTCTTAATTGAGTATGTGGAGACTATACCATTTGAATTATAACTCATTGGCTAATAATTAATTAGTTGATTAGTTTTAAAAAGTATATTATCATTCATTAATTTTTTATTGAGTTAATTTATTTACTTATTTTCAATTTTAATATTAAATCAAATTTAATAAAATAAATATTATTACATGTTAAATTTAATAAAAGAACATTTTTAACATAAATCTCAAAATAAAATTTTATAAATTTTTGTAAGAACAAAAATATAATTACATTGAAAAAATATATTGATTTATATAATATTATTATTTTTTTATAACTTAGTGGGGCAAGTGCCCCCTCTTCATTTAACTTGGGTCCGTCCTTGTGTATGATATATTTTATACTAAATTATTATTATATGGAGAAGATCTTTTTATATCGCAATGATTAATCGTTAACCGAGTTGAAACTCAATTCTCCCCCTGAAATTTTCAACCTGTCTCAATTTCGATCTCCAAATTTATAGATACCCTATTAAAACTGTCAAATATTAAATCGTGATTCACATTTGTTCCTGTAGCTATCTCCATTAACAGAGATCTGATGTGGCACGTTAAGTTAACACGTAGGAAACCTTAAAACGACATCATTTTATGTTCCCTCCCAGTTTTAACTCAATGTGACGTCGTTTAAGGGCTTCGTTGGGTTAAAAACGTTGGGTTAACAAATAGATGAAGAGACAAATGTTAATTGACCCTTCTTCTTCATTCTCTTTTTCTTCTATTCTTCTTCTCCACATTTTTAACCTTCTTGCATGCTTGACTGTGAGAAAGAAGAATCAGAGTAACATTGGTGGTGTATTGAACTGCTTGGTGAGGTTGCTGACGAACTAGCATTAGCGCGGAAAGAGACGATGAAGATCAGGTTAGGAAGTGTTATTTATATATATTTTTTTCACAAATTTCTTAGTACTCTATTTTTGGCTTTTGTTTTGGTTTTTGTATTGGATTGTTATTGTCGAAAGAAGGTGCTGACTATATTTAGGGCATTGTAAATTTTTGCATGTGAATGATGCTAGGGTTTTTTTTCCTTGCTGAAGAAGAGAATGTCAATTTTATCTTTTGGTGGCTGTGGATAAATGTTATTATGTGTGTGTTATTGCTTGTGTATAAAGAATTTGTTGTTTAAAAATGAATGATGACCTATTGTCCTGTTTGGAGTGAAGTCAGTTAAGTCAGTATGCTTTGTTTTTTAAAATTACTGTTGAGATTTCTGTTATTTTGCAATGTAGATGGATGATGATATAACAATTATCATCCACCATAGAGTAAGTTTTGAGACAAAAGAAGATGAAAAAGTCGTGTATGTCGGAGACCAAATTGAACAGTTATTTGGACTAGAGGAAGATACATTAGACGTGTTCTCAATAAAAAATTACTACAAGGTTCTAGGATACGACAATTTAAAGGAGTGATGGTGGCTAGCTCCTGGGAGGCCTTTGAAGACTGAGTTGAGAGCACTCTCACATGACAAGGAGCTCTTAGAGATGTGCTTTCACGCAAAAAATAATGAAGGTTTAGTGCATGTGTACCTTGAGCATGGAAATTCTGAACATGAACTTGATGAGATTCCACAACTGGTCCCTATGACCCCCAATCCAAAAATCATGGTATCTGACACCACCTCAAATCCATCTTCATGTATTCTAAATACACCCCTTGAACAAAAAACAATCACATTTCCTGAAGCAAACTCTGCACCCCCAGGCCAGCTGAACTCTACTCCTTCAACTCAGCCCTACTCTAAACCTCAAACCCAACCCACCTCAATTCATCTAGCCTAACCCACCTCTGAATCTACAGGCCAGCCCAAGTCAAAGCCTGCAGCCCAGCCTACCTCCACACCTCCAGCCCAGTCCACCTCCACAAATCCAGCCCAGCCTAAACCAATGCCTCTCTCCAAGCCATGTTCTTGTAAACCAAAAACCAATAAATCTGAGAAGTCCATTCCACCTACCACTACAAAGAAGTCCACAACAAGTGTCAAAAAGAATTCAAAGTCTATCCTAAAGAAAAGTGCTATCAAGAAGGTACCAATACCACCACCAAAACGAGTGACACGATCAGCTTCAAGATTTGCACCCAAATGGAAGAAGGTTGTTGGTGAGGTCCCATCCATGACATTAAGCAGTGACAGTAGTGACTCGTATGAGAGTGCGGAAGATGAACTCTATAGGCCTGGACCCGAGGCTTTTGAGAAATCTAGTGATGATGATTCTGATTCTGAAGTTGCTGCAGCAGGACCCAGGGATTTGAAAATGAAGAAGAATAACGCAAAAGGTAAGATATGTCTTGAAGACTTGTGTGAAGAAGATGAGTTGATAGTTCATAATTCTGATGAGGAAGTTGATCTGGGCCAAGTGATTGAAAAAGACAGTGAGGTCCAGCCACCATATGATGTCTTTGATGCATACCACGATGATTATGAGGAAATGAAGACTCCACCTAATTTAGATGAAGAATCTGATGCGGATGATGACGATGCTTTCCCAATGTTCATGGAGGGAACAAGATTTGGAGAGCTAAAGTTGGAGGTTAGGATGAAGTTCAATAACAAACATGATTTTATTGAGGCAGTGAGAGAGTTCACCATACAAGAGGGGAGGCAAATCAATTTCAGAAGAAATGAGAGTTATAGGGTGAGAGTTGTTTGCAAGTACAAGAAGGAGGGTTGTAAGTGGGTTACCTATGCCTCTATGGATCATGAAGAGACTTGCTGGCAGATGAAAACATTCAACAACAACCACATATGTGCAAGGATCGGAGGACTAAAAATAGGGCAGCAAGAGAGACAACTAGGCATGGCTTTGAGCAGAAGATGGAGAAAGTAAAGAGAAAGAATGAGGATGCCTGGGCCTACTTGAACAAATGGCCAAAGGAAAGTTGGTCGAAGGCATACTTTAGCCATGGTCCGAAGTTGGACAACATTTGTAATAACGCGTGCGAGGTCTTCAATGCAAGGATAAAGGAGTATAGGGCAAATCCTATACTCACTCTACTAGAGGAAGTACGCATGTTCGTGATGAGAACAATAGCAAAAAATAAAGTGAAGCTGCAACACCACATTGGCAGGTTACCTTCGATTCAGAGGAGCAGACTAGAGAAGATAAGAAAGGAGTCACAAAAATGGCGTCCGGTGTGGTGTGGTGATGATGTCTATCATAGATTTGAGATTCATGAGTTTCCAACAAACATGGCTGTCGACTTGAAAAAGCAGATATGCACATGCAAATTCTGGCAGATCACAGGTATAAGATTTTTTTTCTTACTTGATAGTAGTTATAAAATGTTTCAGATATAAAATCTGTTAGGCATACAATTTAGTTTTGAACAAATTCTGATCTGATTGAATATAAACTGTTTGTGACTGAACCTCCTCTATGATTGAATATAATCTGAAATTCAGGCATGGCATAAGTCCACGCATGTGCTGCAATAGCTAGACTCAATGGTATACCTGAAAACTATTGTCACAAGTGGTTGACAATGGACTCATATAGAGAAACATATAAGCATTCCTTGAATTCCATCCCTGGACAAGCAATGTGGGAGAAGTCTCAGTATAGTAGGCCCCAGGCTCCCAAGATTCGGAGGAAGCCAGGTCCTTTGAAGCAGAAACGACGAAAGGATGCAGATGAAGAGGCTTCAGAAAGTAAGAAGAGTAAGACAGATGCAACAAAACTACCTAGAAAGTACAAGGTGTTTTCTTGTGCTTACTGTGGGACAAAAGGTCACACAAAGAGAAGCTACTCCCAGAGAAAAGCTGATGACATTGCAGCTGCCCTTGCTGCTGCAGTAACAGCTGTAGTAGCTAAGGAGAAAGAAAAGGGTTCTAATGCAAATGAAACCATAGAGGGCCAGCCTGCACAAGACAGAGAAGCTGCCCCAACCATGGCTAATGCTCCTTCAGAGATTGTGCTATCACAGACACCTTTTTCACAACCAGATAATGGAGATTAGGAACAAGTAGGAATCCAATATGTCCTATTATTTGTGTTTTTAACGTTTATTTTAAATATCTGTTTAATTTAATTTTTACTTTGATTGATGAGGACTTGTATTCTACTCATGCAACCATAGGTAACTCCTGCAACGAGGCCCGACAAATTACAACATAAGAGGAAAGCATCTCCAGCCCCAAGATCATCAAGTGTTGACCCATTGCAAGGAGCAAGTGCTGAAACATCTTCAAGGATGGCTCAATTCATGAAATTTGTCCTAACAGCAGGAGTGAAGCCAGCATTCAAACCTCCTAGGAAGAAATGAATGATGTTTAGTTGTGATGGACTATTATAGTTAGGGTAGTTGTTTTCTTAATTATGTTTATCTTGTGTCACTGAAACATGGTTATGTGTGTCCAAAATACTTGGCTATTTTGTTAAAGAATTTCTGGATGTATTTTGTTCATGACTTTCTGGATATTTATTCAGCTATTGGCAAGTAATGCTTTTGGATATTCACTAAATGTAGACACTTTATTTCAGCTTTATGAATGGTACCAATATGTTTAATACTTAGCTTTACTTCCTCACTATTGTACCAGAGGAGCTAACACCATGCTTTTTTTTCATGGAAATCTGAATACAATGCTTTCATTCACCTTCAGAGTACACACCTTCAAGTCTACACTTTTAATCAAAACTTAATCATACTTATACCATACATAACAGTTAGAAACACAACTAAACAAATAACCAAACTTAAAATACTAATCCATATTTTCAAACACCTAATTTCAACTTCCATTAAAGTAATTCTCCATGCTAAATTCATCTTCCAACTATCATCACTGCTTGTAAGTTGTGTTTTACCCACTAAACTCTTTTCTTCTTCACCGTCTGCCCACATAAAGAAGCCACACCACATTCTCCTAGAACTCTGCCAATTTTGCAACAACCAACAAAAAGAAAAAATGTTAAGCTTACTCGTCACCCACAAATACCAGTAGCAACACATTAAAGAAGAAGAAGATGATGAAAATGACATTGGGAAGCCCCATGAGAACGTGATCGTGCAGAACTCACTGCAGCTTGGCTTCCTGAACTCATCATTTCTCTAGCACAGTCTTGAACGTATTCGAAAAGGAGGGCTGCAAATTAGGGTTTTATCATCTATGGAGGAATTAAATTGAGTTCATTCAAATTCTGCCATATCATTTACTCATCACATTTCTACTCTGGCAAGCTGCATGACACATGGATACACACTCTGGCGACTTAACGTGCCACATCAGATCTCCGTTAACGGAGATAGTGACAGGGGCAAACGTGGGTCACGATTCAATATTTGAGGGTTTTAATTGGGTAACTATAAATTTGATGGTCGAAATTGAGGCAAGTCAAAAATTTCAAGGGCCAAAATGGGTTTCAACTCCACGTTAACCACAAATTCATATTTTAAATTATATAGATTAAAATATGTGATTTATAAATATTGAAATAATTATTCAAATCACTCTTTAAAAATTTAAAAAACAAACAATTTAATCTCCAAAAAAATTAATATACAAAAGCATTCACAAAATTTTATTCTGGCAGACAAATCAGTCTCCAGTCTATTTTTCTATGCAATAATTATCCAAATCAATCCCTAAAACTTTTAAAAACAGATATTTTAATCTCCAAGAAAAATTAATATACATATCAATCTCCAACATTTTTCTCTATCAAACATAATAGTCTCCCATCCATTTTCTAACATAATTCACTAACGGAGAATGTAAATTTGACACACTTTTTTTTGTTAACATTGTTTTTGCACAAATTATAAATCAAAGAAAAATAATATGTATGTGCCACATAAATGTATATGTTAAGTTAGTCTAATTATGAAATAGAAATTCAGTTAACTTTTTGAGTTAATTGATAATTTGGTGATCAAGTTGAGATTCAACTAAAAATAGAAGAATAATTTTGATTATACTTAATTTTTAGCTATCACACCAAAGTAAATTATATTAAATACAAAAATATCAAATGAATTTAACCTTGACTCTTAAGTTTTTTGTAGAATAATTTATTATTATTATTATTATTATTATTATTATTATTGTAAAATCTGGTTAATTAATGGCTAATTAACCCATAAATGAGAATTTATTCTAGAAAGCCTAAAATGTGATTTTTATGGCTAAATGTGATAGGAGAGATTGAGACAAGAATTTCGGTACCAATTTTATAGAATTCGGACCAAGATTGGACCGAACGGGTCAAACCGGGCCAACCGGACCCAAAGTGGGCCCTTGGCCCAACATAACTAAACCAAAACCCTAGTTTTCAACACTCTCTCTCTCCTCACTTATCACTCAAAAACGCTGAAATGGAGGCCAAGGAGGGGAGAACTCTCTCTCAAGTTCTTTCTCTCACTTGATCTTCAAACCACCATAACTTTTGATCTAGAGCTCCGATTGCCGCTCCGTTTGTGGCCACGCATTTACCGCGGAGAGCTCTACAAAACCCATATAATTAATCCTGAGGTAAGCCACGTTTTGCTCTTCGAAAATTCCAGCCTTGTTTTCGAGTTTTATGAGCAAAAATATTGAGATTTTGGGCTCTTTGATGTTATAGGACCCAACTCTCTTGAAGGAGAAGGTTAATCTTGTCTCCTTGGACCTTGGGTGTGGTAAGATTCTCAACCCTAGTGTAATTTTGTTGTTCTATGATATTTGGGTTTTGAGATGTTGTGTATGGGTATGATGATTGTGGCTTAGGTTGTGTATGTGTGAATATTGGAGCTTGATTGGTGATTTTGGAAAGTTTAAGAAGGGATTTGGTGGTGAAAAATCTGTTCTTGGAGGTGTTGAGGCCTTGAGAGCTTGTGGATAAGTGATTTGGAAGTGCTCCGGTTGAGCTTGGGAAATCGGCTAAGGTATGGTTTCGGTTTCTCGTATCTAATATGTAATGTGGTAGAAAATACTTAGGCTAGAGGCCCTAAGAAAGGCATTGAATTGTTGATGTTGTTGAATGGTTGATACATATGATGTGGTCATATATGTGATGATGATTAATGATACCTTGATGGTATGATGTATGAGAAATATGCATGTTGTGATATATGCTTGATGATTGGTTATGGTTGAATTGTGGGTTGAACCATGTTGATGGTGAGTATGATATTAATTGTGTACAATGACAATTTATTGGAATTCGTGTTGTTGAGAATTGGCATGAGGAAGAGTATATGATATGTCAATATGTTTGAGTTTGAGCCACTTGGGTGAAGTGGGTTAAAATGATGAGATAGTGATTTTGGTAAATTGCAGTGAAAGTCCCAATGTGTGAGTTGAGGAGGCTTGATGTTGGATTTAATATATTTTGATTGATTTCAAAGAAAAGGGATGAAATTGGCATGTTTTGATTGATTTTGAAAAGTGTTGGAAATGACTTGTTTTGAAAATGGCATGTTGTGGTTTTGTATGAAAAACATGTTTTTTGGGCATACTTTGACGGGACATAACTTGGACTACGGATCTCTGTTTTGTGCCAAATCTGTTTAGAAATGAAATTGGATCCGGGATATCCATGTTCGAAGAACGGGTGAAAAATGATTTAAAATGAGGAAGTTATGTCCGTCGGAAGATTGGGGGTTAGATATGTGAATTCTGCAGTTTTTAACTTAAGAAAATTTTTAGCAGAATGACCCCCCGCGCGTAGGCGCACTTGGCGCGTACGCGCCGTTCTTCTCGAAAATGCCATCCATGCGTGCGCATGATGTGCGCGTGCACGCTGATGTGCTGCACCCAATGCCCAGCCATTTTCCAGAGAGTTATGCCAAAACTGTGCCAGCTTTGTGCTAGGGGCACGAGAGCACGCACGCGTACGTGTGGCTGACGCGTGCGCGTCGCTTGGGTATTTTTCAACCCACACGTTAGCGTGCTTGACGCATACGCGTCGATGAGTTTTTGAGGACATCCACGCGTGCGCGTGGAGTGCACGTACGCGTGGCCCTGTTTTCATCCCAAAGTTAATTTTTGAGTTTTCAAAGCCAAATCTCATACTTCTAAGCCTCTGATCTCACCATTTATGTCTTAAATCATTATGATATGCCTAGCAATGAGAAAAGGAGCTAGGGGATGTGGTAACTTGTGAGTGAAGCAAGGGAAAAATGAATGATCAATGAGGATCAAAGATGATTATGTGAGATGCGGAGGATGGTGGTGGAAGTGCTTGATATGCCATGGGCCGAAGGGCCGTAATTGTTAATGAATTGGCTGGTTATGGATTTAACCGTGAGCCGGATGGCTGGATTATTGCCGTGTTACGGCGGAGCCATGATTATGGCTATGTATAAATGCATATATGCTGTTGAATGAATTGTAAATGTTGCACTTCCACTGTTGGAGATGAGAGTTTCCCTGGGAGGAAGCAGTGGCTAGCCACCACGTGCTCCAGGTTGAGACTCGAAGCTCTTTTGACCCTATGTCATAAGTGTGGCCGGGCACTGTGAAAGACCCGGATGAGCTCGCCCCCGTAAATATTCACCAGTGAAGGTGATGGATATAGATCATGATTATGATCAAGTTTATGATGAGTATAACTCGAGTTGGGGATGCGTGACAGAGGGACAGTCCAATGGTTAGCTACCAGGACTTGTCGGGTTGGCTCTATAACCGACAGATGATATCATCAGCCACTAGGGACAGGCATTCATCATATGCATACTATATGAATTGTTTGAGATTGCCTATTTGACTGCATATTACTTGCTAATTATCTAAATGCCTTAATTGTTCCTATTTGTATATTCCTTGTTTGATATAACTGTGTTTGCTACATTATGCTCCTGCTGGTGGTTGGGAGTTCTGAAGGAATTGGAAAGGGAAGTATTAGTTAGACTGAAGAAATCTTTAGTCAGATGCCCTTTTATGGTTTAGCTTGCTTATAAGCTTTGAATTATCTGGAGGAAGTTCTAGGATTGCCTTCGGCTTTCCTCTACTATTATGTATTATATATGTGGAAGCTGTTACCATGCTGGGGACCTTTGGTTCTCACCCATGCGGATTTTGTGGTTTTCAGATGCAGGACGTGAGGTTTTCCGCTGAAGCATGCTGGAGACTTCTAGATTTGCGAAGATCCTTTGTTCTCGGGTCTATGTTTTGGTTTATATGTTTTGCTTAGATACTTCTATCTCCATTAAATAATACAAACTGTGATGACTCCTCTTATGGGAGATTTTGGAGAATAGGTTTATGTATTTGTGTCCCTTTGGGGTTTTCCTTATTTTCTCATATGTATATATTGCTATGCTCGGACCGGTTATCTTCGTAGCCGGATTGTAAGTCTTGATATTCCTGTTTTTGACACTCCTTTGTATATATATAATCTCGCGTTGGTTACCCTTGTTCGTTACGTTATCGATCGGAGTGTTGCGCTTTAGGATTTCGATTTTTTTGTTTACCCCTTTTTCTACAAAGGCTCCTAGTTATAATCAATCATTCATACTACTATATGTACTAAATTTTTATTTTAGAGGTCGTAATACCTTGCCATCTCTGAATTATGACTTAAGCATAAGACTCTGTATGGTAGGGTGTTACAATTATTATTATTATTATACTAATGAGTGACAATATATATACTTTTTTATTTTATTTGTATGTTAAATTTATTATTTATTTTATATTTTAATAACTCAATAATTAATTTGTTTATATATATATATTATATATATTTTTTAAGTATTTATTTAAAAAATGTTAATAAATATTACATAATTATGGACAAAAAATATATTAGGATTAATAACTTGTTTTTGAATTTATATTATTCAAAAAAATTTAATATTCATTTTAATAATTTTGTAAAACTAACAACATTATTAATTTGAAAAAGTATATATAAAAATAGAAATAAAAATAAAATATATAGAAAACAATATTTGTTTACGTCAGAAAATAGAGGGGGACTGTTATGTCTGATAGAAAAAAATGTTGAGATTTATCTGTATATTAATTCTTTTGAGACTAAAATATCCATTTTTAAAATCATTTGATACTGATTTGGGTAATTACTCCGCCGAAAAATAAACCAGGAACTGATTGTCTACCGGAGTAAAATTTTGGGGATGTTTTTGTATATTAATTTTTCTTGGAGACTAAAATTTTTCTTGGAACCAGATGGCGCCTCGTGGACGCGGTAGAGGTAGTGTGAGAGGTCGTACGAATGCTCGTGCGCCGGAGAATAACCCTAATGACTAGGTGAACTTTATGACCGCGTTGGAGAACATGGCTGCTGCTATGCAAGCCACTGCTGAGGCTCTTGGTCAACAGATGAACAACCATGGTAATGATGGAGGTGGAGTTCAGGGCCCGATAACACTGACAAACTTTTTGAAGGTTAATTCGCCTAAGTTCAAGGGAACTACTAGCCCAACTGAGGCTGATACATGGTTTCAGGCTATAGAGCGAGCACTGCAAGCACAAGTGGTACTTGAAGGGCAGCGTGTCGAGTTTGCTAGCTATATGCTCACAGGTGAAGCGTCGCATTGGTGGCAAGGCATCCGACATCTTCTGCAGCAAGGTGATGACTATATCACCTGGAATGTCTTCCAAGAAGAGTTCTATAAGAAGTACTTTCTGACTTCTGCTAGGACGGCCAAGGAGCTTGAATTGTTACGGCTGAAGCAGGGTACCATGTCTGTATCTGAGTATACTGACAAGTTTGAAGAGCTATTCAGGTTCTCTCGTATGTGCCAAGGGACTCCGGTGGAATATGAGGAATGGAAGTGTGTTAAGTATGAAGGAGGACTCCGGAGCGATATTTTCAGTTCAGTGGGACCAATGGAGATTAGGACTTTCTCCGAGTTGGTAAACAAGTGTAGGGTTGCTGAAGAGTGTGTGAAAAGGGCAACCGCTGAGAAAGGGAGTCACAAAGGATCATTCCCACAGAACCGAGGGAAGAGCTTTGCACGTAGAGGTCTGTCTTTCAAGAGGGGAAGCTCTTTCAGGAGGCCCAACAACAACAACTCCCAAGGGAAGAAGTTTGGAAAGCAGCCTCAGAATGATCAAGTTGTACTAGATGTGGGAGTCACCATCCAGGAGCACCATGCAAGGCCGGATGGGGCTTGTGCTACAATTATGGAAAAGCGGGGCATAAAGCCCCAAGCTGCCCAGAGAAGCAGAAACAAGGTGCTGGGAAAGCACAATAGACTGGTCGGGTGTTCACCACTTCAACTATAGGTGCTGAGGGATCTGAGACACTCATTCGAGGTAACTGTGAAATAGCTGGTCAAACTTTAAATGCTTTATTTGATTCGGGAGCATCAAATTCATTCATTGCATTTGAGAAAGCCCATGAGTTAGGATTGAAGATTGTAACCTTAGGTTATGATCTAAGAGTGTATAATGCTACCCATGAAGCCATGGTGACTAGGCTAGGATGCCCGGAAGTTTCCTTTAGGTTCAAGCAGCGTGATTTTGTTCATAATTTAGTCTGCTTGCCGATGATCGGTCTTGATCTTATCTTGGGATTGGACTGGTTATCTAAGAACCATGTTCTGCTTGATTGTTCTACAAAGTCGGTGTACTTTATACCGGAAGATACAGAAGGGCCGGTCGTGGTAAATAATTATTACTTGAATTCGATGATGGTGAACTGTTCTGGAATCGAATGTCAAGGTATCCTGTTGTTAACCGCGGGTGTTTCGGGTGATGATCAAAGGTTGGAGCAGATTCCGGTTGTGTGTGAGTTTCCGGAAGTTTTTCCCGATGATATTGATGAGTTTTCACCTAACCGAGAGGTTGAGTTTGCTATTGAGTTGGTGCCCGGGGCGGGACCAATCTCAAGCGCTCCTTATAGGATGTCACCGTTAGAGATGAACGAGCTAAAGTCTCAGTTAGAGGATTTTTTGGGTAAAAATTTTATCCGACCAAGTGTCTCTCCATGGGGTGCTCCAGTGCTACTGGTAAAGAAGAAAGATGGGAGTATGCGGCTCTGTGTGGATTACAGGCAGTTGAACAAGGTTACAATAAAGAATAAGTACCCATTGCCGAGAATTGATGATCTCATGGATCAGTTGCAAGGAGCTGGGGTTTTCTCCAAGATCGATTTGCGATCCGGCTATCACCAGATAAGGGTGAGGGGTGAGGATATCCCTAAGACCACTTTTAGGACTCGTTATGGTCATTACGAGTACATTGTAATGTCCTTTGGGTTGACAAACGCTCCTGCGGTATTCATGGATTACATGAATAGAGTTTTCTGTCCGTTTCTGGATAAATTCGTTGTTGTCTTCATTGATGACACACTAATTTATTCCAAGACTGAAGAAGAGCATGTGGAACACTTGAGGACCGTGTTGCAGATTCTAAAGGAGAAGAAACTCTATGCAAAACTGTCTAAGTGTGAGTTTTGGAAGAGTGAGGTGAAGTTTTTGGGTCACGTGGTGAGTAAGAAGGGAATAGCCGTAGATCCAACTAAGGTGGAGGCTGTGATGGATTGGAAGCAACCAACCACCGTAACAGAGATAAAGAGTTTTCTGGGCTTAGCTGGCTATTACCGAAGGTTTATCAAGGGCTTTTCACAGATAGCTTTGCCAATGACAAAGTTAACCCGTAAAGACACTCCGTTTGTTTGGACTCCTGAATGCGAGGAGAGCTTTCAGACATTGAAGAAAAAGTTGACCACTGCACCTGTGTTAGTGTTACCTGAGCCGAACGAGCCTTTTGAGGTGTACTGTGATGCCTCATTAAAGGGTCTAGGGTGCGTGCTGATGCAGCATCATAATGTGGTGGCGTATGCCTCACGACATTTGAGACCACATGAAGTTAATTATCCTACGCACGACTTGGAGCTTGCTGCGGTCGTGTTTGCGCTAAAGGTGTGGAGGCATTACCTCTATGGGGTTAAGTTCCAAGTTTTCTCTGATCATAAGAGCTTGAAATATCTCTTTGATCAGAAAGAGCTTAATATGAGGCAGAGGAGGTGGATGGAATTGTTGAAGGACTACGACTTTGAGTTGCATTACCATCCAGAAAAGGCGAATGTAGTGGCAGATGCGTTAAGCCGGAAGTCATTATATGCGGCTTGGATGATGCTTCAAGAGGAGAAGTTGCTCAAGGGATTCGAGAGTCTGAAAATTGGTGCTCAAGAAGTATCCGGAACTTTGTGTTTGAGCCGATTAGAAATCTCAAGTGACTTTAAGTCCGAACTCCTAAAGGCTCATCAAAATGATGAAGCGTTATGGAAGGTGTTGCCGGCTATTGAGCAAGGAAAACAGTGGAGAGTGTCGGAAGAAAAAGATGGGTTATGGAGATTCAAGGGTAGGATCATTGTGCCAGATGTTGGCACTTTGAGGCAAGATATCTTAAAGGAGGCACACAAAAGCGGATTCTCCATTCACCTGGGAAGTACTAAGATGTACCATGATTTAAAGGCGATGTTTTGGTGGCCGGGTATGAAGAATGATGTGGCGGAATATGTTTCAAAGTGCTTAACTTGTCAAAAGGTAAAGATTGAACATCAAAGACCTTCCGGGATGTTGCAACCTTTAGAGATCCCACAATGGAAGTGGGAAAGTATTGCAATGGACTTTGTGTCGGGATTGCCAAGGACTAGGACTGGTTTTGATGCTATTTGGGTGATTGTGGACCGACTGACGAAGTCAGCTCACTTTTTACCCGTTCGGATGACCTACACCTTTGAGGAGCTAGCACGGTTATACATAAAGGAGATTGTGAGACTTCATGGTGTACCTGCTACTATAATCTCTGATAGAGATCCTCGTTTCACTTCAAGGTTTTGGGGTGCATTTCAAAAAGCTTTTGGAACCCGATTAAGCTTGAGCACGGCTTACCATCCTCAAACAGAGGGTCAATCCGAGAGGACGATCCAAACACTAGAGGATATGTTGAGAGCTTGTGTTTTGGACCAACCGGCGAGTTGGGAACGGTATATGCCATTAGTGGAGTTTGCATACAATAATAGTTATCATGCGAGCATTGGAATGGCTCCGTATGAGGCCTTGTATGGGAGGAAATGTCAATCTCTGCTATGTTGGTATGAAGCTGGAGAGAAAAGCTTGTTGGGGCCGGAAATGATAGATGAGACCATGGTGCACGAAATTGTGATCATCAATGGCGCCATCAACATGGTACGCTCATTGCAATCTCAACTCTTTATCACAACTTCGCACAACTAACCAGCAAGTGCACTGGGTCGTCCAAGTAATAAACCTTACGCGAGTAAGGGTCGATCCCACGGAGATTGTTGGTATGAAGCAAGCTATGGTCACCTTGTAAATCTTAGTCAGGCAGATTCAAATGGTTATGGATGATATATGAATAAAACATAAAGATAAAGATAGAGATACTTATGTAATTCATTGGTGAGAATTTCAGATAAGCGTATGGAGGTGCTTTTTCCCTTCTGTCTCTCTGCTTTCCTACTGTCTTCATCCAATCCTTCTTACTCCTTTCCATGGCAAGCTGTATGTTTTGCATCACCGTTGTCAGTGGCTACAGTCCCGTCCTCTCAGTGAAAATGTTCAACGCACCCTGTCACGGCACGGCTAATCATCTGTCGGTTCTCAATCAGGTTGGAATAGAATCCATTGATTCTTTTGCGTCTGTCACTAACGCCCAGCCTTCAGGAGTTTGAAGCTCGTCACAGTCATTTAATCATTGAATCCTACTCAGAATACCACATACAAGGTTTAGACCTTCCGGATTCTCTTGAATGCCGCCATCAATTCTAGCTTATACCACGAAGATTCCGATTAAGGAGTCCAAGAGATAAACATTCAAGCATTGTTTGCTTGTAGAACGGGAGTGGTTGTCAGGCATGCGTTCATAAGTGAGAATGATGATGAGCGTCACATAATCATCACATTCATCAAGTTCTTGAGTGCGAATGAATATCTTGGAATAAGAACAAGCTGAATTGAATAGAAAAACAATAGTAATTGCATTAATACTCGAGGTATAGCAGAGCTCCACACCTTAATCTATGGTGTGTAGAAACTCCACCGTTGAAAATACATAAGAACAAGGTCTAGGCATGGCCGAATGGCCAGCCCCCAATGATCTAAGAACTAGATGTCCCAAAGATGATCAAAAGATCTAAAGTGATCAAAAGATAAAAATACAATAGCAAAAGGTCCTATTTGTAGAGAACTAGTAGCCTAGGGTTTACAGAAATGAGTAAATGACATAAAAATCCACTTCCGGGCTCACTTGGTGTGTGCTTGGGCTGAGGATTGAAGCATTTTCGTGTAGAGACTCTTCTTGGAGTTAAACGCCAGCTTTTATGCCAGTTTGGGCGTTTAACTCCCATTCTTGTGCCAGTTCCGGCGTTTAACGCCGGGCAGTTTTGAGCTGATTTGGAACGCCAGTTTGGGCCATCAAATCCCGGGCAAAGTATGGACTATTATACATTGCTGGAAAGCCCAGGATGTATACTTTCCAACACCATTGAGAGCGCGCCAATTGGGCTTCTGTAGCTCCAGAAAATCCACTTCGAGTGCAGGGAGGTCAGAATCCAACAGCATCTGCAGTCCTTTTCAGCCTCTGAATCAGATTTTTGCTCAGGTCCCTCAATTTCAGCCAGAAAATACCTGAAATCACAGAAAAACACACAAACTCATAGTAAAGTCCAGAAAAATGAATTTTAACTAAAAATTAATAAAAATATACTAAAAACTAACTAAATCCTACTAGAAACATACTAAAAACAATGCCAAAAAGCGTACAAATTATCCGCTCATCACAACACCAAACTTAAATTGTTGCTTGTCCTTAAGCAACTGAAAATCAAATAAGATAAAAAGAAGAGAATATACAATGAATTCTAAAAACATCTATGAAGATCAGTATTAATTAGATGAGCGGGGCTTTTAGCTTTTTGCCTCTGAATAGTTTTGGCATCTCACTCTATCCTTTGAAATTCAGAATGATTGGCTTCTATAGGAACTCAGAATCCAGATAGTGTTATTGATTCTCCTAGTTAAGTATGATGATTCTTGAACACATCTACTTTATGAGTCTTGGCTGTGGCCCAAAGCACTCTGTCTTCCAGTATTACCACCGGATACATACATGCCACAGACATATAATTGGGTGAACCTTTTCAGATTGTGACTCAGCTTTGCTAGAGTCCCCAATTAGAGGTGTCCAGGGTTCTTAAGCACACTCTTTTTTCCTTGGATCACAACTTTATTTCTCTTTTTTTTTTCGTTTTTCTCCTTTTTTTGTATTCACTGCTTTTTCTTGCTTTAAGAATCATTTTTATGATTTTTCAGATCCTCAGTAACATGTCTCCTTTTTCATCATTCTTTCAAGAGCCAACATTCATGAACAACAAATTCAAAAGACTTATGCACTGTTCAAGCATACATTCAGAAAACAAAAGTATTGCCACCACATCAAAATAATTAATCTGTTATAAAATTCAAAATTCATGCAATTCTTCTCTTTTTCAATTAAGAACATTTTTCATTCAAGAAAGGTGATGGATTCATAGGACATTCATAACTTTAAGGCATAGACACTAAGACACTAATGATCACAAGACACAAACATGGATAAACATAAGCATAAAATTCGAAAAACAGGAAAATAAAGAACAAGGAAATTAAAGAACGGGTCCACCTTAGTGATGGCGGCTTGTTCTTCCTCTTGAAGATCTTATGGAGTGCTTGAGCTCCTCAATGTCTCTTCCTTGCCTTTGTTGCTCCTCTCTCATGATTCTTTGATCTTCTCTAATTTCATGGAGGAGGATGGAATGTTCTTGGTGCTCCACCCTTAGTTGTCCCATGTTGGAACTCAATTCTCCTAGGGAGGTGTTGATTTGCTCCTAATAGTTTTGTGGAGGAAAGTGCATCCCTTGAGGCATCTTAGGGATTTCATGATGAGTGGGATCCCTTGTTTGCTCCATCCTTTTCTTTGTGATGGGCTTGTCCTCATCAATGGGGATGTCTCCCTCTATGTCAACTCCAACTGAATAACAGAGGTGACAAATGAGATGAGGAAATGCTAACCTTACCAAGGTAGAGGACTTGTCCGCCACATTATAAAGTTCTTGGGCTATAACCTCATGAACTTTTACTTCTTCTCCAATCATGATGCTATGGATCATGATGGCCCGGTCTATAGTAACTTCGGACCGGTTGCTAGTGGGAATGATTGAGCGTTGGATAAACTCCAACCATCCTCTAGCCACGGGCTTGAGGACATGCCTTCTCAGTTGAACCGGCTTCCCTCTTGAATCTCTCTTCCATTGGGCGCCCTCTTCACAGATGTCTATGAGGACTTGGTCCAACCTTTGATCAAAGTTGACCCTTCTAGTGTAAGGGTGTTCATCTCCTTCACGGGCAAGTTGAATGCCAACCTTACATTTTTCGGACTAAAATCTAAGTATTTCCCCCGAACCATTGTAAGCCAATTCTTTGGGTTCGGGTTCACACTTTGATCATGGATCTTGGTGATCCATGCATTGGCATAGAACTCTTGAACCATTAAGATTCTGACTTGTTGAATGGGGTTGGTAAGAACTTCCCAACCTCTTCTTCGGATCTCATGTCGGATCTCCGGATATTCACTCTTTTTGAGTTTAAAAGGGACCTCGGGGATCACCTTCTTCAAGGCCACAACTTCATAGAAGTGGTCTTGATGCACCCTTGAGATGAATCTCTCCATCTCCCATGACTCGGAGGTGAAAGCTTTTGCCTTCCTTTTCCTCTTTCTAGAGGTTTCTCCGGCCTTGGATGCCATAAATGGTTATGGAAAAACAAAAAGCAATGCTTTTACCACACCAAACTTAAAAAGCTTGCTCGTCCTCGAGCAAAAGAAGAAAGAAGAGAGTAGAAGAAGAAGAAATAGAGGAGATGGAGATGGCTTATGGTTCGGCCAAAGGGGGAGAAGTAGTGTTTAGGTTGTGTGAAAATGAAGGGGTGAAGATTGGTTTATATAGGGGTGAAGAGAGGGGTAGGGTTCGGCTATGGGAGGGTGGATTTGGGTGGGAAAGTGGTTTGAATTTGAATGGTGAGGTAGGTGGGGTTTTATGAAGGATGGATGTGAGTGGTGAAGAGAAAGATGGGATTTGATAGGTGAAAGGTTTTTTTGGGGAAGAGGTATTGAGGTGATTGGTGAATGGGTGAAGAAGAGAGAGAGTGGTGGGGTAGGTGGAGATCCTGTGGGGCCCACAGATCCTGAGGTGTCAAGAAAAAGTCATCCCTGCACCAAGTGGCGAGCAAAAATGCCCTTCATGCCAATTCTGGCGTTAAACGCCGGGCTGGTGCCCATTTCTGGCGTTTAACGCCAACTTCTTGCCCTTTCCTGGCGTTTAACGCCAGTCTGGTGCCGCTTTTTGACGTTAAACGCCCAGAATAGTGCCAGACTGGGCGTTAAACGCCCATTTGCCCTTACTGGTGTTTAAACGCCAGCAAGGTCTTCTTCCAGGGTGTGCTATTTTTCTTTCTGTTTTTTATTCTGATTTTGCTTTTTCAATTAATTTTGTGACTTCTCATGATCATCAACCTACAGAAAACATGAAATAACAAAGGAAAATAGATTAAATATAACATTGGGTTGCCTCCCAACAAGCGCTTCTTTAATGTCAGTAGCTTGACAGAGGGCTCTCATGGAGCCTCAAAGGTACTCAGAGCAATGTTGGAACCTCCCAACACCAAACTTAGAGTTTGAATGTGGGGGTTCAATACCAAACTTAGAATTTGGCTGTGGCCTCCCAACACCAAACTTAGAGTTTGACTGTGGGGGCTCTGTTTGACTCTGTTTTGAGAGAAGCTCTTCATGCTTCCTCTCCATGGTGACAGAGGGATATCGTTGAGCTTTAAACACAAAGGATTCTTTATTCACTTGAATGATCAATTCTCCTCTGTCAACATCAATCACAGCCCTTGCTGTGGCTAGGAAGGGTCTGCCAAGGATGATGGATTCATCCATGTACTTCCCAGTCTCTAGGACTATGAAATCAGCAGGGATGTAATGGTTTTCAACTTTCACCAAAACATCCTCTATAAGTCCATAAGCTTGTTTTCTTGAGTTATCTGCCATCTCTAGTGAGATTCTTGCAACTTGTACCTCAAAGATCCCTAGCGTCTCCATTACAGAGAGAGGCATGAGGTTTACACTTGACCCTAAGTCACACAGAGCCTTCTTAAAGGTCATGGTGCCTATGGTACAAGGTATTGAAAACTTCCCAGGATCTTGTCTCTTTTGAGGTAATCTCTGCCTAGACAAGTCATCCAGTTCTTTGGTGAGTAAAGGAGGTTCGTTCTCCCAAGTCTCATTACCAAATAACTTGTCATTTAGCTTCATGATTGCTCCAAGGTATTTAGCAACTTACTCTTCAGTGACATATTCATCCTCTTCAGAGGAAGAATACTCATCAGAACTCATGAATGGCAGAAGTAAATCCATTGGAATCTCTATGGTCTCAGTGTGAGCCTCAGATTCCCATGGTTCCTCATTAGGGAACTCATTGGAGGCCAGTGGATGTCCATTGAGGTCTTCCTCAGTGGCGTTCACTGCCTCTTCCTCCTCTCCTAGTTTGGCCATGTTGATGGCCTTGCACTCTCCTTTTGGATTCTCTTCTATATTGCTTGGAAGAGTACTAGGAGGGAGTTCAGTAATTTTCTTGCTCAGCTGTCCCACTTGTGCCTCCAAGTTTCTAATGGAGGACCTTGTTTCAGTCATGAAACTTTGAGTGGTTTTGATTAGATCAGAGACCATGGTTGCTAAGTCAGAGTGGTGGTGCACGAAATTGTGATCAATACTTTTTAATACACAAAACAATCCCCGGTAATGGCTCCAAAGACTTGGTGCTCAATACCATGGCATAAACACAACTTCGCACAACTAACCAGCAAGTGCACTGGGTCGTCCAAGTAATAAACCTTACGCGAGTAAGGGTCGATCCCACGGAGATTGGTGGTATGAAGCAAGCTATGGTCATCTTGTAAATCTCAGTCAGGCAGACTCAAATGGGTATAGATGATGAATAAAGTAATAAGATAAAGATAGAGATACTTATGCATATCATTGGTGAGAGCTTCAGATAAGCGAATGAAGATGCCTTCCCTTCCGTCTCTCTGCTTTCCTAATGTCTTCATCCAATCCTTCTTACTCCTTTCCATGGCAAGCTTATGCAAGGGTTTCACTGTTGTCAATGGCTACCTCCCATCCTCTCATTGGAAATACGTTCCTGATGCTCTGTCACAGCATCGGCTATCCATCTGTCGGTTCTCAATCAGGCCGGAATAGAATCCAGTGATTCTTTTGCGTCTGTCACTAACGCCCCGCCCTCAGGAGTTTGAAGCACGTCACAGTCATTCAATCATTGAATCCTACTCAGAATACCACAGACAAGGTTAGACCTTCCGGATTCTCTTGAATGCCGCCATCAGTTCTTGCCTATACCACGAAGACTCTGATCTCACAGAATGGCTGGCTCGTTTGTCAGGCGAGCACTCGGTTGTCAGGCGATCAACCATGCATCATGCAATCAGAAATCCAAGAGATATTCACTAAGCCTCAGAGCTTGTAGAACAAGAATGGTTGTCAGTCACCTTGTTCATAGGTGAGAATGATGATGAGTGTCAATCATCACCTCATCAAGTTGAAGAACAAGTGATATCTTGGACAAAGAACAAGCGGAATTGAATAGAAGAACATTAGTAATTGCATTAATACTCGAGGTACAGCAGAGCTCCACACCTTAATCTATGGTGTGTAGAAACTCCACCGTTGAAAATACATAAGAACAAGGTCTAGGCATGGCCAAATGGCCAGCCTCCCAAAGTGAGTTCAATCATCAAAACATGATCAAAAGACTCTCTATATTACAATAGTAAAAGGTCCTACTTATAGAAAACTAGTAGCCTAAAGTGTACAAAGATGAGTAAATGACATAAAAATCCACTTCCGGGCCCACTTGGTGTGTGCTTGGGCTGAGCAATGAAGCATTTTCGTGTAGAGACTCTTCTTGGAGTTAAACGCCAGCTTTTATGCCAGTTTGGGCGTTTAACTCCCAATTAGGTGCCAGTTCCGGCGTTTAACGCTGGAATTTCTGTAGGTGACTTTGAACGCCGGTTTGGGCCATCAAATCTTGGGCAAAGTATGGACTATCATATATTGCTGGAAAGCCCAGGATGTCTACTTTCCAACGCCGTTGAAAGCGCGCCAATTGAGCTTCTGTAGCTCCAGAAAATCCACTTCGAGTGCAGGGAGGTCAGAATCCAACAGCATCTGCAGTCCTTTTCAGTCTCTGAATCAGATTTTTGCTCAGGTCCCTCAATTTCAGCCAGAAAATACCTGAAATCACAGAAAAACACACAAACTCATAGTAAAGTCCAGAAAAGTGAATTTTAACTAAAAACTAATGAAAATATACTAAGAACTCAACTAAAACTACTAAAAACATACTAAAAACAATGCCAAAAAGCGTACAAATTATCCGCTCATCACAAAACCAAACTTAAATTGTTGCTTGTCCCCAAGCAACTAAAGATCAAATAAGATAAAAAGAAGAGAATATGCAATGAACTCCAAAACATCTATGAAGATCAGTATTAATTAGATGAGCGGGCTTTTAGCTTTTTGCCTCTGAACAGTTTTGGCATCTCACTCTATCCTTTGAAATTCAGAATGATTGGCTTCTTTAGGAACTCAGAATCCAGATAGTGTTATTGATTCTCTTAGTTAAGTATGATGATTCTTGAACACAGCTACTTATTGAGTCTTGGCCGTGGCCCAAAGCACTCTGTCTTCCAGTATTACCACCGGATACATACATGCCACAGACACATAATTGGGTGAACCTTTTCAGATTGTGACTCAGCTTTGCTAAAGTCCCCAACTAGAGGTGTCCAGGGTTCTTAAGCACACTCTTATTGCCTTGGATCACAACTCTTTTTCTTTCTTTTTCTATATTTTTTTTTCGGTTTTTTTTTTGCTTCTCCTTTTTTTTTGTTTTCACTGCTTTTTCTTGCTTCAAGAATCATTTTTATGATTTTTCAGATCCTCAGTAACATGTCTCCTTTTTCATCATTCTTTCAAGAGCCAACATTCATGAACCACAAATTCAAAAGACATATGCACTGTTCAAGCATACATTCAGAGAACAAAAGTGTTGCCACCACATCAAAATGATTAAACTGTTATAAAATTCAAAATTCATGCAATTCTTTTCCTTTTCAATTAAGCACGTTTTTATTTTAAGAAAGGTGATGGATTCATAGGACATTCATAGCTTTAAGGCATAAACACTAAGACACTAATGATCATAAGACCCAAATATGGATAAACATAAGCATAAAAATTCGAAAAACAGAAGAATAAGAACAAGGAAATCAAGGAACGGGTCCACCTTAGTGATGGCGGCTCTTCCTTCCTCTTGAAGGTCCTATGGAGTGCTTGAGCTCCTCAATGTCTCTTCCTTGCCTTTGTTGCTCCTCTCTCATGATTCTTTGATCTTCTCTTATTTCATGGAGGAGAATGGAGTGTTCTTGGTGCTCCACCCTTAGTTGTCCCATGTTGGAACTCAATTCTCCTAGGGAGGTGTTTAGTTGCTCCCAATAGTTTTGTGGAGGAAAGTGCATCCCTTGAGGCATCTCAGGGATGCACTTGATGAGAGGGGTCTCTTGTGTGCTCCATCCTTTTCTTGGTAATGGGCTTATCCTCATCAATGGTGATGTCTCCCTCTATGTCAACTCCAACTGAATAACAGAGGTGACAAATGAGGTGAGGGAAGGCTAACCTTGCTAAGGTAGAGGACTTATCCGCCACCTTGTAGAGTTCTTGGGCTATAACCTCATGAACTTCCACTTCTTCTCCAATCATGATGCTATGGATCATGATGGCCCGGTCCAAAGTAACTTCGGACCGGTTGCTAGTGGGAATGATTGAGCGTTGGATAAACTCCAACCATCCTCTAGCCACGGGTTTGAGGTCATGCCTTCTCAATTGAACGCTTGCCTCTTGAATCTCTCTTCCATTGTGCGCCCTCTTCACATATGATTGTGAGGACTTGGTCCAACCTTTGATCAAAGTTGACCCTTCTTGTGTAAGGATGTTCATCTCCTTGCATCATAGGCAAGTTGAACGCCACCCTCACACTTTCCGGACTAAAATCCAAGTATTTCCCCCGAACCATAGTAAGATAATTCTTTGGATCCGGGTTCATACTTTGATCATGGCTCTTGGTGATCCATGCATTGGCATAGAACTCTTGAACCATCAAGATTCCAACTTGTTGAATGGGGTTGGTAAGTACTTCCCAACCTCTTCTTTGGATCTCATGGCGGATCTCCGGATATTCACCCTTTTTGAGTGAAAAGGGGACCTCGGGGATCACCTTCTTCAAGGCCACAACATCATAAAAGTAGTCTTGATGCACCCTTGAGATGAACCTATCTATCTCCCATGACTCGGAGGTGGAAGCTTTTGCCTTCCTTTTCCTCTTTCTAGAGGTTTCTCCGGCCTTGGATGCCATAATGGTTATGGAAAAACGAAAAAGCAACGCTTTTACCACACCAAACTTAAAATGTTTGCTCGTCCTCGAGCAAAAGAAGAAAGAAGAGAGTAGATGAAGAAGAAATGAGGAAGAGGGAGATGGTGGTATTTTGGTTGTGTGAAAATGAAGGGGTTAAGAAGGGTTTATATAGGAGAGAGGGGAGATGAGGTTCGGCCATTATGGGTGGGTTTGGGAGGGAAAGTGGTTTGAATTTGAAGGGTGAGGTTGGTGGGGTTTTATGAAGGATGGATGTGAGTGGTGAAGAGAAAGATGGAATTTGATAGGTGAAGGGTTTTTGGGGAAGAGGTGTTGAGGTGATTGGTGAATGGGGGAAGAAGAGAGAGAGTGGTGGTGGGGTCCTGTGGGGTCCACAGATCCTGTGGTGTCAAGGAAAAGTCATCCCTGCACCAAATGTTGCTCAAAATCACGTTTTGAGCCATTTCTGGCGTTAAACGCCGGGCTGATGCCCATTCCTGGCGTTTAACGCCAGGTTCTTACCCTTTTCTGGCGTTTAACGCCAGTCTGGTGCCCCTTTCTGGCGTTAAACGCCCAGAATGGTGCTAGACTGGGCGTTAAACGCCCAACTGCTAGGTTTACTGGCGTTTGAACGCCAGCAACATCTTCCTCCAGGGTGTGCTGTTTTTCTTCCTGTTTTTCATTTTGTTTTTGCTTTTTTAATGGATTTTGTGACTTCTTATGATCATCAACCTACAAAAAACATAAAATAACAAAAGAAACTATATAAATTATAATCATTGGGTTGCCTCCCAACAAGCGCTTCTTTAATGTCAGTAGCTTGACAGAGGGCCCTCATGGAGCCTCACAGATACTCAGAGCAATGTTGGAACCTCCCAACACCAAACTTAGAGTTTGAATGTGGGGGTTCAACACCAAACTTAGAGTTTGGTTGTGGCCTCCCAACACCAAACTTAGAGTTTGACTGTGGGGGCTCTTCTTGACTCTGATTTGAGAGAAGCTCTTCATGCTTCATCTCTATGGTGACAGAGGGATATCCTTGAGCCTTAAACACAAAGGATTCTCTATTCACTTGAATGATCAGTTCACCTCCATCAACATCAATCACAGCCTTTGCTGTGGCTAGGAAGGGTCTGCCAAGGATGATGGTTTCATCTATGCACTTCCCAGTCTCTAGGACTATGAAATCAGTAGGGATGTAATGGTCTTCAATCTTAACCAAAACATTCTCTACAAGTCCATAAGCTTGTTTTCTTGAGTTGTCTGCCATCTCTAGTGAGATTTTTGCAGCTTGTACCTCAAAGATCCTTAGCTTCTCCATTACTGAGAGAGGCATGAGGTTTACACTTGACCCTAAGTCACACAGAGCCTTCTTGAAGGTCATGGTGCCTATGGTACAAGGTATGGAAAACTTCCCAGGGTCAGATCTCTTTTGAGGTAGTTTCTGCCTAGACAAGTCATCCAGTTCTTTGGTGAGCAAAGGAGGTTCATCCTCCCAAGTCTCATTTCCAAATAACTTGTCATTTAGCTTCATGATTGCTCCAAGGTATTTAGCAACTTGCTCTTCAGTGACATACTCATCCTCTTCAGAGGAAGAATACTCATCAGAGCTCATGAAAGGCAGAAGTAAGTCCAATGGAATCTCTATGGTCTCATGTTGAGTCTCAGATTCCCATGGTTCCTCATTGGGGAACTCATTGGAGGCTAGTGCACGCCCATTGAGGTCTTCCTCAGTGGCGTTCACTTCCTCCCTTTCCTCTCCAAATTCGGCCATATTGATGGCTTTGCACTCTCCTTTTGGATTTTCTTCTGTGTTGCTTGGAAGAGTATTTGGAGGGAGTTCAGTAACTTTCTTGCTCAGCTGTCCCACTTGTCCTTCCAAATTCCTAATGGAAGACCTTGTTTCAGTCATGAAACTTTGAGTGGTTTTGATTAGATCAGAGACCATGGTTGCTAAGTCAGAGGGGTTCTGCTTAGAATTCTCTGTCTGTTGCTGAGAAGATGATGGAAAAGGTTTGCCATTGTTAAACCTGTTTCTTCCACCATTATTATTGAAACCTTGTTGAGGTCTCTCTTGATTCTTCCATGAGAGATTTGGGTGATTTCTCCATGAAGAATTATAGGTGTTTCCATAGGGTTCTCCTAGGTAATTCACCTCTTCCATTGAAGGGGTCTTAGGATCATAAGCTTCTTCCTCAGATGAGGCCTCCTTAGTACTGCTTGGTGCATTTTGCATTCCAGACAGACTTTGAGAAATCAAATTGACTTGTTGAGTCAATATCTTGTTCTGAGCCAATATGGCATTCAGAGCATCAATCTCAAGAACTCCTTTCTTCTGACTTGTCCCATTGTTCACAGGATTCCTTTCAGAAGTGTACATGAATTGGTTATTTGCAACCATTTCAATGAGCTCTTGAGCCTCTGTAGGCGTCTTCTTCAGATGAAGAGATCCTCCAGCAGAGCTATCCAAAGACATCTTGGATAGTTCAGAGAGACCATCATAGAAAATACCTATGATGCTCCATTCAGAAAGCATGTCTGAGGGACACTTTCTGATTAATTGTTTGTATCTTTCCCAAGCTTCATAGAGGGATTCTCCATCCTTCTGTCTGAAGGTTTGGACTTCCACTCTAAGCTTACTCAATTTTTGAGGTGGAAAGAACTTTGCCAAGAAGGCATTGACTAGCTTTTCCCAAGAGTCCAGGCTTTCTTTAGGTTGAGAGTCCAACCATATCCTAGCTCTGTCTCTTACAGCAAAAGGGAATAGCATCAGTCTATAGACCTCAGGGTCTACCCCATTAGTCTTGACTGTGTCACAGATTTGCAAGAATTCAGCTAAGAACTGATGATGATCTTCCATTGGAAGTCCATGGAACTTGCAATTCTGTTGCATTAGAGAAACTAATTGAGGTTTAAGCTCAAAGTTGTTTGCTCCAATGGCAGGGATAGAGATGCTTCTCCCATAGAAGTCGGGAGTGGGTGCAGTAAAGTCACCCAGCACCTTCCGTGCATTGTTTGCATTATTGTTGTTTTCGGCTGCCATGTCTTCTTCTTCTTTGAAGAATTCGGTCAGGTCCTCTAAAGAGAGTTGTGCTTTGGCTTCTCTTAGTTTTCTCTTCAAGGTCCTTTCGGGTTCAGGGTCAGCTTCAACAAGAATGCCTTTGTCTCTGCTCCTGCTCATATGAAAGAGAAGAGAACAAGAAAATGTGGAGTCCTCTATGTCACAGTATAGAGATTCCTTGAGGTGTCAGAGGAAAAGAGAAATAGAAAGAAGAAGGAGAAGAAGAATTCGAACTTTACTTAGATAAGGTTCGAATTGTGCATTAAGAAGGAGTGGTACTCCATAAATAGAAGGATGTGAGGAGGAGGGGAGTAATTTTTCGAAAATTAATTAAACTATTTTGAAAACATTTTTGAAAAACACTAATTGATTTTCGAAAACAAAAGTGGGAAAGAAGTAAAGTGATTTTTGAAAAAGATTTTGAAATTAGAAAAAAAGATTTGATTGAAAACTATTTTGAAAAAGATGTGGTTGAGAAGATATGTTTGGTTTTAAAAAGATGTGATTGAGAAGATATGATTTGAAAACAATTTAAAAAAAAGATTTGATTTGAAAATAAATAACTTGCCTAACAAGAAAAGATATGATTCAAACATAAAACCTTCCTCAACATAAAAGGCAAAAAATGTTCAATCAAATCATTAATTGTTAGTAAGTATCTTTGAAAAAGGAAAGAAATTAATTTTGAAAACATTTGATTGAAAAGATATGATTTGAAAAAGATTTGATTTTGAAAAACTTTAAAAAAAAAAAAATTGATTTGAAAACAAAATCTTCTCCCTAGCACCATCCTGGCGTTAAACGCCCAGAATGGTATCCATTCTGGCGTTTAACGCCCAAAATGCACCCTTTTTGGGCGTTAAACGCCCAACCAGGTACCCTGGCTGGCGTTTAAACGCCAGTCTGCCTTCTTCACTGGGCATTTTTGAATGCCCAGCTTTTTCTGTATAATTCCTCTGCAGTATGTTCTGAAGCTTCAATTCTCTGTATTATTGACTTGAAAAGACACAAAATAAAAAATATTTTTGGATTTTTTAATAATCAAAATGCAACAAGAATCAAATAACAATGCATGCGAGACACCAAACTTAGCAGTTTGTATACTATTGACACTATATGAGACACATAAACACTCAAGTCAAAAGAATTCAAAGATCAGAGTAAGAAATCATCAAGAATTACTTGAAGATCCTTAAGACACATGAATGCATGCAATTGACACCAAACTTAAGATGAGACACTAGACTCAAGCAAGAAACATCAAATATTTTTGGTTTTTATGGTTTTTGTGAATTTTTTTTTGTGATTTTCGAAAATTAAGTGGAAAAAGATATCAAAATTCTTAATGAGAATTCCAGGAATCAGTGCAATGCTAGTCTAAGACTCCGGTCCAGGAATTAGACATGGCTTCACAGCCAGCCAAGCTTTCAAAGAAAGCTTCGGTCCAAAACACTAGACATGGCCAAAGGCCAGCCAAGCCTTAGCAGATCACTGCTCCAAAAGCAAGATTGATAAAAAATCAACAAGCTTCTGTGATGATAAGTTGAAACCTCGGTCCAATGAGATTAGACATGGCTTCTCAGCCAGCCAGATTTCAACAAATCATCATGAAACTCTAGAATTCATCTTCAAGAATTTCGAAAAAAATAAATGCCTAATCTAAGCAACAAGATGAACCGTCAGTTGTCCATACACAAGAACAATCCCCGGCAACGGCGCCAAAAACTTGGTGCACGAAATTGTGATCAATACTTTTTAATACACAAAACAATCCCCGGTAATGGCTCCAAAGACTTGGTGCTCAATACCATGGCATAAACACAACTTCGCACAACTAACCAGCAAGTGCACTGGGTCGTCCAAGTAATAAACCTTACGCGAGTAAGGGTCGATCCCACGGAGATTGGTGGTATGAAGCAAGCTATGGTCATCTTGTAAATCTCAGTCAGGCAGACTCAAATGGGTATAGATGATGAATAAAGTAATAAGATAAAGATAGAGATACTTATGCATATCATTGGTGAGAGCTTCAGATAAGCGAATGAAGATGCCTTCCCTTCCGTCTCTGCTTTCCTAATGTCTTCATCCAATCCTTCTTACTCCTTTCCATGGCAAGCTTATGCAAGGGTTTCACTGTTGTCAATGGCTACCTCCCATCCTCTCATTGGAAATACGTTCCTGATGCTCTGTCACAGCATCGGCTATCCATCTGTCGGTTCTCAATCAGGCCGGAATAGAATCCAGTGATTCTTTTGCGTCTGTCACTAACGCCCCGCCCTCAGGAGTTTGAAGCACGTCACAGTCATTCAATCATTGAATCCTACTCAGAATACCACAGACAAGGTTAGACCTTCCAGATTCTCTTGAATGCCGCCATCAGTTCTTGCCTATACCACGAAGACTCTGATCTCACAGAATGGCTGGCTCGTTTGTCAGGCGAGCACTCGGTTGTCAGGCGATCAACCATGCATCATGCAATCAGAAATCCAAGAGATATTCACTAAGCCTCAGATGCTTGTAGAACAAGAATGGTTGTCAGTCACCTTGTTCATAGGTGAGAATGATGATGAGTGTCAATCATCACCTTCATCAAGTTGAAGAACAAGTGATATCTTGGACAAAGAACAAGCGGAATTGAATAGAAGAACATTAGTAATTGCATTAATACTCGAGGTACAGCAGAGCTCCACACCTTAATCTATGGTGTGTAGAAACTCCACCGTTGAAAATACATAAGAACAAGGTCTAGGCATGGCCAAATGGCCAGCCTCCCAAAGTGAGTTCAATCATCAAAACATGATCAAAAGACTCTCTATATTACAATAGTAAAAGGTCCTACTTATAGAAAACTAGTAGCCTAAAGTGTACAAAGATGAGTAAATGACATAAAAATCCACTTCCGGGCCCACTTGGTGTGTGCTTGGGCTGAGCAATGAAGCATTTTCGTGTAGAGACTCTTCTTGGAGTTAAACGCCAGCTTTTATGCCAGTTTGGGCGTTTAACTCCCAATTAGGTGCCAGTTCCGGCGTTTAACGCTGGAATTTCTGTAGGTGACTTTGAACGCCGGTTTGGGCCATCAAATCTTGGGCAAAGTATGGACTATCATATATTGCTGGAAAGCCCAGGATGTCTACTTTCCAACGCCGTTGAGAGCGCGCCAATTGAGCTTCTGTAGCTCCAGAAAATCCACTTCGAGTGCAGGAGGTCAGAATCCAACAGCATCTGCAGTCCTTTTCAGTCTCTGAATCAGATTTTTGCTCAGGTCCCTCAATTTCAGCCAGAAAATACCTGAAATCACAGAAAAATACACAAACTCATAGTAAAGTCCAGAAAAGTGAATTTTAACTAAAAACTAATGAAAATATACTAAGAACTCAACTAAAACTACTAAAAACATACTAAAAACAATGCCAAAAAGCGTACAAATTATCCGCTCATCACAACACCAAACTTAAATTGTTGCTTGTCCCCAAGCAACTAAAGATCAAATAAGATAAAAAGAAGAGAATATGCAATGAACTCCAAAAACATCTATGAAGATCAGTATTAATTAGATGAGCGGGGCTTTTAGCTTTTTGCCTCTGAACAGTTTTGGCATCTCACTCTATCCTTTGAAATTCAGAATGATTGGCTTCTTTAGGAACTCAGAATCCAGATAGTTTATGATTCTCTTAGTTAAGTATGATGATTCTTGAACACAGCTACTTATTGAGTCTTGGCCGTGGCCCAAAGCACTCTGTCTTCCAGTATTACCACCGGATACATACATGCCACAGACACATAATTGGGTGAACCTTTTCAGATTGTGACTCAGCTTTGCTAAAGTCCCCAACTAGAGGTGTCCAGGGTTCTTAAGCACACTCTTATTGCCTTGGATCACAACTCTTTTTCTTTCTTTTTCTATATTTTTTTTTCGGTTTTTTTTTTGCTTCTCCTTTTTTTTTGTTTTCACTGCTTTTTCTTGCTTCAAGAATCATTTTTATGATTTTTCAGATCCTCAGTAACATGTCTCCTTTTTCATCATTCTTTCAAGAGCCAACATTCATGAACCACAAATTCAAAAGACATATGCACTGTTCAAGCATACATTCAGAGAACAAAAGTGTTGCCACCACATCAAAATGATTAAACTGTTATAAAATTCAAAATTCATGCAATTCTTTTCCTTTTCAATTAAGCACGTTTTTATTTTAAGAAAGGTGATGGATTCATAGGACATTCATAGCTTTAAGGCATAAACACTAAGACACTAATGATCATAAGACCCAAATATGGATAAACATAAGCATAAAAATTCGAAAAACAGAAGAATAAAGAACAAGGAAATCAAGGAACGGGTCCACCTTAGTGATGGCGGCTCTTCCTTCCTCTTGAAGGTCCTATGGAGTGCTTGAGCTCCTCAATGTCTCTTCCTTGCCTTTGTTGCTCCTCTCTCATGATTCTTTGATCTTCTCTTATTTCATGGAGGAGAATGGAGTGTTCTTGGTGCTCCACCCTTAGTTGTCCCATGTTGGAACTCAATTCTCCTAGGGAGGTGTTTAGTTGCTCCCAATAGTTTTGTGGAGGAAAGTGCATCCCTTGAGGCATCTCAGGGATGCACTTGATGAGAGGGGTCTCTTGTGTGCTCCATCCTTTTCTTGGTAATGGGCTTATCCTCATCAATGGTGATGTCTCCCTCTATGTCAACTCCAACTGAATAACAGAGGTGACAAATGAGGTGAGGGAAGGCTAACCTTGCTAAGGTAGAGGACTTATCCGCCACCTTGTAGAGTTCTTGGGCTATAACCTCATGAACTTCCACTTCTTCTCCAATCATGATGCTATGGATCATGATGGCCCGGTCCAAAGTAACTTCGGACCGGTTGCTAGTGGGAATGATTGAGCGTTGGATAAACTCCAACCATCCTCTAGCCACGGGTTTGAGGTCATGCCTTCTCAATTGAACCGGCTTGCCTCTTGAATCTCTCTTCCATTGTGCGCCCTCTTCACATATGATTGTGAGGACTTGGTCCAACCTTTGATCAAAGTTGACCCTTCTTGTGTAAGGATGTTCATCTCCTTGCATCATAGGCAAGTTGAACGCCACCCTCACACTTTCCGGACTAAAATCCAAGTATTTCCCCCGAACCATAGTAAGATAATTCTTTGGATCCGGGTTCATACTTTAATCATGGCTCTTGGTGATCCATGCATTGGCATAGAACTCTTGAACCATCAAGATTCCAACTTGTTGAATGGGGTTGGTAAGTACTTCCCAACCTCTTCTTTGGATCTCATGGCGGATCTCCGGATATTCACCCTTTTTGAGTGAAAAGGGGACCTCGGGGATCACCTTCTTCAAGGCCACAACTTCATAAAAGTGGTCTTGATGCACCCTTGAGATGAACCTATCCATCTCCCATGACTCGGAGGTAGAAGCTTTTGCCTTCCCTTTCCTCTTTCTAGAGGTTTCTCCGGCCTTGGATGCCATAATGGTTATGGAAAAACGAAAAAGCAACGCTTTTACCACACCAAACTTAAAATGTTTGCTCGTCCTCGAGCAAAAGAAGAAAGAAGAGAGTAGATGAAGAAGAAATGAGGAAGAGGGAGATGGTGGTGTTTTGGTTGTGTGAAAATGAAGGGGTTAAGAAGGGTTTATATAGGAGAGAGGGGAGATGAGGTTCGGCCATTATGGGTGGGTTTGGGAGGGAAAGTGGTTTGAATTTGAAAGGTGAGGTTGGTGGGGTTTTATGAAGGATGGATGTGAGTGGTGAAGAGAAAGATGGAATTTGATAGGTGAAGGGTTTTTGGGGAAGAGGTGTTGAGGTGATTGGTGAATAGGGGAAGAAGAGAGAGAGTGGTGGTGGGGTCCTGTGGGGTCCACAGATCTTGTGGTGTCAAGGAAAAGTCATCCCTGCACCAAATGTTGCTCAAAATCACGTTTTGAGCCATTTCTGGCGTTAAACGCCGGGCTGATGCCCATTCCTGGCGTTTAACGCCAGGTTCTTACCCTTTTGGCGTTTAACGCCAGTCTGGTGCCCCTTTCTGGCGTTAAACGCCCAGAATGGTGCCAGACTGGGCGTTAAACGCCCAACTGCTAGGTTTACTGGCGTTTGAACGCCAGCAACATCTTCCTCCAGGGTGTGCTGTTTTTCTTCCTGTTTTTCATTTTGTTTTTGCTTTTTTAATGGATTTTGTGACTTCTTATGATCATCAACCTACAAAAAACATAAAATAACAAAAGAAACTATATAAATTATAATCATTGGGTTGCCTCCCAACAAGCGCTTCTTTAATGTCAGTAGCTTGACAGAGGGCCCTCATGGAGCCTCACAGATACTCAGAGCAATGTTGGAACCTCCCAACACCAAACTTAGAGTTTGAATGTGGGGGTTCAACACCAAACTTAGAGTTTGGTTGTGGCCTCCCAACACCAAACTTAGAGTTTGACTTGGGGGCTCTTCTTGACTCTGATTTGAGAGAAGCTCTTCATGCTTCATCTCTATGGTGACAGAGGGATATCCTTGAGCCTTAAACACAAAGGATTCTCCATTCACTTGAATGATCAGTTCACCTCCATCAACATCAATCACAGCCTTTGCTGTGGCTAGGAAGGGTCTGCCAAGGATGATGGTTTCATCTATGCACTTCCCAGTCTCTAGGACTATGAAATCAGTAGGGATGTAATGGTCTTCAATCTTAACCAAAACATTCTCTACAAGTCCATAAGCTTGTTTCTTGAGTTGTCTGCCATCTCTAGTGAGATTTTTGCAGCTTGTACCTCAAAGATCCTTAGCTTCTCCATTACTGAGAGAGGCATGAGGTTTACACTTGACCCTAAGTCACACAGAGCCTTCTTGAAGGTCATGGTGCCTATGGTACAAGGTATGGAAAACTTCCCAGGGTCAGATCTCTTTTGAGGTAGTTTCTGCCTAGACAAGTCATCCAGTTCTTGGTGAGCAAAGGAGGTCATCCTCCCAAGTCTCATTTCCAAATAACTTGTCATTTAGCTTCATGATTGCTCCAAGGTATTTAGCAACTTGCTCTTCAGTGACATACTCATCCTCTTCAGAGGAAGAATACTCATCAGAGCTCATGAAAGGCAGAAGTAAGTCCAATGGAATCTCTATGGTCTCATGTTGAGTCTCAGATTCCCATGGTTCCTCATTGGGGAACTCATTGGAGGCTAGTGCACGCCCATTGAGGTCTTCCTCAGTGGCGTTCACTTCCTCCCTTTCCTCTCCAAATTCGGCCATATTGATGGCTTTGCACTCTCCTTTTGGATTTTCTTTTGTGTTGCTTGGAAGAGTACTTGGAGGGAGTTCAGTAACTTTCTTGCTCAGCTGTCCCACTTGTCCTTCCAAATTCCTAATGGAAGACCTTGTTTCAGTCATGAAACTTTGAGTGGTTTTGATTAGATCAGAGACCATGGTTGCTAAGTCAGAGGGGTTCTGCTTAGAATTCTCTGTCTGTTGCTGAGAAGATGATGGAAAAGGTTTGCCATTGTTAAACCTGTTTCTTCCACCATTATTATTGTTGAAACCTTGTTGAGGTCTCTGTTGATCCTTCCATGAGAGATTTGGATGATTTTCTCCATGAAGAATTATAAGTGTTTCCATAGGGTTCTCCCATGTAATTCACTTCTTCCATTGAAGGGTTCTCAGGATCATAAGCTTCTTCTTCAGATGAAGCGTCCTTAGTACTGCCTGGTGCAGCTTGCATTCCAGATAGACTTTGAGAAATCAAATTGACTTGCTGAGTCAATATTTTATTCTAAGCCAATATGGCATTCAGAGTATCAATCTCAAGAACTCCTTTCTTCTGATTCGTCCCATTGTTCACAGGATTCCTTTCAGAAGTGTACATGAATTGGTTATTTGCAACCATTTCAATGAGCTCTTGAGCTTCTGCAGGCGTCTTCTTCAGATGAAGAGATCCTCCAGCAGAGCTATCCAATGACATCTTGGATAGTTCAGAGAGACCATCATAAAAAATACCTATGATGCTCCATTCAGAAAGCATGTCAGAGGGACATTTTCTGATCAATTGTTTGTATCTTTCCCAAGCTTCATAGAGGGATTCTCCTTCCTTCTATCTGAAGGTTTGGACTTCCACTCTAAGCTTACTCAATTTTTGAGGTGGAAAGAACTTTGCCAAGAAGGCATTGACTAGCTTTTCCCAAGAGTTCAGGCTTTCTTTAGGTTGTGAGTCCAACCATATCCTAGCTCTGTCTCTTACAGCAAAAGGGAATAGCATAAGTCTGTAGACCTCAGGGTCAACCCCATTAGTCTTGACAGTGTCACAGATTTGCAAGAATTCAGCTAAGAACTGATGAGGATCTTCCAATGGAAGTCCATGGAACTTGCAATTCTGTTGCATTATAGAAACTAATTGAGGCTTAAGCTCAAAGTTGTTTGCTCCAATGGCAGGGATAGAGATGCTTCTCCCATAGAAGTCGGGAGTAGGTGCAGTAAAGTCACCCAGCACCTTCCTTGCATTGTTGGCATTGTTGTTGTTTTCGGCTGCCATGGGTTCTTCTTCTTTGAAGATTTCTGTTAGGTCCTCTACAGAGAGTTGTGCCTTAGCTTCTCTTAGCTTTCGCTTCAAGGTCCTTTCAGGTTCAGGGTCAGCCTCAACAAGAATGCTTTTGTCTTTGCTCCTGCTCATATGAAAAAGAAGAGAACAAGAAAATATGGAATCCTCTATGTCACAGTACAGAGATTCCTTGAGGTGTCAGAGGAAAAGAAAAATAGAAGGAAAAAGTAGAGAATTCGAACTTATCAAGAAAGATGGAGTTTGAATTGTGCATTAAGGAATAGTGTTAGTCCATAAATAGAAGGATGTGAGAAGAGGGGAAGAAATTTTTTTGAAAATAAATTAAAAAGATTTTAAAAATATTTTGAAAAACTTTAATTGATTTTCGAAAACCAAGAGTGGAAAAGAAATCAAGTGATTTTTGAAAAAGATTTTGAAATTAGAAATCAAAAAGATATGATTGAAAACTATTTTGAAAAAGATGTGATTAAGAAGATATGATTGAAAAGTTATGGTTTTTAAAAAGATATGATTGAAAAGATATGATTTAAAAAAAATTAATGACTTGGCTAACAAGGAAAGATATGATTCAAACATTAAACATTTCTCAACAGAAAAGGTAACATACTTGAAATGTTGAATCAAATCATTAATTGATAGCAAGTATTTTTGAAAATGAATAGATATTGATTTTGAAAAAGATTTGATTGAAAAGATATGATTTGAAAAAGATTTGATTTTGAAAAGATTTTGAAAACTTGAAAAAAATTTGAATTGAAAATAGAATCTTCACTCTGGTGCCATCCTGGCGTTAAACGCCAGAATGTGCACCATTCTAGCGTTTAACGCCCAAAACACTACCCTTTTGGGCGTTAAACGCCCAGCCAGGCACCTTGGCTGGCGTTTAAACGCCAGTTTGCCTTCCTCACTGGGCGTTTTGAACGCCCAGCTTTTTCTGTGTAATTCCTCTGCTGTATGTTCTGAATCTTCAATTCTCTGTATTATTGACTTGAAAAGACACAAATTAAATTTTTTTTTTTGGATTTTTAATAATCAAAATGTAACTAAAATAAAATAACAATGCATGCAAGACACCAAACTTAGCAGTTTGTATACTACTGACACTAACAAAATGAGAATGCATATAACAAAAGACTCAAGTAAAGAGAATTCAAAGATCAGAGCAAGAAAATCATCAAGAACATCTTGAAGATCACTTAAGACACATGAATGAATGCAAGAAGAACAGAAACATGCAATTGACACCAAACTTAACATGAGACACTAGACTCAACAAGAAACATAAAATATTTTTTGGTTTTTATGATTTTGTAAATTTTTTTTGGATTTTTCGAAAGTTAAATGGAAAAGAAAATAAAGATATCAAAATTCTTAATGAGAATTCCAAGAATCATGCAATGTTAGTCTAAAGCTTCAGTCTAAAGGAATTAGACTTGGCTAGCCAAGCTTCAGCAGGACATTGCATTCAAGAGCTAAATTGATGAGAATCAATCAGCTTTGGTGATGATAAGAATATCACCTTGAAACACTAGAATTCATTCTTAAGAACTCTGAAGATAAATACCTAATCTAAGCAACAAGATGAACCGTCAGTTGTCCAAACTCAACAATCCCCGGCAACGGCGCCAAAAACTTGGTGCACGAAATTGTGATCATCAATGGCGCCATCAACATGGTACGCTCATTGCAATCTCAACTCTTTATCACAACTTTGCACAACTAACCAGCAAGTGCACTGGGTCGTCCAAGTAATAAACCTTACGCGAGTAAGGGTCGATCCTACGGAGATTGTTGGTATGAAGCAAGCTATGGTCACCTTGTAAATCTTAGTCAGGCAGATTCAAATGGTTATGGATGATATATGAATAAAACATAAAGATAAAGATAGAGATACTTATGTAATTCATTGGTGAGAATTTCAGATAAGCGTATGGAGGTGCTTTTTCCCTTCCGTCTCTCTGCTTTCCTACTGTCTTCATCCAATCCTTCTTACTCCTTTCCATGGCAAGCTGTATGTTGGGCATCACCGTTGTCAGTGGCTACAGTCCCGTCCTCTCAGTGAAAATGTTCAACGCACCCTGTCACGGCACGGCTAATCATCTGTCGGTTCTCAATCAGGTTGGAATAGAATCCATTGATTCTTTTGCGTCTGTCACTAACGCCCAGCCTTCAGGAGTTTGAAGCTCGTCACAGTCATTCAATCATTGAATCCTACTCAGAATACCACAGACAAGGTTTAGACCTTCCGGATTCTCTTGAATACCGCCATCAATTCTAGCTTATACCACGAAGATTCCGATTAAGGAGTCCAAGAGATAAACATTCAAGCCTTGTTTGCTTGTAGAACGGGAGTGGTTGTCAGGCATGCGTTCATAAGTGAGAATGATGATGAGCGTCACATAATCATCACATTCATCAAGTTCTTGAGTGTGAATGAATATCTTGGAATAAGAACAAGCTGAATTGAATAGAAGAACAATAGTAATTGCATTAATACTCGAGGTACAGCAGAGCTCCACACCTTAATCTATGGTGTGTAGAAACTCCACCGTTGAAAATACATAAGAACAAGGTCTAGGCATGGCCGAATGGCCAGCCCCCAATGATCTAAGAACTAGATGTCCCAAAGATGATCAAAAGATCTAAAGTGATCAAAAGATAAAAATACAATAGCAAAAGGTCCTATTTGTAGAGAACTAGTAGCCTAGGGTTTACAGAAATGAGTAAATGACATAAAAATCCACTTCCGGGCTCACTTGGTGTGTGCTTGGGCTGAGCATTGAAGCATTTTCATGTAGAGACTCTTCTTGGAGTTAAACGCCAGCTTTTATGCCAGTTTGGGCGTTTAACTCCCATTCTTGTGCCAATTCCGGCGTTTAACGCCGAGCAGTTTTGAGCTGATTTGGAACGCCGGTTTGGGCCATCAAATGTCGGGCAAAGTATGGACTATTATATATTGCTGGAAAGCCCAGGATGTCTACTTTCTAACGCCGTTGAGAGCGCACCAATTGGGCTTCTGTAGCTCCAGAAAATCCACTTCGAGTGCAGGGAGGTCAGAATCCAATAGCATCTGCAGTCCTTTTCAGCCTCTGAATCAGATTTTTGCTCAGGTCCCTCAATTTCAGCCAGAAAATACCTGAAATCACAGAAAAACACACAAACTCATAGTAAAGTCCAGAAAAGTGAATTTTAACTAAAAAATAATAAAAATATACTAAAAACTAAGTAAATCCTACTAGAAACATACTAAAAACAATGCCAAAAAGCGTACAAATTATCCGCTCATCAGACCACTGAACAAGTCAAGAAAATCCGAGGTAGGATGTTTACGGCGCAGAGTCGTCAAAAGAGTTACGCCGATCAGAGGCGAAAGCCCTTAGAATTTGAGGAAGGAGACCATGTCTTCCTTAAGGTTACTCCGACCACGGGAGTAGGTAGGGCGATTAAAGCAAAGAAGTTGAATCCTCGATACATTGGTCCATTTCAGATCCTGGAGAGGATTGGACCGGTGGCGTATCGGATGGCTCTACCACCTCATCTTTCGAACCTGCACGACGTGTTTCACGTGTCACAGCTTCGGAAGTACACTCCCGATGCTAGCCATGTGTTAGAACCTGAGTCGGTGACAAACCCCAATTTGACGGTTTGTTTTGTGTTGAATTTAGAGTATCTTGATAATCTTTTGTCACATTTAGCCTATGAATTAGCATGGTTTTGTTATCTCTCCCATATTTGTGCTTAAGTATAGAAACATGCTTTTAAACCTTATTTTGATGAATTCTAAATTTCTCTTTGATTCCATAAGATGCCTTGATGTGTTTGCTAGTAATTCCAGGATTAAAATAGGCTAGGCATGGATCAAAGGAAGAAAGGAAGGAAGCATACAAGTGGAGAGAAGCACAAAAAAGCCAAATAATTAATCCAGGCCATGCACGCGCACGCGCACAAGGCGCTCGCGCGCACATTGCAAAACAGGACAAGGACGCGCACGCGTACTGCGCGCTCACGCGCCGATGATGGCACATGACTTCATTAATGTAACACGTGCCTGGCGATTTTGGAAGGTTTTCAGCAACCAACTTTGGCGCCAAAATGCACAATAAGAGCCAAGGAGTGGAGGGGATTGATACACATGTTCATACACATTCATACACACCATTAGTTTTAGTTTAGTTTTGGAAGTAGTTTCTAGAGAGAGAAGCTCTCACTTCTCTCTAGAATTAGGATTAGGTTTAGTTCTTAGATCTAGATTTTAGATTCATCTTCTTCTACTTCTATCCTCTTAATTTCTAGTTGTTACATTCTTCTTCCATTCTTTTATTGCAATTTCCTTTATGTTGTTCTTACATTTTGTTGTAGATCTAGTATTGTTCCTTCTACATTCTTTCAATTCAATAAGAGGTAATTCATAATAATTGTTCCTCTTTGCTTTTCCATTGTTAATCTCTTGCCTTTGTAGTTAGATCTCTCTTTAATTCTTGCAATTTATGTTGTTTACTTCTATTGCACTTTATGTGTTTGTTAAAATGTCTCTTTTAGATTTAGTGTAGATTTTGTTCCTCTTGGTCTAGGTAGAGTAATTAGTGACTCTTGAGTTATCTAATTCCTTTGTTGATTGATAATTGGAGAGATTGCTAATTGGTTTGGAGTGCACTAAAGCTAGTCTTTCCTTGGGAGTTGGCTAGGACTTGTGGCTCAAGTCAATTCATCCACTTGACTTACCTTTCTTTAGTAAGGGTTAACTAAGTGGTAGCAATGAACAATTCTCATCACAATTGAGAAGGATAACTAGGATAGAACTTCTAATTTTCATACCTTGCCAAGAGCCTTTTATAGTTATTAGTTTACTTTCATTGCCATTTACTTTCATGCCTCTTATCAAAACCCCAAAACATCTCAAACCAATAACAAGACACTTTATTGTAATTCCTAGGGAGAACGACCCGAGGTTTGAATACTTCGGTTTATAAATTTAGGGGTTTGTTTTAGTGACAAACAACTTTTTGTATGAAAGGATTATTGCTTGGTTTAGAAACTATACTTCGACGAGATTTTATTTGAGAAATTCTAAACCGTCAAAAATCCAAATCATCAGTCGGTTCAGTTAAGGGAAGATTTGACGCTTCCAGTAGCTCCTGTTAGAATTGATGATACTAGTATCAAACGGTTGCATGGAAAAGAGGTTTCATTAGTCAAAGTGGCTTGGAGTCGAGGCGGCGTTGAGGAACACACTTGGGAACTTGAGTCGGAGATGCGAACGGATTATCCGCACTTATTCTCAGGTAATTACCTTTGAATTTTGTGGGCAAAATTCCCAATTAGGTGGGTAGAATGTAAAATCCGGTTAATTAACGGCTAATTAACCCATAAATGAGAATTTATTCTAGAAAGCCTAAAATGTGATTTTTATGGCTAAATGTGATAGGGGAGATTGAGACGAGAATTTCGGTACCAATTTTATAGAATTCGCACCAAGATTGGACCGAACGGGCCAAACCGGGCCAACCAGACCCAAAGTGGGCCCTTGGCCCAACACAACTAAACCAAAACCCTAGTTTTCAGCACTCTCTCTCTCCTCACTTATCACTCAAAAATGCTGAAATGGAGGCCATGGAGGGGAGAACTCTCTCTCAAGTTCTTTCTCTCACTTGATCTTCAAACCACCATAACTTTTGATCTAGAGCTCCGATTGCCGCTCCATTTACGGCCACGCATTCACCGCGGAGAGCTTTACAAAACCCATACAATTAATCTTGAGGTAAGTCACGTTTTGCTCTTCGAAAATTCCAGCCTTGTTTTCGAGTTTTATGAGCAAAAATGTTAAGATTTTGGGCTCTTTGATGTTATAGGACCCAACACTCTTGAAGGAGAAGGTTAATCTTGTCTCCTTGGACCTTAGGTGTGGTAAGATTCTCAACCTTAGTGTAATTTTGTTGTTCTATGATGTTTGGGTTTTGAGATGTTGTGTATGGGTATGATGATTGTGGCTTAGGTTGTGTATGTGTGAATATTGGAGCTTGATTGGTGATTTTGGAAAGCTTAAGAAGGGATTTGGTGGTGAAAAATCTGTTCTTGGAGGTGTTGAGGACTTGAGAGCTTGTGGATAAGTGATTTGGAAGTGCTTCGGTTGAGTTTGGAAAATCGGCTAAGGTATGGTTTTGGTTTCTCGTATCTAATATGTAATGTGGTAGGAAATACTTAGGCTAGAGGCCCTAAGATAGGCATTGAATTGTTGATGTTGTTGAATGGTTGATACATATGATGTGGTCATATATGTGATGATGATTAATGATGCCTTGATAGTATGATGTATGAGAAATATGCATGTTGTGATATATGCTTGATGATTGGTTATGGTTGAATTGTGGGTTGAACCATGTTGATGGTGAGTATGATATTAATTGTGTACAATGACGATTTATTGGAATTGGTGTTGTTGAGAATTGGCATGAGGAAGAGTATATGATATGTCAATATGTTTGAGTTTGAGCCAATTGGGTGAAGTGGGTTAAAATGATGAGATAGTGATTTTGGTAAATTGCGGTGAAAGTCCCAATGTGTGAATTGAGGAGGCTTGATGTTGAATTTAATATATTTTGATTGATTTCAAAGAAAAGGGATGAAATTGGCATGTTTTGATTGATTTTGAAAAGAGTTGGAAATGACTTGTTTTGAAAATGGCATGTTGTGGTTTTGTACGAAAAACATGTTTTTTGGGCATACTTTGATGGGACATAACTTGAACTACGAATCTCTGTTTTGCGCCAAATCTATTTAGAAATGAAATTGGATCCGGGATGTCCATGCCGTTCGAAAAACGGGTGAAAAACGATTTAAAATGAGGAAGTTATGTCCGTCGGAAGATTGGGGGTTGGATCTGTGAATTCTGCAGTTTTTAACTTAGAAAATCCGTGATGTGCGCGGGCGCGCTGATGTGCTGCACCCAATGCCCAGCCATTTTCCAGAGAGTTATGCCAGAACTGTGCCAGCTTTGTGCTAGGGGCACGAGAGCACCCACGCGTGCGTGTGGCTGACGCGTGCGCGTCGCTTGGGTATTTTTCAATCCACGCGTTAGCGTGCTTGAGCATACGCGTCGATGAGTTTTTGAGGCCATCCACGCGTACGCGTGGAGTGCACGTACGCGTGGCCCTGTTTTCATCCCAAAGTTGATTTTTGAGTTTTCAAAGCCAAATCTCATACTTCTAAGCCTCCGATCTCACCATTTATGTCTTAAATCATTATGATATGCCTAGCAATAAGAAAAGGAGCTAGGGGATGTGGTAACTTGCGAGTGAAGCAAGGGAAAATGAATGATCAATGAGGATCAAAGATGATTATGTGAGATGCGGAGGATGATGGTGGAAGTGCTTGATATGCCATGGGCCGAAGGGCCGTAATTGTTAATGAATTGGCTTGTTATGGATTTAACCGTGAGCCGGATGGCTGGATTATTGCCGTGTTACGGCGGAGCCATGATTATGGCTTTGTATAAATGCATATATGCTGTTGAATGAATTGTGAATGTTGCACTTCCATTGTTGGAGATGAGAGTTTCCCTGGGAGGAAGCAGTGGCTAGCCACCACGTACTCCAGGTTGAGACTCGAAGCTCTTTTGACCCTATGTCATAAGTGTGGCCGGGCACTGTGAAAGACCCGGATGAGCTCGCCCCCGTAAATATTCACCAGTGAAGGTGATGGATATAGATCATGATTATGATCAAGTTTATGATGAGTATAACTCGAGTTGGGGATGCGTGACAGAGGGACAGTCCAATGGTTAGCTACCAGGACTTGTCGGGTTGGCTCTATAATCGACAGATGATATCATCAGCCACTAGGGACAAGCATTCATCATATGCATACTATATGAATTGTTTGAGATTGCCTATTTGACTGCATATTACTTGCTAATTATCTAAATGCCTTAATTGTTCCTATTTGTATATTCCTTGTTTGATATAACTGTGTTTGCTACATTATGCTCCTGCTGGTGGTTGGGAGTTCTGAAGGAATTAGAAAGGGAAGTATTAGTTAGACTGAAGAAATCTTTAGTCAGATGCCCTTTTATGGTTTAGCTTGCTTATAAGCTTTGAATTATCTGGAGGAAGTTCTAGGATTGCCTTCGGCTTTTCTCTACTATTATGTATTATATATGTGGAAGCTGTTACCATGCTGGGGACCTTTGGTTCTCACCCATGCGAATTTTGTGGTTTTCAGATGCAGGACGTGAGGTTTTCCGCTGAAGCATGCTGGAGACTTCTAGATTTGCGAAGATCCTTTGTTCTTGGGTCTATGTTTTGGTTTATATGTTTTGCTTAGATACTTCTATCTCCATTAAATAATACAAACTGTGATGACTCCTCTTATGGGAGATTTTGGAGAATAGGTTTATGTATTTGTGTCCCTTTGGGGTTTTCCTTATTTTCTCATATGTATATATTGCTATGCTCGGACCGGTTATCTTCGCAGCCGGATTGTGAGTCTTGATATTCCTGTTTTTGACACTCCTTTGTATATATATAATCTCGCGTTGGTTACCCTTGTTCGTTACGTTATCGATCGGAGTGTTGCGCTTTAGGATTTCGATTTTTTTGTTTACCCCTTTTTCTACAAAGGCTCCTAGTTATAATCAATCATTCATACTACTATATGTACTAAATTTTTATTTTAGAGGTCGTAATACCTTGCCATCTCTGAATTATGACTTAAGCATAAGACTCTGTATGGTAGGGTGTTACAATTATTATTATTATTATACTAATGAGTGACAATATATATACTTTTTAATTTTATTTGTATGTTAAATTTATTATTTATTTTATATTTTAATAACTCAATAATTAATTTGTTTATATATATATATTATATTTTTTAAGTATTATTTAAAAAATGTTAATAAATATTACATAATTATGGACAAAAAATATATTAGGATTAATAACTTGTTTTTGAATTTATATTATTCAAAAAAATTTAATATTCATTTTAATAATTTTGTAAACTAACAACATTATTAATTTGAAAAAGTATATATAAAATTAAAAATAAAAATAAATATATATAGAAAACAATATTTGTTTACGTCAGAAAATAGAGGGGGACTGTTATGTCTGATAGAAAAAAATATTGAGATTTATCTGTATATTAATTCTTTTGAGACTAAAATATCCATTTTTAAAATCATTTGATACTGATTTGGGTAATTACTCCGCCGAAAAATAAACCAGGAACTGATTGTCTACCGGAGTAAAATTTTGGGGATGTTTTTGTATATTAATTTTCTTGGTGACTAAAATATCCTTTTTTAAAATTCTTAGGGACTAATTTGGGTAATTACTCAAAATATTAGTTACATATTAGATGATTGCTTCGGCAAGATTACTAATTTATACGTATTGGTACGATATAAAAAGTGGATAAATAAAAATTTGCCATGTGAATTTTATTTATCCTTGTCAATATTTATTTTTATTTAATTTTTAAAAAATATTAAATTATTATATTTACAAAAATATTCTCATATATAATTATAAAAAAAATAAATATATCCTTATAATTAATTTTGTTAAATGACTAATCAATTCTTTTTATTTATGTAACAAGAATACCCTTCTTTAATAATAATCTGAATTAAAATTAAATCATCAAATCATTTCAAACAATAGAAAAAAAAAACAAAATTAATTAATCAAAAACATCATTTGGCTTGCTTTTCTTCTTTTCTCATGTTTAAAAGTGTCAAAAAATAATGAACAAACCCTAATTCTGACAAAAGTCTCAAAAGCAATCTGTCTCCCTCTCCCTGCTTGCCATGCCCTTCCTTATTGCTATTCTAGCCCTGTCTCCACTGCATGCTCCCTTGTCTTGCGTTGTCCCGCCTTCGCCACCCTACCTCGTGCCGCTGTCGCTGCCCTGCATTGCGCCGTCGCCTTGTCTGTGGATGTTGTTGTGTGGGTGTTATATCGCAGGATGCACCCTATTGCAGCCTGTGGGTATTACCGTCTTGGAAGTTGCTAGTGTCATCGTCACTGTTGCTCTCTTCTCCGTAGTGGTGCCACAGTTTAGGTAAGTCGCAAACCTCCTCTTTTTCCCCTTTGATAATCTCCTCCTACCTCTGTTCAATACTTCAGTTTAATGTTCAAACTTCAATATGCTATATTCCTATATTTTATTCTGGATATGATTATGAATATATAATTCTACTAGATTGACTTTTATATATAATTAAAACATGATTCATTCTCATGTTACTTACTATATACCTCGTTAATGGTTAACGCGAAATAAAGTACTATTGAAGAAGAGTGGACCACATCATCTTACTATAATGATCAATTCACAAACTGCTATTAAGCAAATCAACTTTAGTTTTTGAAGTTACAAATAAACCAGCTGAAGATTTATATATTGAGTAAAGTATCATTTATGTCCCCAACGTTTGGGGTAAGTCTCAAACCTATCCCTAACATTTTAAACGTCCTATTTGTGTTCCAAACGTTTCTAAATGTAGTCAATGTTATCCTACCGTCAAAATGAGAAACATTTCGCTAACGCCGTGGCCAACGTGGACGTTATGTGACACGGTGGCAGGGCATGTTTTCTGACCGTTATTCAATTAAAAAAAACATAAATGTGAAGCAGAGAAGCAGAGGGTCCTCTTCAAAACCGTAATCCCCAAATCCTTGCTTCTCGTTGCTGCTGCGCTGCCTCTGAAGGGCGATTCCACCTGCATGAGAGAAGATGGAGCATGAAGCATGCCAATCTGAAGCAACCCAAGGCAGCAAGCAAGCCACACAAAGTAGAAACCTAGCACGTCGAAGGAGGACAACATGTTACTGTGGGGAACGGCCTGTCCTCGCAACGTCGTTGACGGTAGAAAATCCTGGGCGGAGGTTCTGGGGTTACGTTAACTTCGGGGTGAGCTTTAACCATGTCCTTTTTTGTTGTTGAGTTTTGTGTTTTGACCATCAATGGGTGTGAATCGGCCATCTCCTGTTTTGTATAGGTTGGTGAAGAATGTGGCTACTTCGTATGGGCTGAACCAGAGGAAGATCCGTCACAAGTTTCTAGGTTAAGAATGAAGGTCAAAAATTTGAAGGGCAAACTGGATATGATGGAGTTCAGGTTCATGGTTGCAGTGGGAGTTGCTTTGGTTGGATGGACACTTGCACTAATACTGGTGTTTGAGAAAACAACAGCAACCAAATTTGGGAGACTCTCACTAGAATGATGTTGCTGGTTATAATGAGTTATAGGAGAAAATTATTAGATGGCTAAATTGTGTTCTGTATGTTGGCTTAGAAATAGTAGTGATGTTGAAGTAGTTGCTATTTTGTTGAACTGAATGATATTGTAATGCAATGATGTTTTTGTAAGTTTTGGTTGAAGAAAGGCTAGTTTTGTGCAGATTCAATGTTGTTTCAGTGAAAGAGTTGAATGAAATCAAGTTTTGGGTTTTGCAATATATTTAAATCAAGCTAGTCAATAGGATGGGAACAAGCATTTCTGTAACATATTACTTAATGATTAACCATAAAGCTGTCATTGGATACAAGCACAAAAGATTGGAAGCAAAATAACAAAACAAGAGCAACACACTTTGCTCCATAGTAATGGTCTGCAATAACATACTAGTGTCTTAAAACTAGTTTCCATACACTGTAAAGATACTAAACAGAAATCCTTTACTCATAAATAAGTAGCCTTAAAACATAAAACAGCAGACATTATGCACGTCACATCTTTTTCCATGCTTTGGGAGGTGTCCTAGCCATGAATTTCAGTTGGGATTTGCTGATGTTCTTCGATGGGCTTGGCAGCACCCTCAGCTTGTGGTGGATGGAGTCAACTTAGCCTTTTTTGAAGTAGCCTGAGACTGTTGTGAACTCACATCATTAGAAGAAGATTTTCTCTTTGGCCTTGTGACTGTGGTCTTCTTTGCAGCAGCTTGGGATTGCTTAGAGCCCTGGCTGGAGATAGTGCTTGAGATAGTGCTAGTGGTAGTGCTAGACTTGAATCTGGAAGCTCTTCTTGTGGATCCAGCTACTTTATTTGCCTAGCAAACAACCACAACACCAGAATCTCATATCATAATCTATAAGTGCAATTAAAAAAATGAAGCCCTAACTAACAGTGCTTACCGATGCAGTTGCAGCTACTTTACTCTTCTTTGGACAGGTCCGTTTGTTGTGACTTCTAGCAAAACAATAGGAGCACTTCTGATTCTGCCCTTCGCGAGACACTCCTCCCTTAGTTGGGTTCTCATCTGCAGCCTTGTTACATTTCAGTTTAGGCCTTCCAATGGGTTTCCTATATATTGGTGGCAAAACGTCATCAAAGGGTGTCTTCTCCCATAGGTTGGGGCCATTCAAGGGATATACCACATGCTGGTAACATTCAGTGTAGGTTGCTTTCTTGTAACAGTTTGCAACAAAGTTGTCAACGTTGAAACACATCTTCCTGATGCAGGTCATTGCATGAGCACAGGGGATCCCAGATAGTTGAAACTTCCTGCACGAACACTCATGATTCTTCAAATCAACAACGAACTTCTTTTTGCCTCCATGGATACTTGTAACCTCATATTTGTCACGACCAGCATACGTGCTCACCCACTTACCACTTGCATCAGCCTGTTTCTCAACCTTAATCCTGATTCGGGGCAATACTTCTCTTGGGTATTCAATTATACGATCCCTATTATCAGCCCAACGCCTCATTATGTATACTCTGATGTCTTCAAGCATGCTGACTATTGGTTTCTCTCTGGCATCCACAATTACAGAGTTAAATACCTCACACATATTGTTTACCAAGGTGTCACACTTAGACCAAGTCCCAAACTTGTGCCGGCACTAATATTTTGTTGGTATCTCCATCAGGTGATTGTAGGCTCCA